>NW_025400983.1:1946735-1950192 GCF_015345945.1 Tribolium madens
AATTGTGAATGAATTCGAAATTGCTCTCTGAATCATTATTTTCATTCGTTCTAAAAATAGCAACACAAAGGTCGCCACTTATTTAGTTAGTAGCAATTGTCATAAAAACACCAAGCATCACAAACATAAATTTGTTCGAATTGTGGACTTTATTTAGTAAAAAAGTACAAAACACAAKGCTTCAAAACATGTATTTACGCAATTCCGACGACACCACAGACGAGTCTGCTCCCGGCATGTCCTGTGGTCTTGGAGTCATCGAAGCCCCCTTTCCCCAAATCGTCCTCCCCCTCATGGACCACAAGAGCCCTCCCGATGATACTATAATCACCATTCAAAGAAATAATTTTGTCAGTAAAACTGACATTGGCCACTTTTTTCTCATCAGCGATGATGTTCCCAAGATCGCCGACATGGCGAACAGCGTCCTCAGGAGCCCCATGATCCTTCTAAAAATAAAAATTTAACGATTTGTTTATTGGCCCAAAGTGGGGCTACTTTGTCCGGATTGAAGTGTCCCCCGGCGGCCTTGCAGCCGTCGCCGAGGGCCCCCTTCTCGTGGATGTGGAAGCCGTGCTTGCCTTTGGGGAGCCCGGTGATGACCCCCTCGATTTTCACCTCGGTGGGGGTTTGGGTGAAGGTGATTTTGCCGTCGATGTCGCCCGATTTGAGACACACCACGGCTTTCTCCACCTGATTTTTTTTTATTATTTTGAAATTAAAAAATAAAATTTTGACTTACTGTAGCCATTGTGGAGGCAATGGTGAGGGCCAATACGAGAAGTTTGAACATTGTTACCACACCTAGAAATAAATTTATCGCTTGATGTGTGCCAAGTACAACGGTAGAAAGTGGACTGCGTTTGCGATGTTTGATAAACAACGCAATACCTTGGATAAATTTTATAACCGGTTTTTGCATAATGGATAATGAGATGATCGGGGGAATTATGCATTGGGGACAGGGGGGGCAATGCAAAGGTGTTTCATGAGGAATTTCACTGGAAAACATCCCTAAATCTGTCACTAAATGTCACTGCGCCACCACGTCCCCGGCATGTATCTCTGCTCTAAAATAACTCATTTCAGAGCTAATATCTCCTTTCGGGAAAATTTTTCAAATTTCTTTAGTTATTGAAATAAACGAGAATAAAATATTTATAATTTAAATTTTTAGAAAATATTGCATTTTGAAACTTGAAAAATTCTCAAAATTAGTGTATTTCCTGATAAAACACTATTTCATCAAAATAAGCAGAATTATTGCATTCCACTACTAATTTTGTAATTTGTTGTTTGTTGTCGCAAAATCTTTTTTATTTATTTGGTTTCTTAATAAAAAATGAGGCCGCAATTTTCTCTTTTTTTATTTTTTTTTTATTATCCACTGTTTTTTTTTCAGTTTTTATTGCGTTTTTATTATGATAATAATTTGATTTTCGCGTTTCAGCTTGAGTTATTTAATTTTAAGACGTTGTTTCCATTTTTCAGTTTTTTCATTTTCGATTTTCTGTCATTGAATTCGAAATCAGTTTTTTAATATTGAGATTTTGTAAATTGGGATTTATTTCATTTCATTTTTCAAGTTTTTAGTTCATGTTTATTACTTTTTTTGGTCTTTTAAGTTCAAGTTTATAATATTGAGTTTTTTTTTGACTGATTGTCGATTTTAATTTGAATTTCTAGTTCAGTTTCTCATTTTTAAATTTTGAGTTTCATAATATTAAGGTTTACAGCATATTTGCATTTGCAAATTGACAGTGATTTAATTCGAATTGTGTTTGGGTTTTCTTGATATTAGAATTCAAATTCAGTCTAATTTTCCGTTTTTTTTCAGTTCAGGTTTACTAGTATTTTTTGTTTTTTCATTTGAAATTATTGTTTTGTTTCAATTTTAATTTTATTATTGTCTTTAATGTTACTAGTTTCATAACATTTTGATTTTTGATTTTTTCGAATTTTTGTTTGATTTTATAGTTGCAAATATGAAAATTTATTATTTAATTTCCAGTTCTCAGTTTCCGTTTTTGAGTTCAAGTCATTGGAARTGGAAATTTTGTACTTTTCCAAGCTTATAATTTTGGAATTCCCTTCTTACTTATAGTAAAATTTCACGAATTTTGAGAATTCTTTAGTGGAAACGTTCCCAAATTTACAAAAATAACACATTTCAGACCTAATATTGCAATGTCTTGTCTCGTTCTGGGAAATTTTTTCACATTTCTTTTGTTCTGCAGTGAAAATTGCTCTAAATTTATTGAAATAAACGAGAATAAAATATTCATAATTTAAATTTTTAGAAAATATTGCATTTAGAAACTTGCAAAAATTCTCAACATTAGTGTATTTCTTGATAAAACACTATTTCATCAAAATAAGCAGAATTATTGCATTTCACTACTAATTTTGTAATTTTTTCTTTGTTTTCTTAATAAAAATTAGGCCTTTTAGATTTAATTTCGCAATTTTCTACCTTATTTCTCTTTTTTTTAATTTCTTTATTATCCACTGAGTTTTTTCAGTTTTTACTGCATTTTTATTATGATAATAATTTGATTTTTGCGTTTCAGCTTGAGTTATTTAATTTTAAGATTGTTTCCATTTTTCAGTTTTTTCATTTTCGATTTTCTGTGTCATTGAATTCGAAATCAGTTTTTGAATGTTGAGATTTCGTAAATTGGGATTTATTTCATTTCATTTTTCAAGTTTTCAGTTCATGTTTATTACTTTTTTTTGAGTTTTTCTGACTGATTGTCATTTTTAGTTTGAATTTCTAGTTCAGTTTCTCATTTTTAAATTTGGAGTTTCATAATATTAAGGTTTTACTCAATTTTTACAGCATTTTTGCATTTGCATTGTTTAATTCGAATTGTGTTTGGCGGGTTTTCTTGATATTAGAATTGAAATTCAGTCTAATTTTACGTTTTTTTCAGTTCAGGTTTCTTAGTATTTTTTATTTTTTCATCTGAAATTATTGTTTTGTTTCAATTTTAATTTTATTATTGATTTTAATGATACTAGTTTCATAACATGTTTGCATTAAATTTTTGATTTTTTCAAATTTTTGTTTGATTCTATAGTTGCGAATATAAAAATTTATTATATAATTTCCAGTTCTGTTTCCGTTTTTGAGTTCAAGTCATTGGAATTGTTTCAAATTTTGTTGTTTTATATATTTTTTTCTACTTTACTTTATTATCCAAATTTTGTACTAATCCAAGCTTATAATTTTGGAATTCCCTACTTACTTATAGTAAAATCTCACGAATCTTGGGAATTCTTTAGTGAAAACGTTCCCAAATTTACAAAAATACCACATTTCAGACCTAATATTGCAATTTTTTGTTTCGTTATGGAAAATTTTTACAAATTTCTTTAGTTTTGCGTTGAAAATTGCTCTAAATTTATTGAAATAAACGAGAATAAAACATTTATAATTTAAATTAATAGAAAATAT
>NW_025400983.1:1950400-2006682 GCF_015345945.1 Tribolium madens
ATCAAAATAAGCAGAATTATTGCATTTCACTACTAATTTTGTAATTTTTTCTTTGTTGTTGCAAAATCTTTTTCATTTATTTGGTTTCTTAATAAAAAAATCTTTAAGTGAAAATAAGGCCTTTTAGACTTAATTTCGTTATTTTGGCAAAATCTCTTTTTCTCTTTTTTTATTACCTACTAAATTTTTTCAGTTTTTATTGCATTTTTATTATCATAATAATTTGATTTTTGCGTTTCAGCTTGAGTTATTTAATTTTAAAATTTTGTTTTCATTTTTCAGTTTTTGAATGTTGGGATTTTGTAAATTCGGATTTATTTCATTTAATTTTTGAAGTTTTCAGTTCATGTTTATTACTTTTTTTGGTCTTTTAAGTTCAAGTTTATAATATTGAGTTTTTCTGACTGATTGTCGATTTTAGTTTGAATTTCTAGTTCAGTTTCTCATTTTTAAATTTGAAGTTTCATAATATTAAGGTTTTACTCAATTTAAACAAAAACTTAAGAAAATTCATCTTTCTCATATTCGTCTCAATATCGTTTCATACACTTTTCAAAGTCTCTAAGACTCACCCCCAAAACACCATTTTCGAATCAAAATCGGTGAGTTTTTCAAGCAGAACATTTTCTTCCACAAAAAAATTTGGTCGATCAAAAATTTTCTTCACTTACCAAAAACTAAAGTTTTTTTTTTCTTTTCACTTAACAATCATAAATTAGACTAAAATCTCAGTTAAATGATACAAAAATAATTTTTATTTGTTTTAATTGATGTTCTAAAAAAATGAGATTTTTTGGAAAAGTCGATTTTTTTGATTTCTTATGACAGAGCCTAAAAATCATTATTTTTTTTCCGTAAAATCACAGGAAAAAATAATCCTCTCGGATTAGCGTAACACGATAATAAATCGTTCAAGGTTACCCTTATTGACAAACAAATTGAAAAAATTGAGTATGCAAATACCAACCTGAATATTTTTTTTCAATACAGCTTCACTGTCACTTTGATTAATGATAAGAAACTTTTTTCCAATACTTCCACTATTACTCACCTCTTTTCGAGCACAACTGACTTGTTTTTACCTCGCTATCTATTCTTTCACCTTATCACAAAACTTGTACTGTTTACAATTAATTATGTCGTGAAAAGAGGCACGCAGCTGATAAGGAGACAACAAAACAATGGTTTCAAAGAATGAAAATTAGATTAATTACTAAAAACTTCTCTTTTTTTGTTTGTTTTGGTCCCTACTATTACGTCCTGAAATATTTGACAATCTTTTTTTAACACCTTGTATAATTTCAAATTTTATTGATATATGGATTTTTCCGTTAAAATCACCAAGTAACAAATAATACTCGTAAAAAAATAATTTATTATTAACAACACTTCTTGTTATCTCTAATACCTACTTTACTAAGCACTTTGGTATTTTTAACTAGAATTTTCCGAGATAAAAAAATTGTTGTTTTTTCCGTAAAATCACAACAAAAATAATCCTCTCGGATTAGTTTAACTGATTTCCACACACGATAAATCGTTCAAGGTTACCCTTATTTACAAACAAGATGAAAAAATTATGCAAATACCAACCTGAATTTTATTTAACACAGCTTCACTTTTTTGATTAATGATATAAAAAAAATTCTAATATTTCCACTATTTATTACCTGTTTTGCTATCTATTCTTTCACCTTATCACAATKTTGTCCTATTTACAAATTAATACAGGCACGCAGCTGATAAGGAGACAACAAAACAACGGTTTCAAAGATATCGAATGTGAAAATTAMAATTATTACTAAAAACTTCTCTTTTTTTGTTTGTTTTGGTCCATACTATTACCTCCTGAAATATTTGACAATCTTTTTTCAACACCTTGTATAATTTCAAATTTTATTGTTATATGGATTTTTCCGTTAAAACCACAAAGTAACAAATAATACTCGTAAAAAAATAATTTATTATTAACAACACTTCTTGTTATCTTTGGTATTTTTAACTAGAATTTTCCGAAATAAAAAAATTGTTGTTTTTCCGTAAAATCACAACAAAAATATTAGTTTAACTGATTTCCACACACGATAAATCGTTCAAGGTTACCCTTATTTACAAACAAGATGAAAAAATTATACCAACCTGAATATTTTTTTCAACACAGCTTCACTGTCACAAAATTCTAATATTTCCACTATTTATTACCTGTTTTGCTATGTATTCTTTCACCTTATCACAATCCTGTCCTATTTACAAATTAATAGAGGCACGCAGAAGACAATCAAACCCAAACAACAAAAATAAAAATTTATTCTCATTCAAAAACAATCATTTAATATAGGCAATCACACCACACGCTATGGTTTTCCCCGAATCGCCATTAACCAAACTCTCGGCCGTCCCGCCTCTCCCAAGATCATCGGGATTCCCCGAAACGACAATCGAACGTCCCACAATTCCCCTAGGACCCCCCATGAGCGCCAACAACGGATCAGCGATACTAAACTCCACACTCCCATCCTCCCCCACTTCAATGTTCCCCAAATCGCCAACATGCCGGACGGGGTCGGACGGACCGCCATGTTGGAGCTAAATCCAAAATTAACCACAAGCCACTTGATTGGAAATCAACTCACCTGATAGGGGTTGAAATGGGGCCCCAATTTCTCGCACCCTTGTCTCAAATCCCCCGATTGGTGGATATGCAAGCCGTGCTTGCCGGGGGGCAAAGCCGTGAGGTTGCCCCGCACCAAAATGGGGCCATTCGGGGGGTGTCTTTGGAAGAAGACGACTTCGCCCTTTGACTCACCCTCGCCCTGGAGGAGGGCCACGGCGCTCGCCGACCTTAAATCCTAATAATATGTTTTAACACTCGCCCCTGGCTCGTGTATTAAAACTTACAAAAGTGTAAGGTTCGGCGTAAACTTCGTAGATGTCGCTTTGGTAGTTTTCGACTCCGGGGTACATTTTGATGATCAGGGGGCGGTTTCCCAATCCGGGGACTTGGTAGAGGGCGTTGCGAATGGCCAAAGTTTGCATTGCGGCACTTTGGACCGTTTTAATTGTCACAAAAGTGAAGCACAAAAGCACCGATTTGAACATTTTCGAAGCGAAGAAGCAAATGAAGAAAATGAAGAAACATGCGAATTATAAATACCGATTTAATGACACATGAGTGTTGTTTACAAGCCATAAAGCATTGACCAGTAATGAGAAATACAAGGTAAAAAATGTGTAGAGAAAATTAAATTAAATTAATTGTAATTAATTTTAAAAAATGTCAAGCGTGCAGAAATACACTAATTAAAGGAAAAATGATGCACATTGCATATCCTTGGACAATAAAGCCAATTAAAAATTCTAATTGGTGTAGTATTTTTTTTTTCAAGGTTAAAGACGAATCAAATTTCGTTGAAAAATAATACAATTATTAAAAAGTGATTAGTTTGTGATTTCGGGAAGATTACGTCAATTAAATCTGATAATAACAAAGACTTGATCAAGGCTAAATAAAGATTTGATCATCCAAAAAATTTCTAGTAAATAAATAAATTACGATTTTTTGCAATTGTTTGATGATTAGTGAGTCATGAATTGTAAATGATGCTCAATGGTGAGAAAAACGTAAATTGTTTGTGCATTGGTCATTAATTATTCGCAACTTATTTAATTTCACTAAAAATAAAATCTATAAAGAAGAAAAATTGAAAAAGATCAAAGTGACCTATGACTAAAATTAAGTTGGCAACTAGCAACAGAGACAGAAGATGTGAGGCTTATCTTCCATCTCTCTTTATAAATTGTTGCCAATTTAATTCTAGTCATAGGCCATTCTGATCACAATTAAATAGAAAAAAGTGAAAAGATTTTTCTGATCTGTGACTGAAATTAAGTTGGCAACTAGAAACAGAGACAGAATATATTAGGCTTGTCAATCTTCGTATCTCTTGTCTCTATTTTTAAATGTTGCCAATTTAATTCTAGTTACAGGTCACATCAAAAAGTGATTTTTTTGTAATGTTGATCAAAGTGGCGTCTGACTATGACATTAAGTTGGCAACTAGGAAAAGAGACAAGATAAAAAGGTAAAAATTGGCAAGCCTCATGTCATGAGGCTTGACAATTTTTGTACCTTCTGTCTGTTTTATAATGTTGCCAATTTAATTCGAATCACAGGCCACTCTGATCACAAATAAATAGAAAAAAGTGGAAACATTTTTCCGATCAAAGGAACCTATGATTATGACATTAAGTTGGCAACTAGGAAAAGAGACAGAAGATAAAAATTGGCAAGCCTCATATTATGAGGTCTGTCTGTTTTATATTGTTGCCAATTTAATTCGAATCACAGGCCACTCTGATCACAAATAAATAGAAAAATGTGGAAACATTTTTCCGATCAAAGGAACCTATGATTATGAAATTAAGTTGGCAACTAGGACAGAGACAGAAGATGGTTTGTCAATTTTCGTATCGTCCATCTCTGTTTATTAATTGTTGCCAATTTAATTCTAGTCACAGGCCCTTCTGATCACAAATAAATTGAAAAAAGCAGAATGATTTTTCTGATCACAGTGGCTTGTGAATGAAATTAAGTTGGCAACTTGAAACGGAGACAGAAGACATTAGGCTTATCAATCTTCGTATCTTTTGTTTCTATTTTTAGAAGTTGCCAATTTAATTCTAGTCACAGGTCACATCAAGAGTCAATAGAAAAAAGTAAATTTTTTGTAATGTTGATCAAAGTAGCGTCTGACTATGGCATTAAGTTGGCAACCAGAAAAAGAGGTAGAACATAAAAATTTTTATATCTTCTGTCTGTTTTATAATGTTGCCAATTTAATTCTACAAAAATAAATAAAAAAATAGAAAGATTTTTCTAATCAAAGGGGCCTGTGACTATAACATTAAGTTGGCAATTAGGAACAGAAAATATATTTTTTTAATATTGCCAATTTAATTCTATTCATAGGCCACTTTGATCAGGTATGTACTTTTTTCTGATGCTTCTGATTAAAGTGGCCTGTGATTGTGAAATTAAGTTGGCAACTAGAAACAGAGACAGAAAATATGAGGTTTGCTAATTTTTGTATCTTTGTCTGTTTTATAATGTTGCCAATTTAAATTCTAATTACAAGCCATTCTATCACAAATAAATAGAAAAAAGCGGAAAGATTTTTCTGATCAAAGAGGCCTATGACTATGAGATTAAGTTGGCAATTAGGAACAGAAGATATGAAGTTTGTCATTTCAATTCTAGTCACAGGCCACTTTGATCAGAAATTCAATTAAATATGAGCACTTTGTTGTAAAAAAATATTTTTTTTTTGGAAACTTAAAAAAAGATTTAGGAAAATTAGGTTCAAATTCGCTAAATTGTGGCAACAATATTTCAAATTGTTGCCAACTTGCCAAATAAATAAATTTCACAAATATTAAGCTGACACGAATAAAATCTAATTTTTAAACATAGTTTTTTGTAATCATAATAAAAACTTTTCTTTCAAGTAAAAATACAAATACCAACCTGACAAAAATTAATCTCAATTCTAGTTTCTATTTTATTAATAAAAATACATTTAGCCTTCAATATACTGGGCGTTTTATTACATATACGTATACCAAGACCGTATTAAAATTTTTCTTCTTTTGAATGCGGTGTTGCCAAGTTACTCAATTTTCTTTGAAAATGTGAAAAATACACGATTTGACTCAAATTTTTCTCAAATCTTTTTTTAACAATGTAAATACTACTTTGACACATCGTTTGAGGGAATTACGTCATTTCCATATATAGGGTGTCGACTACAAGTGATCAATTTTTTTAGGAAGAAAATCAACAATTTAATCACTTTTTTGTGTTTATTTTTTTTTAATGATACACATTTTTCAATATTTTTATTTAGTTTATTTTGTAATTTGCTTATTTTATTTTCCAAAAATGTCTTCTTTCTTCCTATTTTTTGATATTTGGAATTTTTTCTTCAAAAAAAAAATCAAGATTGCACCTAAATGCTTGACAAGTCCAGTAAACGTCCTAGAATATGTCAAAATAATCTCAATCACGTGCCCCCTCAAAATTCCAAGTATGTAAAACCCAGGTAAAGCCAAGCCTTCGATTAACCCAAATTTGATTTTTGCAATTGGCAGAAATGTTTTGTCCGGTGGTAAAAACCCCTTGTAACCCGTCCCCACCCTGCCCCCCAAGCACCCCATCCAAGTGTCCGCCCCCCAAAACCCACTACTTCTTCGTCGACCAAACCCCAACTCAAGGTATACACCAAAGAAAAAAAAAACACCCAAAAATAACAAAAACTCAGTTACAGCCCCCAAAAAACGCTCAAATTCCCACCCACGCAGTGCAAGCAAATCGTCAAATGGCAGTAGAAAATGCTGCGCATGCGACTCGAAAAACGCATCATCCGATTCAAAAATAATCAGAAATAAAACCAAGAAACAAAACGCAACACCAAGAAATGTTGTTTCAGCTCTAGTTTTTGCCACTTTTTTGACTTGTTAGTTTCAGGGGAAGCCGCAAATGGACCCTGAAAGTGTCAAACAGCTGAAACAAGACCTGAAAACGATCAAAGACCAACTGACGATTTTGACACAAAACCGCGACGAGGCCTTAAACGTCACCAACGAGCTGGAAATTCGCTACAAAAGCTTGCTGGAGAAGAGCCAAAACCAAGAACGGGAAATCGAAGAATTAACACGAAAAAACCTCGCCTTGGAGTCGAAACACCAGAGCAAAACCGACCTAAACGAGCTGAATTCGCTCTTCAAAGAGTTGGTGGACAAGTCAAAAATCATGGAAGAAAGCAAGAAGAAAGTGTGTCGTTGCATCAAGGAAAAAAGCCACGAATACCAAGAAATGACCAACTCGACGAAACAACTGTCGAAATCCATCGCCGAAAGAGACGCCAAATACGCAAATTTGATGAGAAACTACCAAAAAACCAAAGAAAACGAGACCAAATTGAAGGAATTGAACCAAAGATTGATTAAGACAGTTGAGGAGTTGGAGAGTCAATTACACCAAGCCATGATGGAGATCGAAGCCGCCCACCAGGTACGCAACTTTGTGCAAAGCTTGACCTCTCAAAAGCCCCGTTTAGGAGGCCACTGCCCTTGCAGAAGACTTGAACGAAAAAACCAAAACTTTCACTGAAGAAATGCACCAAAAAACCCACCAAATCTCCGACTTAAACTCCGCCATTGACGAACTAAAAACCCAAATTTCGCAAACCACTGGAATCGAAAAAAAATTCCTCAAATTGTTGCAACAGTACAAAAACGTCAACGAGAAACTGAAATCGGTTCAAGATTTGTGTCAATGCAGGTAATCGCCCCCTTAAACAGTGTCTAATTAGTGACAGAACTGACGAACTAGAAATGCAGAAGAAGAAAGAGAAGAATCTGGTTTGCGAACTAGTCGATTTGAGGCAAACCCTCTTGTGTAAGAGTGAAGATTGTGGGAAAATGGCCGATTTGAGGACCACCATTGAGGAAAAAAACAAGATAATTGAGTGTCAAAGAGCTGAATTGGCCTCCAAAGACAAACGAATCGAGTTGTTGGTGAAGAATGAAGACCGGATGAAGAATAAGTTGGTGCAACTGCAGGAGAAACTGGTTGAGATGAAGATGTCGACCAATGTGGTGTGTAGTGAGGTTTGCTCGGCGAACCTGACGCAAGAACTCCAAGAGATTATGTATTAGTTATTTTTTTAGTTTTTTTTATTTTGTTTTGTTTCCAGTACGGCTCTGTATGAAGAAATCGAGAAGGGGTTGTCGAAAGATGAGCAAATTTTGACACAAAATCGCGAGATTTGTGGATTGCAATGCACCCTTAATACTAAAGAAAAAGCATTGATTTATGCTTGTAATCAGCTAAAAATACTCCGAGACCAATTTCAGGCGACCTTAAATGAAAAACGGGCATTGGCTGAACAGTTGCAAGTGAGTATTCAAATTGCGTGTCGATTATAAGGTCAAAGGTGAAGTTATCTTAATGAGAAATCGACATTTTTTTCAAATGAAATTTATTTGCAATCATTAAATAACAACGAAAACCGACTTTTTTTCCTCAATTTTTTTCCTATTAGATTTTCTAAGATTTCAACTTTTTTTTTCGTCTTTAAAAGTTGGCAACAGAACTGGTGATTTTTTGCAATATAGTTGGCTAAACTTCTTCACTTAATAGATCGTTCATTAATTTTTTGGGAATCATAATTCCAAAAAAAAGATTAAGAATAAGACAATTTTTAGAAATACGGAAATCATTATTTTTTTTAATGAAAAAAAGCAGAATTTTGAAATTTGTGATAGTCGTTTAAATTGGCAACAGAACTTTCTTATTTGTAACTGAATATTTGACGTACAAAATTATAGGGTATGTTTTTAAATTGTTTTTGAAATAAAATAAAGCCGGTTTTGAGTTGACAACAAAACTGGGGAAATTTCTGGTGATGATAGTGACATAGTTGGCAACATTTTTTTTTACTTTTTAGTCAATTTTTTAAATATAAAATCATTATTTTAATAAAAAAAATATTTTATTAACAAAAAAAAAAATAAGCAAAATTTTGAAATTTCTGATGGTGGTTTGGCAACAGAATTTGTTTCTGAAATTATATGATGTCACTTGTTGGGTTGGCAATAAAAGTGTGGAAATTTCTGGTGATTTTTTGCAACATAGTTGGCAACGTTTTTTCACTTTGTTAGTCAATTTTTTTAATAAAAAAAATTATTAACAGAAAAGTAGTATTTTGAAATTTCTGATAATGGTTTGAGTTGGCAACAGAAGTTTGTTATTCGGCTGTTTGCAACACTGTAACTGAATATTTGACGTAACAAGATTGTAAATTATGTGTCTAAATTGTTTCTGAAATTATATAATGTCATTTGTTGGGTTGGCAATAAAACTGTGGAAATTTCTGGTGATTTTTTTTCACTTTGTTAGTCAATTTTTAAAATATAAAAATCATTATTCTACTAAAAAAATATTTTATTAACAAAAAATAAGTAGTATTTTGAAAATTTTGAAATTTCTGATAATGGTTTGAGTTGGCAACAGAAGTTTTCTATTCGGTCGCTTGCAACACTGTAACTGAATATTTGACGCAACAAGATTATACGTTATGTGTTTAATGTGTTTCTTGGGTTGGCAACAATACTGTGGAAATTTCTAGTGATTGACATAGTTGGCAATATTTTTTCGCTTTATTAGAAAATTGTTTTAAATATAACAATCATTATTCTAATAAAAAAAAATGTTTTTATTAACGAAAAAAAGCAGAATTTTAAAATTCCTAACAACGTTTGAGTTGGCAACAAAATTTTCTTGTCACATTAACTGGATATTTAACGTAACAAGAATATAGATGATGTTTTTAATTTGTTTTTGCATTTAAATGATGTAATTCTTTAAGTTGGCAACAAAACGTGGAAATGTCTGGTATTTTTTTTGCCACATAGTTGACAACATTTTTTCACTTTTAAGTATAAAAATTATTATTCTAATAAAAAAATTGTTTTATTAACAAAAAATAAGGACAAGCTTGAAATTTCAATTGTTTGAAATATTGTTTGGCAATAAAAGTTTCTTATTCAGCTGTTTTCAACACTTAACTAAATATTTGACGTAACTAGATTGTAGGTTATGTGTTTGAATTGTCTATAAAAAAAAAATTATCTCAATTGTCAATTTGTCAATAACGAAAAGTTCAATTATATCATTTAAAAATAGAATTCAGTATTGCCAACATAAACCGTCGTTCTTGGGAAGCCGACAAATACAAATATCTTCTGTCTTTGTTCAATTTTAGAATCACAGTGCGCTTTGATCAGAAATTTAATTAAAAACGTGGCATTTCTGACGTTTTTATTGTCACAATTTAGATCACATTCGAAGTGTCAAATGTCAAAGAAAATTCACTATTGCCAAATTAAAATATCCTTCATGACCACGTAGTATTCGTCTACCTATGATGTAAAGATAGAAGATATTATGAGACATATTTCTGTCTCTTTTTGATTCAGTATTGCAAACTTAATTTAGAATCTCAGACTACTTTAAATTTTTGTCATCATGGTGTGGCAACCTTGACCACCAAATGAAATCAATAAGTCAGTGTTGCCAATAGAATTTATTTATGCCAATCAGTATCGCCAACATAAACGGTATTTTGTCTGTCAAATCTTTGTTTTATCATTCATTCATTTTAGAATCACGCCTACTTTGATGAGAAATTTAATTAAAAGCCTTGCCTTTCTGATGTTTTTATTGTCAAACTTCAAATTAGATAAAATTCATTATTGCCAACTATAATTTGAAATTTTAAGGTGACAACCTTGATTAAATCAAACGTCAGACCAGCTAATAAGTCAGTGTTGCAAACACCGTTTATTTGTCAATCAATGTTGCCAACTAATTTTTTTTCACAGACGTAAATAAAATAGTTTTTTTTCAGGAATTGCGTGTGCAGAGCAACTTCGGGGACTCCAGCGACGCCTATCTCGAGGAATGCAGTTGTGGTAGTTGTTAGTTGCGTTTCAATAAAGTTTCAAACGTCAAAATTGACTTTTCTGTTGAAAAATTTCCGTAAAAATGCGTTTGCAAGCGCACAATTCCGACTTCCTCCTCCCTTTGAACGAACTCAACACCAAATTACTCGAATTGGAGTTGACCGAAAGCTCCTCCCATTGTTGCACTTGCAAATTCAAGTTTCCCCTGCAAGCCACCAAATCGCAAACCGATTACATCGAACGCTTTGTCCACAAGAGCACTTTGCGCAAAACCTCGAGTTACAACTCCCATTCCCCGAAGAAGCAAATCAAAAGCAAAAAATGCAAAAATAAGTACCACTCGCGAATGGTGTCTTCGGACCCCCAAATCGCGAAAACCCGCGACTTGGAGCTGAAATCCGGGTGTTTGAATCAATTGGAGAGGGATTTGGCCTTCATCAAGGACCAGTTCTTGTGCGACTTGAACAAGAACAAGAGTTTTATCACAAGTGTGATAAAAGAGTTGCAATTGAGCTACCAGAATCTCCTCCAGAGGAACGAGGAGCAAGAGCGGGAAATCGAGATCCTGAAAAATGAAAATCGAATCCTTTCAGTGAATTTGGACAGCGATTCGCAACTTTTGGCCTGTTTACAGGATTCTGAAAGCGAATTCGACTCGCTACCGCCCCCTCTCGTCGACCAAATCGAGGAAATCCGGGAGAAGTACCAGGAAATCGCCTCACGACAGGACTCAATCGAGTCGAAATTGAGGACGTTTGAGGAGAAACCCCCCGTTATTTTGTGCCCCCAGTCGATCACCATCAACCAGTCCGTCTACACGGTCGGAAATACCACCAATTTCGACGACTTGATGTAATTTAACTAGTGATGTAAGTGCTCATTATCGCCCTTCACTTGAGCTATTTTTAGTCAAACGCTTTATGACGAAATTAATAAAACGTGGACGCAGAACCAGGAGATTCAAGACCGCTACAAGGATCTTTGTTTACAGGAAAAACAATCACAAATTGATGATGAATTCCAAGGTCGCACTGATGTAAATTCTTGACATTGTTGGGGGCTTTTTCGAGGCTTTTTTGCAGGTGGTGTGCCCCTATTGCGCGGGTGTCCACGATTATAAAAGCGACTACGAACTGGAATGCGTCTGCGAGCCGTGTGAAGATTAATGGGGGAAGGCCCCAATATCAGAAAAGTGACATAACCTCACTCTTGAATTTTGAATTAACTTTTTTCCACAAAAAAACGCCACGTTATGTATTAACTAATTAAAAATTGGTTAAGGTGTGCAAAAAAACTTGTTTTTTTATTATAAGAAGCAGAACTAATTTTCAAATATTTCAATTAAAAAAATAAAATTGATATAACCTCACTTTTGAATCGACATTTTTTTTCCAAAAAACACAACATGGTTTTCACTAATTAAAAATCGATTAAAATAAGCCCAAACGAGCTTGTTTTTTATTACGGAGTATGAAAATTTTAAAAAAATTCGAAAATTCAGCGATTTTGTTTCATAACCTCTGTATTACGTGACGTTATGCATTTTTAAGGCTTCAAGCGGTAAGAACAGGAACACGGTTTATTGAACTTTAAGGAGATAATAATTAAAAAAAAAAAATTACCCTGTTTAGCGTTTTGTCGCGGGGAAGTCCCCAAAACAGTGACTAAAAATTTTCAATTCTTGACTTAAAATTCAAACTACATTACAAATTTTAACAATATTCACGACAAAACATAAAAAATGGACCCATTTACAAGAAATAAAGCCTTGTTTAATCACAGAATTCGATTAATTTTTGTCTCAGGATGGTGTTTAATTTAGTGATAAAACAACTACCAACATTTAGTGGAAAATAAATGTCAGTTAAAGTTAATTAATAATTTGTAATAAAATACGTTGAGTTTAGAGTTAGTAGAGTATGAAGCGGATTATGAACACATTGATCAAATATTTTTTCCAGTTTTAGCTCAGTATTCGTAATTGTTATGTATACCAACTTCCAATTCCAAAACTTACTAGATTTTGAAAATTTTGACATGACTTTTGAAACCATAGTTTTTTTCCAAAAACCGCCACATTATGTATTAATCAATTAAAAATTGCTTTTAATATGCAACTAATTTTTGTCTCAGGTTGGTGTTTAATTTAGTGATAAAACAACTACCAACATTTAGTGGAAAATTAAATGTTAATTAAAGTAAAATTAAATTGTAATAAAATACGCTGTGTTTACGATTTGGTGGAAGTTAGTAGAGTATGAATAAGCGGTATTGATGTTGATTAATGATTAAATAATTTTTCAGTTTTATCTCATTTAAATAATTAATTGTCAAGTGCACCAACCACTAAGTCCAAAACTTACCAGATTTCGAATTTTTTTTTTAATCGAACAACTTTTATTTAAATATTTGTAATTACAAATTGGGCTAAAACCCCAAAGTTTCGGTGTTCTAGTTAGTGAATACAAATAGTATTTTAGAAAAATAAAATATTTAAATTTGGATCGCGCATGCGCACATTTGAATCTGACATTTGAGGTTATGTAACAATGTTGAAAACTCTCTCAAAACGGGGCTTGCAGCCCCAAATTTTGAGACCCTTATACGCAACCGACACTGTAAGTCTTTTCCCACGTTGCACAACCACTCTTTTTACCAAATTTTGCTTTTTAGGTGCTGACCCGTGACATAACCTCAAGGTACCCCACTCTTGTTAATTTCTCGAATAATTCGGATTTTTTCCAGTAAAAGAAGCTCCCAGTCCCACCCAGTCTTCATCGAGAAGTCTCTCGAAGAGCCGGTCATCGTCGTGTCCGAAAGCGACGACGTGGACCTCATCGGGCCCCCCGACCCGCTCTCGAACCTGCGCCCCATCATCCGCAAATGTCTCCGCGACGAGACGCCCCTCCAGCGCCAGTTGAGACAAATGCAGGACGCGACGCAGGCCTGGAATCAGGAGTTTTGGGCCAAACACAACACCAACTTTATTAAAGTGATTATCATTTTTTGATGGTAATTTTAGTAATTTTGGGTTTCAGAAGCGGCAAGAGTTTGTGAAATTGGGGCAAAGCACCGGCGAAACGCGACAGTTAACGGCGGAGGAAATGAGCGGTTTTTACAAGAGTTTCCTCGACCAGAATTGGGAGACTCATCTCAACTACAACCTAGAGTGGTACAAACGCAATTTTGCGCTACTTTTCTTAGCCTTTAGAGTGAGTTTAGAGAAAAATTTAGCCAAGTTTAGGTAAATAAATGAAAATCTAGTCACAAGCTGTCATTTCAAGTAAAAATCTAGTCACAAGCTGTCAATTTTCACAATGTTGCGTTTTTTCGTGTTTTTGTTGCTAATTTCGGTGATTTCGTCAGGAATTGTTAATTTAGAAGTGCACTCAACTGTTGAGTTAACCAATCAATTGGTTTACGAATTGAACGAGGTGGTTTTTATCAATGAGGGCCCCCCGACCCAAACCTACACTTACACCATTGAATCGGGGCTCCACTCGGTGTATTTCTCCACCGAAAAGGGCAAAAAACTCGCTTTTGTGACCACAACTCAAGGTTTGAGAGTCAAGCTCAACGAGAGTGTTACCACCGGACAAGAATTCAAATTTTTTGTGAAAATAATCCACGCCAATGCGATTCTCCCCATGATGAAAAAACGGAAATTTGACGAAGACCAAGTGGTGAAATACGAGACAAACGTCCGGTTTTTCTCACTTTATGAGACCAAAGTCTTCACAAGGAGGTACAATTTGAAAAATAATTCCTTGATTGAACACACGCAGGAGGCAAGTTTCGTTGCAAGTGACCACCTTGTGTACAATTTTACGGACTTGGGGCCCCTCGAGAGGGCCTCCTTGGTGCTCGTTTTCGTCAATAATGACCCGTTCGTCGTGGTGCGCTCCCTCGAGAGGATTATCGATGTTAATCATTTTGGGAAAATCACAATCGAGGATTGTGTCACGCTCGTGAATAACGGTAGGGCGGATTTGGGCCCCCTTGGTGGTAAATGCGCTGTTGCAGGTGCTGCGTTGACAGGGCCCTATCACAGCCTCCCCAAGATCCGGAGTAAAGCCTCGACGAGTTGGTTCTACACCCATTTGCCTGCCTCGGCCGAAAATATCAAGTTTTTTGACAGTTTGGGGAACAGCTCCGAGACACAAGTCTACAATTATGGCACGTACAAGACGGTCAAGTACAAGACACGGTACCCCCTTCTCGGGGGCTGGAAAACTAGCTACAATCTTCGATATGAAATCCCCACTTATGAGTCTTTGTTCGTTTTGGGGGATTTTTTCCAGTTGCAGATCAGGGCTGTCGATTATGTTATCAATGATAAGATGATTGAGAATGCAATCGTGCGGATTTTTTTCCCCGAAGGTTCAAGGGTTGGTAATGTGGATTTGCCGTCTCTGATAAATTTTGTGGGGCAAGAGTCGGGGTGTCCCACTGGGTTGTGCTTTTATGGTCGTCCGATTGTGGTCCTCAACGGGACGAATTTGTTCGATAATTATGTGCAAACTCTCAAAATTGAGTATTTTTTGAGTCCGTTGTATTTTTTGAAAGCCCCGATTTTGATTGCAGTGTATTTGGAGGCTGCGTTTGTTGTGGTTTTGGGCGGGATTCGCTATTTCTCTTACTTGTAGTTGCAAATATTTGAGTAAATTTAGTCGATTTAAATCTGGTGAGTTTTGGTATTAGGGGTTGGTGCACATGACAATTGTGGATGAGACAGAAGTGAAAAAGTACTTAATTAATTTATTCAAACCCGTTTTATCTTCTACTAACTAACTTCCACTGAATTTGTTACAGTTTAATTTTACTTTAACTGACATTTTGTTTGCCACTAGATGTTGGTACTATTTTTCACTAAATTATTTGACAAAAATTAAATAAAAAAAAAGGTTTTTATTTTTCGTAAATGGGTCCACTTTTTATGTTTTACCGTGATTAGTGTTAAAATTGGTGATTTAGTTAGTATTTTTAAGTCAAGAGCAGGAAATTGAGATACCGTTTTGGGGACTTCCCTGCAACAAACAAGGTAAGGGATTATTTTGTTAAAATTTAATAATAACTAAAAAAATAGGTTATTTTATTGTCTTTCTAATGTTTGCAGTCTTAAAAGTGTAAAAGGTTACGTGATATTGAGGTTAGGAAACACAATCGTAATTTTTTTCAATCTTTCCGCGCTTGACAATAAAAAACAAGTTTTTTTTTGGATATTGAAAGCAATTTTTAATTGATTAATACATAATGTGGCGGTTTTTGTAAAAAAAACTATGTTTCATAAGTCAGGTCAGTTTTGGAATTGGAAGTTGGTATACATAATTACGAATACTGAGCTAAAATTGGAAAAAAATTTGATCAATATTTATGTGTTCATAATCCGCTTCATACTCTACTAACTGTAAATCCAACATATTTTATTACAATTTTAATTTTACTTTAACTGACATTTTATTTTCCACTAAATGTTGGTAGCTGTTTTACACACCAACCCGACAAAAATTAATCAAATTGTGTAATTATATATATATTCGTATGACAAAATTAATCAATTAAGGCTTTATTTCTTGCAAATGGGTCAATTTTTTATGTTTTACCATAAAAATTGTTAAAATTTGTGATTTAGTTCGAATATTAAGTCAATGGCTAGCAATTGAGTCACAGTTTTAGGGACTTCCCCGCGACGTAACCCCAAATAAGGTAAGTAGTTATTTTATTTAAACTTAACACTGACTAAAAAAATTGTGTTGTGTTACCGTTTGGAAAAAAAAATGCAAAATTTCAAATAAAATGACATTTTCGTAATTTTTGGCCACCCATTAATGAAAAAACAAGCTCTCTTGGACTCAGTGCAGTCAATTTTAATGATTAATACACAATGTGAGGCTTGTTTAATTTAAGTCGATTCAAAAGTGAGGTTATGTCACTTTTAAAAAGTTTCAGAATCTAGTGCATTTTGGTATTTGAGGTTGACACACCTGAACAAATTGGAACTGTGCGCAGGCGCGATTTTCAAACACGATTAACAAAAATGAATTTTATTTGTGAAAAATACACATTTGGTAATTTAGGCATTCATTTGCCTCTTGCGGTTGCGTTTCCGCTTCTTGCGTTTGGGTTCATTCTGATTTGCGATCTCTGACTCGCTGTCATTGATTACAATTAAACTACTTGAGCTTCCCTTGCGTTTCACACTCCTTTTCTCGTTTTTCTTGCAATTTTCCGAATTGTTGCAAACTATCACAAGATCCCCGACATCAACTTCCTCATTACTGTCCCAACTCTTTGCCTTTTCTTTATTTTCACAAACAATGACCAATTCCCCCACATCAACCTCATCCTCCTCCCCACACACCTCCACATCGGAATCTCTGATTTCCTCAATTGAGGGTTCGTCATTTACGACAATATACTCGTCGCAAAACTCCACCTCATCCTCAGAATCGTCCATTAACTTGAAGAAGGCGGCGCTTGGCTCATCATCAGGAATCTCAATCACGTTTTCCTCCAAATTGAGCCACTCCGCCCCCAGCCACTCCTCCAATTTGGGGGGGAAAACGTACCCCTCGGGCAACCACACCGTCCCCGTGTTGTTCAAAGTCCCCGAAAACGGCAACAAAGTCCCATACAGCTCGCAAACAAACCGAAAAATGCCTCGAGTGATGACGAAAATCCGCGCTGTGATTGCATAAATGATCGCGGCGATTTTCCAAAAGTGCCCCAAGCGAAACCTCTGCAAGGTCAGCTCCGAAACCACCTTGCAAGTGTCCAAAACGCGACACAGAGTCTTCCCCAAGCCCTGGATTCGGACGAGGAGGAAATCGATCATGTTTTTGGTCAGGAAAAACGTCTTAAGGACTTTGTAGTTCGGGGGGATCGTGTCAAGGACGTATTTGAGGGTCGTGGCGAACTGCATTTGGAGATAAGTGCGCAAAACACGGCTTAGTTTCTCGACGGCTTTGAAGTCTTTTGAGGAGCGAAATTTCATTTTGAGGCGGTAGACGGTGCGCGAGAGGAGGGCTGCCTCCACGCTGAGGTGCTGCTGGCTCTCGAAGAACTCCACGGCGTCGGTTAGTGTGATTTTCAACAGGCGAATATCTAAGAAATTCAAAAAAATAGAAAATAAAAAAGCCCAATTATGTATTATCTAGTTATATGAAACAAAATCCAAACCACAGCAAATTTTTAGTAATATTAGAAGCGGAATTAATTGAAAATTGTCTCAAAAAGTGACATAACCTCACATTTACGATTCAGTGTTTCAGGCCCAAAAAGATTACACTTGCATTCCAAATTATTAAATATGAATCACTACGAAGTATTAGTTTGCAAGAACCAAGATAATGAATTAAGAAATTAAGTAAAATTCCAAAAAAGAATGACATAACCTCACTTCTAACTCGACATCTTTTTTCTTAAAAAATGCTTGTTGTTTTATAAAACGATTATGTAAAAATTTGTTAAAAAATTAAAAAACAAACGTTTGTTATTACTTGGTGCTAAAAACTTGTACAATTATCGTAAAATTCGCTCAATTAGTGTGACATAACCTCACTTTATTTTTTTACGTTTATATTCAAAAAAACAACGAATATGTCCACAAACACTAATTTTGCATTTCTTGGAAAACAGAACTAATTCTTTGTAATATTAGAAGCGAAATTAATTGAAAATTGTCTCAAATTTGGAAAAAAAATTGACAACCTCACATTTACTGTTTCAGGCCCAAAAAAACTAGAACTGGGTTCTCGATTACTAAAAATGAGTCACAGTGTCACCACAAAATATTATTTTGGAAAATACAAGATAATGAATTGAGAAATTATGTAAAATTCCAAAAAAAGAATGACATAACCTCAATTTTGTTCGATGTCTTTTTTGTTAAAAAAAACTTGTTTTATATAACGATTATGTAAAAATTTGTTAAAAAATTAAAAAACAAACATTTCTTCTTACTTGGTACTAAAAACTTGTCCAATTATCGTAAAATTCGCTCAATTGGTGTGACATAACCTCATTTTAATTTTTTTACGTTTATATTAAAAAAACAACGAATATGCCCCAAAACACTAAAAAAAATACGAATTTTACCTATTTCCTTGATGCTGATTTTGCAACTAATGATGGGTGGGGGTTTCAAATTTTTTGCATTCCACAAATCCATCGTTTTTTCCTATAAAACCTGTCTTCTCGCAACTTCACCTACAAATTAATTATCCAATGCTGCAAATGAATGAAAAAACGTTTTTACCTTGACTCTAACATAAAAATTCACATTTTTACACCGAAAACACCACTTTCAAAGTTGTGTATCAATAAACGCAATTTTTATTAGTCAAATTGTGAATTTAATGAATTATCAGCGATATTTTAGCGAAATCAGTAAAAAATAAAACATCGTGATAAATTTGAGGTTAGGTTGACACATGACAAAAAGTGAGGTTAGAAATTGGGGGAGCAGTTAAAGGGGCGAAGGTCACACCCAAGGACGTGATTAAAAGATAACTGTAAAACAAGCATGACTGTCAAAATCTCAATAAAACCATTACTTAATTGACTTTTCGTTTCGAAAATTAAAATTTTGTTATAATTTATTTGTTTTTTATTTGTTCAAGGCTCGCAGTAAATTGCGATTAGATAATAAAACATCGCATTTAGATACCTGTTTTCGTAAAAGGCAAGTAATTTACTAATTTCCTGTTGTTTTTTAATTAAAAAAAAGGGGTTCAAATGAGTTTGACCTCAATCAACCTTCAGTGTTATTAATCAAACACCACTTTTGCCACACTGTATGTTAATTTTTGCAATAACCATGGAGAATTTTCAATTCGTGTCACATTTCTAATCAGCATTTTTCAGTTTCATATTTCAGTCTAATTTAAGTTGCAATTTCAGGTGTTTAATTCGCAATGGAGGCGCTTTCGAAGGCCCTGCAGCCCTACAAAAACGTCGTGGGGACAGTCGCGAGTTACCTAACAATACTCCAATTTTTCTCGGGGGCTTTCATCTGTAGAGACATCTACAAAAAGGGCAACACGGAGGGGGTGAATTCCATGCCCTTTGTGGGCGGTATCATGTTGTAAGTTGACTTTTGTAGTAATTATAAATAAATTAATTGAGATTTTTAGAGGTCTTGCGATGCTGAAATACGGGTTGATGCTCCAAGACGAAAACATGCTTTTAGTTAACTTTTTTGCCATTGTTCTCAATGTGATTTACTGTGTTGTATACTACGTTTACTCCACAGACAAGTGGAGGCAAATCCTGAAGCCCCTTTCGATAAGTATGGCCTTCGTGGCGGCTCTGTGGGGCTATTGCGAGTACGAGAGCCCCTCAGTGGTGGAGTTCCGCTACGGGTTGATTATCACAATCCTGATGCTTGCAGTACTGGGAAGCCCCCTTCTCGGAGTTGTGCGTAATGAAACCCCCATGTAAAATCCTCTCACACTTTTATTACAGAAAGAAATGATTGAGAAAAAGGACGCGTCTGAAATCCCCTTTGTTTTGACTCTAATGGCGACTTTGGTGACCTTCTCGTGGCTTTTGTACGCCATTATTCTACAGAATCAATTCATGCTTGTCAGTAATTGAATTAATTGTGTGAAAATTGTTCATTTTTTGGTTCAAGGTTCAAAATGTGGCCGGGTTCGTGTTGTGTTTCGTCCAGTTGGTGTTGATTTTTGCTTATCCGGGGAGACAAGTAAGCAAAAAAAAGAAGAAGCACTAAGGGGAAACTTCTACGTGTTTAAAAATAATCAATATTGACATTCCAGGATGGTAGCTGAGTTTTTGCCAATTGAATTGTTTTCTACACCAAATTGGAATAAATTATTATTGACATTGACAGGGTTTTTGTTTTTGGCCAACCAGTTTCGAAATGGACGGTTACAACACCGCTTTTGGTGATTTTTGTCGCACAGTTGGCAGCAAATTCGCACAAAAATAAAAATATGATAAAATTTCAATTTCCGTTTTTCTTTGTAAAAAAACGTATTTCGTTTCTAGTAGCCCGAAGTAGATAATAAAAACTAATTTTCAATTCAACGACACAATGAAAGTGTTGACATAACCTCACAAAAATTGAATAAGTTTGCAAAGAATAAATACAGTGTTTTTTTGCCCATTTTAGAAAAAATCACGTCAAAATTCCAATTTTAATAGGCTGGAATTGTATAATAGGTACTTATTTTAAACAAATTTTAAAATTAGGTTTGCCACCCTTGCGTTCAAAATTCGCAACTTGTTAAAAAAATAATTTTTGTCACACAGTTGGCAGCAACTTAGTGTGTTCTTTGTCTAAAAAGTCGTGACATTCTCAGTTTTTCTCTGTAAAAAACGTATTTTGTTTCTAATAGCCCATGAAATTGATTGATCACAATGAAAGTGTTGACATAACCTCACAAACATTGAATAAGTTTGTAAGGAATACCTAGTTTTTGGCCCTTTATAGTAAAAATCACGTCAAAATCTCAATTTTAATTGAATTGTACAATAAATATTTCAAAATTACGCTTGAAATTGTTTGGTAACTTTAGTGTTCAAGGTTTGCCACCTTGCATTCAAAATTCGCAACTTGTTAAAAAAATTAGTATGCAAAGATGTTTATACATTATTCACACACAAATACAAAAAATAGGAGTAATTTACAAGTTAATGAGCAAAGAAAGCACCACTTTTGGTAATTTTTGTCAAACAGTTGGCAGCACTTTAGTGTGTTTTTTGCAAGAAACCGTATTTCGTTTCTAATAACCAAAAACATGACAATTTGAAAACAGTTCCCTTTTCATTAAATAATATGGAATTAATTACGAAAATTTCACAACAGTGACGTCATAACCTTACTTCATACTTTGATATTTTTAAACTATAAATCAGAAAAACTGTTTAACTTGCAATAAACAATCGTTTTGCTATATTTAAACCAAAACTATGTAAAAGTTAAAAATAAATTTTGTTTTTTTCAAATTTGGTGATTTTGGCGTTTCAAGGTTGCACTCCAAACCCTTCCCTTGTTAAAATATTTTAATATATAAATATGTTTATACACTAAAGAAGTATTTACAACAAATGCATTCATACAAAAATAATAAAATCCAAGCTAATGACTAACCTACAGACCATCGCAGTGCTACCAACATAAACGCACGGGGGGGAAACACAGCCTTTGAAAAAAGTGGAAATCACTCTCTACTCGAATACTTTGAGCTCTGATATTATTATCACAATGACGATCTCGGTTTTTCCTGATTTAGAGTAACATTCGTAATATCTTTGACAATCATTTCGGCCACTTGCCACGCCATTTCCTCCTTCTTCTTATCCTCATCCAAACTCACAAACTTCTTAACAACATTCCGAAACTTGAAACTTTTTTTATCAGGTTCAGGCTCCAAATCAGTTTCAAATTTCCCCAAAGCTGTGATTCTTCCACACGACAATCTATGCGTCCTTCTCCTCTTCCAGAGGGAATCAGGATCGCACAACAGCCTCGTATCAATACTCATATCCGCGTTTTTATCCTTCTTTTTATTATTAAAATTCATTTCAAGTGCTAGAAACGCGCTATTTGTACTAAAACTCCTCTCGCTGCTACAATCCGACGACAAAGTCCGATTATTCTCAATATTGAAATAGTCGTTCGATTGCACGGTATTTATCAACTCTGATAAGTACTTGCAAAACAATTGGGACCCCAAAAAGGGCTTCAGGTAGTTTTTCTCCAAGACTTGTTCAACAATTTTCAAGGGTAGCTTGAAACAGTCCAAAACAAGCCCATTTTCCCCACAAATATTCTGCTCGATTTCGAACCGGACTCTGTCCCCGAACCCCAGGGGGCAATGGGCCTGCAGCGAGAAATACTTGTCGTAGAGGACGACTGCGTCGTTTTGGGCCTCCACCGGGTCGAAAAACTCCTTTTGGGTGGTCAAATGTTGCTGCAAGTTGGTTGCAGCGATCCAAAACTCCAATAAACTGCAAGAATTCTCCTGTTCGAGGAACTCCATGAAGTAGAAAAGCGCCGTTTCGTTGTAGAGGATGTCTTCGAGGGCCACTTGTCCACTGGTCAAGACATCGATTTGGTACTTGCAGAAGTAATCACTGGCGAGGAACGCCCCAAAGTACTCCTTTTCCATCACTTCGAGGACGAAATTTTGCACGGGGGCTAAACAATCGGCGATTTTCTCCAAATCGCAGATGTTTTCCACCAGTTCGTTGCGGATTAAATCGGGGCATTTGACGTTGTGGGGGGCCTCCTGTGCGATGTATTTCTTGAAGATTGAGACTGCGCCCTCCACGGGACTAGATTCACTCGCGATTTCGCACTTGAAAGACTCGATTTCGGACCAACAAGTGACGTATTTGGAGGCATTTCGCGACTCCATGTACTGGGTGAAGTGCCCCAAAGCCCCCTTATCGGCCAAGACCTCGTCCAAGGTGCGACACAGTCGTGATCTCGTCGCCTCAAACTCATCTTTAAGACACAATGACCCCATTTTCTCTCTAGTTTTTCTACTCACCAATGTCCACAAGGCCGGAGAGGTTCAAAGGGGGCGCTCGCGGGGGCGGCCGTGGCGGCACCGGGGGGGCTATACTCCTGTCATTGTCGGCTTTTCAAAGACAGGAAATTAGGAAGAATGAAACGAATTACGAATTACGCACCTTTTGATTTTTTCCAAAACTGTAACATTGTTCATCGTAATGAGGGGTTTGGGGGCCCGGGGGCGAATTACGTGTCCCAAGGGGGGCAAAAATTGAATTGTTTTGGTAAACAAAGTAGGATTGTGAAACACGACACAAAAAATGTAAACGTCAAATGGGGGGTGGTTGGCAACACTGACACTTGACAAAAACACCAATTTTAAAAATTAAAAAATTCCATTGAAGTGAGATGAGGCCTTAGAAAATGAAATAAACAGATCGGGGGCCCCATACATCCGTCCCGTGATACTCTACACCCAAAAATATGAATACAATGTGGCAACGTTGCAAGTTTAATTTGAAAAAAAAAAAAAACAAGAAAAATATTAATTTCATAGACAAATAATGAACATACATAAATTAAGATCAGTTCGGGTTTTCCCTAACAGTAAATAATCACAAAAACATGTTTTTTTTTATTTTTACGACACAAATTGGCTACGTCGCACCAACCCAAAGAAATTAAAACAAATTATGTGTTTTCTTGTTTTTAACACAAATTACTTATTTAAAATTTGCAATTTAATTAAGTAGGGACTAAAAGGGGGTCCCACTTGTCCGTCTTGTGGCACTCAAAACCCAAAAATGTAAATGTATAATGTGGCAACGTCGCAAGTTTGATTCTAAACAAGAAGAAATATTAATTTAATAGACAAATAATAAAACGTGCAAGAACTAACAGCGGTTTGGGATTTACCCAACTTTGTCATTATTAAAAAATCACAAAAAACAAGTTTTATATTAAATAAAACGACAGGAGTGATACAGGTTGGCTACCTTGCTTCAACAGTCGTACCAACCCAAACAAGTTAAGTCGCAAATAACGCTTTTCCTCACTTTTTATCGCAAACTACTCATTGGTAAGCCTTTCAGACGCATTTCTGGCCCCTTTTCCCTTTACAAAACCCCAATTTAACCCCCATTTTTGTCGCTCGCTGACCCTAACCTCAAATGTCAAAACTGGAGCCCCTTCAGACTTTATCAAAGCACACGGGACGCGTATGGGACGTCAGTTGGCACCCCAAAGGCCAGACTTTCGCGTCGTGTGGCGAAGACAAGACTATCCGGATTTGGTTGAAAGACTCCGACTCGAAATGGTCAAACAAGGTGATTCTCACTGATGGCCACACACGCACAATTCGGGAGGTTGCATGGTCCCCCTGTGGCAACTACCTCGCTTCGGCCTCCTTCGACACCACCACCTGCATCTGGGATAAGAAATCGGGCGAATTCGAGTGCAATGCCACACTCGAGGGGCACGAAAACGAGGTTAAGAGCGTGTCTTGGTCGAAATCGGGGCGCTTTTTGGCCACTTGCAGTCGAGACAAGTCAGTGTGGATTTGGGAGATCGCCGACGAGGACGAGTACGACTGTGCGGCCGTGTTGAGTGCACACACCCAAGACGTGAAGAAGGTAGTACAAGGGGGCTATTTTTATTACAATGTTACAATGGGGGTTATTACAGGTCGTGTGGCACCCACAGGAAGACATCCTCGCCTCGGCCTCCTACGACAACACAGTGAAACTATTCAAAGAGGACCAATCAGACAACGATTGGGTCTGTTTTGCGACGTTGCAAGGACACGAATCGACCGTTTGGAGTCTCAGTTGGGGCCCCACGGGGACAAGACTTGTCTCGTGTAGCGACGACGCCACTTTGAAAATCTGGCAACAGTTCAAACCCGGAAACACTGAGGGGGTTATCACCGATGACGAAACGTGGAAATGTGTGTGTACAATATCAGGGTACCACAATAGAACCATTTATGACGTGTCCTGGAACCCCACAAGTGACTTAATCGCCACGGCTTGCGGTGACGACGCTATCAGAATTTTTAAAGAGGATCAAGGGTGCACCCCAGGGGCCCCCACTTTCAGTCAAGTGACGTGCATACAGCGGGCCCACACCCAAGACGTCAATTGCGTGGCATGGAACCCCATCCTAAGTGACATTTTAGTGTCTTGTAGCGACGATGGGGAAATTAAATTGTGGAAATTTATCCCTGAATAAAATTAAATGTTTCACAATTTGTTTTTTATTTCGCAGATGTTAATAAGACGTCTCGTGGGTCTAAACCGGATTAAAAATTACACTACAGGGCCCCAAATGTCGGTCAAAGACATCGTCAAGACTCTCCAGTCGTTTGCCCCCTTAAATCTTGCCGAAAATTGGGACAATGTGGGCCTCCTCGTCGACCCAATGACCGACAAACATGTCAAAACAATTCTATTAACAAATGACCTCACCGAGGATGTGGTCAATGAAGCTAAAAATTTCCAAGCAGGGCTCATTATCTCATACCACCCTAATATATTCCAAGGCCTTAAAACAGTCTCCGATAAGTACGTTTCAAATTTCAACCAATCAAAACTAATCGTTTTGTCACAGGACTTGGAAAGAACGAATCGTAATTCAGTGTATAAAACACGAAATTGCGGTTTTTTCGCCCCATACCACGTGGGATTGCATCGAAGGGGGCGTTAACGATTGGCTCGCCTCAGCTTTCGATTACAAATCGATTGAACCAATCAAACCGTTGGAAAACCCGAGACAAGGGGCAGGGCGTATTCTTACACTAGCCACGCCCATTACACTAGAAAATGCCGTCACAAATGTCAAAAAACATGTCGGAGTGAGGAATCTCAGACTGGCATTGGCTAGAAACAAGACTTTGTGTAAGTTACGCCACGCCACGCCCACTTTGTTGTTTTTTTTATGAAATAATTTCCAGATTCGAAAATTGAAACTGTGGGGCTGTGTGCCGGCTCAGGGGCTTCAGTTTTAAGGGGGCTTAACGCCGATTTGTACCTAACTGGTGAAATGTCGCATCATGAAGTCCTAGATGCCACCCAAAATGGGGTACATGTCATTCTAACCGAACATAGTAATTCCGAACGGGGGTTTTTGGGGCGTTTCCAGAGACACTTAATCGATATTTTCCAAAATTCGGTCAATGTTATCGTTTCTAGTGTTGATAGGGATCCCCTAATTGTAGTTTGAGGTGGCTTTGGAATAAAAATGTCGTTTCAAATGTTTTATATTGACCAATCAGGCTTTGAGATTTTGTAGGTAATGCAGATACCTGTTATAAAACCCTTCATTTATCGTATCCGTCCACTCCTCGTGCCAGGACCTCTCCATTTGGTCCTGAATCCTGACTTTTGCCTCCTTGGGGTCATCCAAATTCAAAAAATAATCCTTGTAGTATCGCACAAACCCCATTTTTGGGGCCTCAACTTCGACAAATTTTGACGTTTCATACAACCAAGTCATAGTGGGGGCATTCCACCAATCCCATGAGACATTCTGGGGCTCACAAAACGGTGTTAGGAAACTCTCAATTGACGCGAGGAAAATCCCCACATGGAGGGGGCTCACACGGTTGGTTTCGTTGTAGAGGAGTCCTGGACGTGCTGGTTCGATTTTCGGGTGGAGACAAGCCCCCGGTATGTGGCTAACAATCAAGACAGACCCCAATAAAGTCAATAAAGCTGCAGTGTAAGCCCCAATTAAGATCACAGAAACGGTTAAAATATTTTTGATAAGATTTCGCAATTCGACACTTGTTAAAAGTGTCTCCAGTTCAGTGTAGGTGTAAAAGCCGCGCTTACCGCCCTGCTTACGGGCCAAAGCCCCCTCAATCTCGGCCAATTTCTTCCAGAATGTCAGCTCGGTAACGAACACTTCCCAGTCCTAGGGAGGAAAAGTCAGAGGTGAAATGACGCGTCATGAGACTTACGATAGCCCTAAGGAACTCCTTTTCAAGCTGAACCAATTGTTTGACACTAAGGCCCCCACAAACGGCCCATTCGTTCATGAAAACCTCGTCGGCCTCCCCATCGTCGTAGAGAAACTTGCACGAGACCATCAGAGACACGAGGAACAAGTCCGAGGAGGCTGTCCGGTCGAGGTACTCGGGGCATGTCTTTTTCAGGCGTTCTAGGTACAAAATCGCGATTACGAGGGAGCAGGGGGACACGCAGGCATTTCGTGAAATATTCGCAGCGTCGTCGCAGTGTAACCGGTCCAAGGAGCGGCCTCTCTGGGCCTCGGAGAACAACTCAGCGGCCAATTCTACAAAACAAGGTTTAGCCCCCATTTTCAAGGTCACACACCCACCTGTTACTGGTAGACTCAATTCGTCCGTTTTGGGGAACTTCCCGTAATAGAGCGTCTTGGTGATGCGCGAAATGTACCTCTGGTGCCCCTCAAGCTGTCTCTGAAAGTTTGACACGTGTGATTGGCTAATATGGGGCAAAGTCTCACTTTGTCTCTCGTGCGTTTCGGAAGCTTCGACATGGTGTTGGCACACGTGGAACAGCCCCAAAACGTCTCAATTGAACAGATTTACAATCACTGAAACTTTTTTTTAATTATGGACCTTGATGAAATCACCTCATAAAAGAGCGCATGCGCGTACACCTAACCTAAAAAAAAACACAAAAACGTGTTAAAACCGTGCAATTTTCGATTTTGTGACCTTACGTGTGTATATGACACGATTAATTTAAATTTAATTAAAGAAATTGTCATAATAGTGTTATTAATAGTAGGATTGTTAAGTAAATTTCAAACTTGGCGCCGAAAGTGTGCCGAAAAAGCCCGACTCCGGCCGACAAAAACTGACGTCAGCACACTAGACCAGAATTAGGGGGTGATTGTAGTGATGATGATTCTTCTCAAGTGATTTAAACAGTTTTTAAGCATTTTGGGTTTAAAACCGGGGTGTGGAGTGCAAAACCGGTGCAAAAGTGTTAAAGTGGTGCAATAGTCGCAAAATGACACCCTCTGTGCGCCCCACAAGTTGATAATCTCCACTAAATGCACAAAATCGCCCCCATGATGGCCACCAAGCTAGTGAGACACTTAGATTTATCAAAGATTGTCACCACCATCGTTTGGACGCCCCCTCGAACAAAACTAACGAATTTCTCCCCATGTAGATCGCAACATATCAAACTTAATTTTAGTACAAGCTGTAGATTGGATGGCAGTGCTGGTAGAGCGGAGACTACAAGCACGACGCAAGGCTTATCCAAATTACAAGCGCAGGAATTGGTCTTGAGACTGAACGGTGAAGAGAGAAATATACTGATTTCGGCGCTACAAGAGTACCAATCAAAACTAGTCAAAGACGAGTACGAAGGTAAAGAACAGGTATTTGTGGTGTTTTTTGTCTATTTGTAGCGTTTACGTTGCTGTTTTTCATTTATTTTCATCGTTAAAGCGAAATTGCCCCGAAAGTAGGCAACTCAATATACACCCGCGTGACTTGATTTGCCTAACCATGCGCGATTTTTTTCAAAAAAAAATAATTAATTTGCGAGATTTTATCACTACGTGCCTACTGATAAGCTTATTTTGACGAACAAAAACAGGGTCAGACGTCTGAGGCTTTTTACGATTAAAAATTCTTGGCTTTATTTTGGGTGTTTTTTTATTTTTAAATGTCCAACCTTAAGGTCAACTAGCAGCCTCACGATGGAGAAGTAAATTCGGACGTCCGAGCAAATTGCCAAGACTGGGAGACGTAGATCCTACGGGATCCTATTGTCCCGTTCCCGAAGACTGGTTAAGGAAAAAATTTGGTATGCAAATAATGAGATTTTAGCCCTTTCGTAGGGAGCTTTGCATGACTTTTGAATTATTACTAGGGTAATTAGAGCCTTAGTCGCGTATTTATTGGGTTTTTTTGCATGGCTTTGCTCGTGGAGTGTGTAAAGTGTCTTTTTAGCCCCTAATTGGTGTGGTTTTAGCCGAATCGGTGCCTCGCCCCACCAGCAGGAACTTGATGGGCAGTGAGTATAAAACTGGTCCAGATTTGGGCTTAAATTGGTGACAAATCTGTTATTTCAGTCGCCATCGCCAACTCGATCCCGTTCATCGGCTTCGGCTTCTTGGACAACTTCTTCATGTTGTTATTTGTGAGAGTGCAAAATGCGTGTTTTTGTGGTGTGATTTGGGTTTTTAGGGCGATTACATCGACCTTTACTTGGGGTCGTATTTCTGCATGACGACGATGGCGGCCGCCGCCCTGGGGAACACGCTTTCGGACGTCTTGGGCATCGGGACGGCCTTCTACGTCGAGCGTCTCGCCAACAAGATAGGGTTTCGCCCCCCGAAGCTGTCCCCCATCCAGATGGACATGACGTGTTCGCGGAACGCGGCCAACTTCGGACGCGTCTTGGGGGTCACTCTGGGGTGCATCCTAGGCATGTGCCCCCTGCTGTTCCGCAAGGGGAAAGACGAGGACGAGAAGGATGAATAAAGTAGGATTTTTGTGCAATAAAACCCTTAGTCAGTGTTACTTGCATTTATTTTCTTGTATATATGATGTATATAAATGGAGTAAAATGACCAAAAAAATTCAATGTTAGAGACGCTTTTATACTTGACTCAAATTCGTCCAAAAGTCACAATCTTGTCTATTTTTCAATACCTGTGACTTGTTATATACTTAATTTATTGTACCCCTCCTTTTAGCCTCTATTGAAGTGTTCAATAAATAGACTGTTAGAAAACGTAAGTTTTATTTTGCCCCTTACACCCATCCCCACGCGACGCCTATGGTAATTTTACCAAACAAGTTGTTGTCATAGTAACGATGATGTAACCATGGTAATGAAGCGATGTAACCATGGCAATGAAACGAAAATGTCGCTCCATGGGCGTCCGCATTTTTATTTATTTATTTTTGGAGGTTTAAGAGCAACTGGTTCAATAAACGTGATAAAATAAACAAACTTGTTGAATTTTAGTGATTTATTGGAGACAAGATACACTAATAAAACGTTAAGGGTCGAGGCATACGTTATCAATAATTATACAATATGACAAATTGCGTGACCTTGAATGTGTGTGAAAATTTCAATAAATATGCTACTGATTAAACAACATTGTTGTTGATGTCGCGTAATCGAAATAAATTCTTGCAAACTATTTCCTGTTTCCGTTTATTAATTACGTTTGAAAATGAATGAATGAATAAGTGATGGGGAGATTTATACCGATCTAGAGTGCTAAAAGCACACTAATATTCACATTTTTATCGTTTCCGGTTTTTATTATCTATCAGTGGCGTAACTAAAAATTGTATTTCACAGTCGTAATTTCAAAAAGAAAGCAATTTGGGTTGTGGTTTAATTAAGTTGGCAGCACTGAAGACTTGCCAACGTAATTTCAAACTATAACAACCGTTTTAGTAGGATTTTTAAGGCATTAATTGGCAAAACTGAAGAAGTAAAATGACAATTTAAAAAAATATGACTAGACAGAAAGTAGGCGGTAATTCTCAAATTATAAGTTTGCAAGACTGAACAAAATAAGACCGAAGATATGAAATTTTACACTTTTTCTAATTTTTTTTTTCTCTTTTTTCTTTCGTCGCCCTTCTTTTATCTTTTTTTTCTCTTGTCTTTTTTGTCTCTTTTTTCTGTGTGTTTCCCAAGTTTGCAAAGCTGAATAAATAAAATAAATAAATAAAAAAATCCCAAAAATGGGACAGAAGATATAAAATGTGACACTTCATCATTCTTTCTTTTTTCTTTTCTCTACTTATGTCTGTTTTTTTCTTCTTTCTTTATTTTTTTTTCTCATTTTTCTTCTTTCTTTTTTCTGCTGTTTTCTTTCTTTTCGCCCTCCAGGCTGAAGTAGGCAGTGATTCTGAAATTAAGTTTGCAAGACTGAATAAAATCACACAGAAGATATGAAGTTTGACACTTTTCCTTTTTTTCTTTACTTTTCTTTCTTATTTCTTCTCCCTTTTTTTTTACTTATTCCTGTCTTTTTTCTTCTTTCTTTTCGTCTTCCTATTTCTCATTTCTCTTCTCCCTTCTCTCTTGTAATTTCACTCTCCATAGTTGGCTATGATTTTTAAATTAAGTTTGCAAGGCTGAAGAAAATGAGACAGAAGAAATGAAATTTGACACCTCTTCCCCTTTCTTTTTTCACTTTTTTCTTCCCTCTTCTTTCTAGTTATTCCTGTCTATTTTCTTTTCTCTTTTCTTTTTTGCAAGACTTTGCAAGAAGTTTGACGCACTTCTTCTCCTTTTCTTCTTTACTTTTCTTTTTCTTTCCTTTATTCTCTTTCTATTCTCTTTTCTTCAGTCTTTTTTCGTTTCACTTTTCTTCTTTCCTTTTTTGCAAGAAATTTGACGCACCTCTTTTCCTTTTTTTACTTTTCTTGTTCTCTTTTTTTTCCTCTATTTTCTCTAGTTATCTGTCTTTTTTCTGCTCTCTTCTCCTTTTTTCTCTACTTTTTTTTCCTCTATTCTCTACTTATCTCTGTCTTTTTCTTTTCTCTTCTCTCTTCCCTCTTTTTTCTTTAGTCTTTTTTAATTTCCCTTTTCCTTTTTTCTTCTCTCTTTTCACTTCTCTCTCCAGAGTCCCGCTAGAAGTAGGCTGTGATTTTCAAATTAAGTTTGCCAGGCTGAACAAAATGAGACAGAAGACATGAATCTTCTCCTTTCTTTCTTCACTTTTATTTTTTTCTTCTCTCTTCTTCCAACTTATTCCTGCCTTTTTTCTTGTGATTCTGATTTTAAAATGAAGTTTCTATGACTGAACAAAATGAGACAGAAGATATGATATTTGACACACCTCTAATCTCCTTTTTTTCACGTTTTTTTTTCTTTTTATTTTTTTCTTCCTTCTCTCCTCTTTTCTCTCTCTCTACATCATAAATACGTGATACAAGGAAGCTTTATAAAATATGAGTCTCTTATCAGTGGCGTAACTAGAAACTGGACAAAAAGGGGGCGAAATTCTTATTTTTGTATTTAAAAATAAACCATTCGTGTTTCTTTTTATTACAGGGTATTTATTATACAGATTGTTCCAGAAATAACTGACAGAAAAGCATTAGTTCCAATGCTATCAACAGAAATTTAGTGACCTTGAATTTTAGTGCAATGACCAATTAAGGTTATAGTCGTTTTCTTGACCTTGAAAAAGATAACAATGACCAATAAAGACACAGAAAAGCACACTAACTTTATGAAAAACATAAAATCACCAATTTCAAGTCAAATTTTAATTTTTTCACCGTTTTGAGGTTAGGTTGTCATGACACCGACCCGACTCAGCAACTTGATATTGTTAAGCCCCCTCTGGATACGCCAATGCCTCCGTTATCAGCGTTTATGATCTAATACAATAACTATGAGTAATAGCGAATAAATTCTAGTTCTAGCCCTAGTACATGCCTGCTAGATCAGCCCAATTCGAAATCAACAAAGTGAAATTTCGTCGACCCATCGCCGTTTCCGCCCAGATGGGTCGATCACGTGACCACCACCACGTGCAAATTTGGTTTGGTCGTCAGCCCGCCTGAAAGCAGCAGCCGCGGACGTGTCGTCGAGCCCGAAGTGGCGTCCCATTCGTAGTGCAACAAGTGAGGGGCGGTGTTCTCTCTTCTCTTTCAATTTCCGCTGTTTTTATTTCGGAAAATCGGTGAGTTTTCACATTGTGTTGGTTTTCCGGCGTTTCCGCACCACGTGACTGCGACAGGAATCGATTGGAGAAGCGCCACCCTGGGGGAAAATCACCGGTAATTTGTTAACACCTTTAATTTGGTAGCCTTGAAATCATGGGTGGGCTGATATTTGAATTTGTGGACGAGATTAGCGTTGGCTATTTATAAAACAGTTGAATTTTCGGATTTTTCACAGGACTGGCAACCCAACCAATGAAATTCGTGATATTGTTAACGCGATGAATGGGGTAATTTCGCCTTTGTGTTGCAATGGATTAATTAACTATAAAAAATTACACAATTGCCATGAAAATTTTGAAATATTGGATTTATTACACACGGAATTTATGACAGTTTAGAAAATGTCAATGTAAGCCACGCTTTATTGTCATTTTGATTGACGTTTGAAACTAACATTTGAAAGTTTTAGTTGAAATTTATTTGGCAATAATGCCAGCAATTCGTGTTTTTATATAATTATTTTGATTTGTTGTAATTTTTTCTCTAGCTGTCAGGATAAAAATTACAAAACCGAAAGTGAGGTTAGTTGCCTAAGGCCCGTTTTACATTTTTATGTCAGTCGTATGATAAATCGTCCAAAATTCCGTGTCCGCCAGTGTATCAGTGAGTCATTTTGTGACGTTTTTCCAAATTCTGGCATTTGATTGGTGGTTACTGACCACGTGATCGACAAAACTTGCAATGTTGCAATTTTTTCAGTTTAATTTACGTTTACATGAAATTTTGTTTGTTTTAAAGTAATGAAGCTTGTATTACATGATTAAATTCTTGTTGTTGTCATCAAACACTTCAAGAACGTGTTCTCGGATTGTTTTCCGTTGTAGGAAAATTATCTGTTGAAACTACAAAGTAGGCAAAAATGAAGATATAATTTTTTTATCATTACTTCATGATTTAGAATTTGTCATGATTTTCGTTTTAAATTAATAGACTATTTTTTATCAAAGTCGGCTGTGGCTTGGTTAATTTGGCAGCATTGAAGACTTGCTTAGTTTCAAAGGATAACAAGCCACATTTTGTGTTGTCGTGGTTTTTTTAGGCATTAGTTGGCAAAACTGAATAAGGAAAATGACAAATGAAATAAAAATTGTGATCGGCAAATTAAGTTTGTAAGACTGAATAAAATGAGACAGAAGATATGGAATTGGAGACTTCTCCCTTCTTTCTTTACTTTTCCTTCGTTTTTTCTTCTCTCTTTTCTCTTTTGCAAGATTGAATAAAGTGAGACAGGAGATATGAAATTTGACGAATCTCCTCTCCTTTCTGTCTTCACTTTTCTTCACTTTTTTTTTTCTCTCTTCTCCCTACTTATTTATTTTTTTTTCTCTCTTTTTTCTCTTTTCTTCTTTTCGTTTTTCTTGTCTTTTCACTCTTTTTACTACTGTTTCTCTTTTGCAAAACTGAATAAAACGAGACAGAAGATATGAAATTTGACGCATTTCTTTTTCTTTCTTTCTTCATTTTTTTCTCTTTTTTTTTCCTCTTTTCTATACTTATCTTTGTATTTTTTCTTTTCTCTTCTCTTCATACTTTCTTCTTTTTTTTCTTATCTTTTCACTCTTTTTACTTGTCTGTCTTCAGAGTCCAGCTTGAATAAGTAGGCTGTGATTTTCAAATTAAATTTGCAAGACTGAAAAAAATGAGACAGAAAATATGAAGTTTGACACTTCTCCATTCTTCCTTTACTTTTCTTTTATTTTTCTCCCTTTTCTCCCTACTTATTTATCTTTTTTCTTTTCTTTTCTTCTCTTAGTTAGAATAAGTAGGTTGTGATTTTCAAATTAAGTTTGCAAGGCTGAATCAAATGAGACAAGATATGAAATTTGACACTTCTTTTTTTAATTTTTCTTTCTTTTTTCTTCTCTCTTCTTTATACTTATTTCTGTCTTTTTTTGTTACTTTTGCAAAACTGAATAAAACGAGACAGAAGATATGACATTTGACGCACCTCTTCTTCTTTCTTTCTTCACTTTTTCCTCTCTTTTCTCTACTTATTTTTGTCGTTTTTCTTTTCTTTTTCCTCTTTTCTTCTATTCTGTTCATTTCGTTTTTCTGGTCTTTTCACTCTATTCTCCATTTTCACATTTTTCTCTAGAATTCAGCGCGAATAAGTAGGCTGTGATATTCAAATTAAGTTTTCAAGGTTGAAAAAAATGAGACAGAAGATATGAAATTTGATGCACCTCTTCTCCTTTCTTTCTTTACTTTTCTTTACTGTTTTTTTTTTCTCTCTTCTCCCTACTTAATTGTCTTTTTTCTTCTCTTTCAGAGTTCAGCTAAAATAAGTAGACTGTGATTTTTAAATTAAGTTTGCAAGGCTGAATAAAATGAGACAGAAGATATTTGCAAGGCTGAATAAAATGTGACAGAAGATATGAAGTTTGACACTTCTTTTTTTAATTTTCTTTCTTTTTTCTTCTCTCCTTTCTACTTATTTCTGTCTTCTTTCTCTTTACTTTAAATAAAACGAGACAGAAGATATCACTTTTTTTTCCTCTCTTTTCTCTACTTATTTTTGTCTTGTTTCCTTTCTCTCTTTTTTTCTCTTCTCTTTTTAATTTTCTCTCTAGAGTCCAGCTAGAATAAGTAAGCTGTGATGTTCAAATTGGTAAAAAAAATGAGACAGAAAATATGAAATTTGACACTTCTCCAGTCTTTCTTTGTTTTCTTCTCTCTCTCTCTTTAATGTTATCATGTATAATTATTGTTCACGTATATCTAATGTCCTTTGTGATAACGAAATAATGCAAAACTTTTTTGCAATCAACATTGTTGTGGTATTAAATTTTGCGATTAGTTTTAGCAAAATGGCCGACACCAGTTTCATAAAAGACCTGCCTTCGGGCCCCCTCGACGCCTACCGCGATCGTGCGACCTTCGACTGGAAAAAAATGAAACTTTTTTTCGAAGACCCCGATTTACTCAAAGTCAAAGTAACAAAATCACTTTCAAATTAAAAAAAAAAAAACAAAAAAAAAAACAAAATTTCCAGATGCGAGTATGGGAAACTCTGGAAAAAGACCCAATTTTCCAGAAACCCAAAACCGAATTAAACTCGGAGGAAATGAAGCGTCGAGCGGCCCTCCAACTCCGAAAATACTGTCAATTGAGTTTCGTAACCCCGGAAATGGCCAACTTACCATACAAGCGCAAGGTAAGTGGTAATTTACTACCGCGCTTGCTTGATTTTGTGCCCCTAGACGCGCTACATGATGACAATAAACGAGGCGTTAGCCGTGACTTTCCCCGACGTCTCCGTCAAACACGCCATAGGACTTGGGTTGTTTAAGAACACACTTACCACCCTAGGGACGGAAAGACACAAAAAAGTGCTGGACGCCGCCTGGAGCGGGAAGGTGAAACAATCGACGATCGCCGTTCGTTGGGTTATAAAAATTTGCAGATTCTCTCTTGTTTAGCCTTGACAGAAATCGCGCATGGTAGCAACACGAAACAAATGCGTACCACGGCCACCTTTGATAAAAATAGTCAAGAATTCGTGATAAACACCCCGGATTTCGAGGCGGCGAAATGCTGGGTGGGCAATCTGGGCAAGACTTGTACCATTGCCCTCCTCTTCGCCCAATTGCACACCAATGGGCAATGCTATGGGTTGCACGCGTTCGTGGTGCCCATCAGAGACCCCAAGACTCTTCTACCATACCCCGGGATCGTCGTGGGCGACATGGGCGAGAAAATCGGCCTCCATGGTATCGACAATGGGTTCATCATGTTCCAAAACTACCGAATCCCGCGGGAGAACCTCCTGAATCGCACGGGGGACGTCACCCCCGAGGGGGAGTACAAGAGCAGCTTCTCCGAGCCGGGGAAAATCCTGGGGGCCGCTTTGGAGAACCTCTCCACCGGGAGGGTGGGGATCATGCAAGAAAGTGCGAATAATTTGGTGTGTGCGGTTACGATTGCGGTGAGGTACGCCGTTGTGCGAAAACAGTTCGCCAAGAGCCCCGACGAACGAAGCGAGTTGCCTATTATTGAGTACCAATTGCATGTGAGTGGAGGGGGAAGTGGAGGGGAGATTGGTGACTTTTGGGTTGTTTCAGCAATGGAGGGTTTTCCCATATGTGGCGGCCGCCGCTGTTTTGAAGATTTTTGTCGCGGGATTCACCGATGAGTATTTGGCGACGGTCCAAAAGTCCACTTCGGCCACGCAAATCGAGGATTTGGTGAGTGGTTGGCTAAAAAGTTGGGGGATTTTGGCGGTTTTTACGTTGGCAACGTTGACTGTCAGATTCAAACGTCAAAATTTTAGTCAACTGTCATTCGTTTCCGAGAGTGGAGATGGGAACATCGAGAAATTTATATCGATGTTCTGTGACATCGACGATCGAATAAGAAATCATCGATGTAATATACAGGGTGTTTCACTTAACTTTACGAGGCTTGCGCCTAATATACGCACCCAAACATACAAAAGTCACAGAACACTGGATACAAAAAATACACATTTAATTATTTAAATTTTGGAAACCCATGACAGTAGTTGTCAAACTAATCACTGTTTCATTATTATTATTATTAACTGCAGTTTTTCAGAAATAATTATCATTTGTTCTATCAAGAGACGGCATGAATATGATTCTAGTTTATCTATCTTAATTACTAACTAACCAAAAACGTCGTAATTTTTGAAAGGGTGAACAAACTAGAGAATATTATCCAATTTTTCAAAATTTGTAATCGAGTTCGTATCGGAATATGTATTATTGATTGCATCTTACAGGCGCAGGCCTCGTAAAATTACGTGAAACACCCTGTATATCGCCCCAAAACATCGATACTTAAAAAAATCGATGTTATTATTGAAAAAAAAAAAACATTTACCATTTTTTTTAATAATAAATTTTTGGAATATAAAAAAATACAAATACAAACATATTTCTTACAATTCTTGCATAAAACATAAACAAATACAAACTACAAACATAAAACTTAACCACCTACATCATCGTTAATTTTGTTAAAAAAAAACATCGAATTCTCCATACATCGAATTTAAATTTTATCGAATGAAATTTTAAAATTAAAAAAAAATTAAAGATAATTTAAAATAATCAACTAAAGTAACTAAACCAATTTCGATGTATCGAAGTAAAAACATCGATATTTAGAATAATACTTACACATTTTTAAATCGATGTATTTGACTAATATTCGATGTTTGAAAAACATCGATATTTTTTGCCCATCTCTACCGAGGGGCGTCTGCTGGCATAGCCCTAGTAACCAATTATTCAGTGTTTTAATTTTAAATAATAAAATTGTCAAATAAAATGTTGACAACTTAATGTCAAAATCACAGCCCACTATAATTTATTTATTATTTTAATTAACCTATTTTCCATTGTTACTCGTGTGATAAAATTTATTACTGAAATGGCAATAAAAAAAGTTTTTTTTTATGACATGTGTAATAAATTTGTTTATCGTGACTGTTGATTGGTGGTTTCTAAACACGTGATGCGAAAAACTAATTTGATTGGCGCTTGCCGCACATGTGACCCGAACGCTGTCATTTGATTAGCCCATTTCATGTTGACAACTTAATTTCAAAATCACAGCCCACTATAATCAGCATTTCCATTGTTACTCGTGTGATAAAATTTATTACTGGAATGGCAATTAAGAAGATTTTTAATGACATATGTAATAAACTTGTTTATGGTGACAGTTGATTGGTGGTTTCTAAACACGTGATGCGATTTGATTGGCGTTTGCCACACACGTGACCCGAACGCTGTCATTTGATTGGCCCATTTCAGACGAGCGTCGTGGCCGAGATCCACGCTGTGGTCTCCAGTGCTAAGCCCCTGATCACGTGGGTGTGTCGAGACGCGGTCCAGGAGTGTCGTGAGGCATGTGGGGGCCACGGTTTTCTCAAATCGGCCCGATTCGGGGACTTGCGGGGGGCTATAGACCCCTGTGTCACCTACGAGGGGGACAACAACGTTTTGGGGCAACAGGCGAGCAATTGGTTGGTGAGACAGTGGGAGAAAATGAGGGGTGAGGAGGAGTTGTGCTCCCCCTTGGGGACTTGTGCGTTTTTCCAACACTCGGGGGAGATTTTGAAACGGAAGTTCGGTTTGGAGAGGGTGCAGGAGGTTCTCGATTTGAACTGTGAGTAAAATTGCTAGATGGCGTTGAAAATGAAACGAAATAGGGGAAACATAACCAACATCGACATTTGGCTGTCAATTTTTGACAAATATTGTGACAGTTGTGTTCCCTGTTTTAGTAGATTATGAAATAATATTGTCGTATCAACAAGAAATTACTCCCTAGGATTTAGGGATATTTGTGAATAGGTTGCCATAAATTTGGTTAGGTTGGTTTCTGGTCACAAACAAAAGATATCGTCACTAGTGTCAAAATTTAGGATAAGTCACCTGTCAGTTTGTATGCATAATTTAATTGATAGTTGACAGCAGGTTGACAGAAAACGTCAATTGACAACAACAAGGAGTAACCAACCTTAGGCATATAAAACTACTTCTGAAAATTCTAGTTACAAACAACATGGAAAACGTAATTTTCCTAAAAGTTCAAATCCTAGGTGGTAATTTCTTGTTGACAAATCTGTATTTGGTTGAAGGTCGGTATTACAGGTTTCTGTTTTAGTTYTSCACMCGTGTTACGAGTGGTTGATTACATACCTAGTGGGGGAAACTTACAACAAACAACAGAAATTGCTAAAAAGGGGCTTTTGTAAAACGGAAGCTCGGAATAAGTCTCAGGTTTATTGCGCGTCAGTCCTAACGCGAGTTTACGCCGAATACAACGCATTTAGATTTTATTGCAAAGAATTATCAAGGTCCGAAAAGTCCCTACAGGACGTTTTGGGGCACTTAGGGCTTCTCTACGGCTTGGTCAATGTGGATAAATACTCCTCCTATTTCTACCAAGGGGGTTTCACAAACACTCCCACTTTTTCCCATTTAATCAAAGAAGGCGTTCTCGAGTTGTGTGACAGATTAAAAGACAATATTTTGGGGGTAATTGACGCCATGGCGCCCCCCGATTACGTCGTCAATTCAGTTCTGGGCAAGTCGGACGGAAAGGTAACTGTTCTTTAGCAGTAGAAAAAATAATGTATGGTGTTCGTAGCTGTACGAAAACCTCCAAGCTGCTATTATGGGAAACCCCGACTCGATGACACGTCCGCATTGGTGGAGAGAGATAATCGTACCTGATGCTCCCGATTTTAAACAGCCAAAGAGTAAATTGTGAAAGGCCGATATTTTAAACGCAAATACTTATATTTGTATAGAAATATTTTTATAATACACCGTTATTGCATTTTATTGTGATAACAAGCAATCCAGCTTTTTGTTATTATTCCAAAACAAGCATCGAAATTACAGGTTTCTGTAATTCTTAACGAAAAAATTACAGGTTTCTACCCACTAAATAGTGACAGAAACCTGTAATCTTGAAAAGTGAAAACTAGTTACAATAATTTATTACATCATGTATTAATTACAAACAGTTATAAAATTAATGTTAAATTAATATACGCATAAATTACGTAAAATGCAACGGTTTGTAGTCATACTTAACAATTATCTTTGGAATTTCTCTAATGCGAAATTTTGAGCCTCCTCAATTTTCCTCCTCAAGCTTGTAATGATGCTTCCTCAAGGCCAACAACCGGTGTCTCTCCTGTTCCAACTCCTTCTCCAACTCTAAAACCCTCACTTGAGATTCCATCTCTAACGTCTTGGCTTGATGTAGAGTCAAATTCGACGTATCTAACTCTTCTACAATAAAAAAAAAAATAAAATTTAATCAAAAAAATCAAGCCAAAAACCACCATTTTCATCAATCAACTGACTACAATCCTTAACCGTCGCCACAACCGTTCCCGTGGCTGTCGTCACACCTTTGGACGCTTGTGTCAACTGTTGCAAATTCGCACTATTCCTATTGGCTTTCACTCGACTCGCCACAACCAATTGCGCCGTGGAGGCGGCGATTTCCTGCGCCGCCACCACCATTTGTTCCAATTTACCGTTCGAGGAAACCACTTTATCAGCCGCCGTCCTAGAAAAACCACCATTTCTCTCACACAAAAACCATTTTTTGACACTCACAAAAGAAACTTCGCCGCCACTGCGACCGCCTTCGCCGCCGAAATAAAACCATCGGTCCATTGATGGTTCCGTTTGTAAAACTCTTTCGCACTCGCCGTACCCTAAAACGGTTTTTTTGCACAAATTTTCCACCAATTTCACTTACTTTTCCTTGTGCCACAATTTCGGCCTGTAATAATCGCGATTTCTGCACTAGGACTCTAATCGCCTGCATTAAAGTCGTGCAAGAATCGAGTAATTTGCTATTAACTTCGAGTTTTATGCCCGAATCGGCGGTTCGAGATTTCGTAAGCATGTCCTAGAAGAGTTGAATTAAATTTTGAAATTAAGTTGGTAACAGTGAAAAATACTTGAATTCGATTGGCCGCCTCCTCGATCGCTTTATCCATTTGCATCATTTCATTTTCGAGTAAATCGGCCAAATTTTCGGCTTTTATTCCATTCATTGATAAATTGATATTATCAGCGAGTGCGGCGACTTCTTCGAGTTTCACAATTGCCTGATTTTGAAGCGATTTCGTGTCAGAACCGTCTTTGAAACACTGGAGGAGTTTCAGGATGATTCCACACAAAATCTTGCATTCGTCGGCCATTTCTAATTTTTTTAATTATTGTTATTTGAAAAAATTAATTAATTAATTAAACTCACTTTCGCCGAAATTAATATCAGGACTGTTGTTACCCGTCGCTCGTCCTTGAATAACAAACAGTGAAATTCGATGTGTTATTTCGTTCGCTTTGACGATTACGTAAGAATTCGTTGTTTTTATCAAATCCGTTTCGTATTTTAACGAATCGAGACAGATTTTACTTAAACTTCGTAAATAATCGGGACTGCATGAAAGGGCTGTCAGGGCAGGGTTGTCAATCTCGTCGAGGGCTTGTTTTAGGATAATTTCGTTGTTTTCGAGTGACTCCAAGACGATTTTTCGTATCTCATCTTCACTGGTTTTCTTAACTGAAAATGATCAATATTTGGAAAAAAAAGTGGGTGAAAGGGCTCGGCTTCGCCTCGGCAAAACTCGTTCATTCACGGCCTAATACACAATACTAATATAATAATAATTATTTTAAATAAAAATAAAGTAATAAAGCAAAAAACATTAAACTACAAAGACATTATTTTTAAAACTTTGATTTTTTTGTGATAATCGTTACATTTTTTAATGAAAAAATAATGAATCAACGCCATCTGGAGGCATTTTCTCATYTTTATTTATTCACAGTTGGACTAGTTGGGCAAAAATGCTCGGCTTCGCCTCGCCCAAATTCATTTAATCTTTGCTTAATACTCAAATTTTAAATAATAAAACAAAAAACGCAAAATTTTAACAGAATTTTTAACGTAACATTAAAAACCAAACAGACTTTGTAAAACTTTGATTTATTTTTTTGTGATAATACTCCTTAAGTTCTGTAAAATATCAGTTTTTAAAGAAAAAAAAAAAGAATTAATCAAGGCAATTTGGAAGCACTTATATTTATTTATTCACAGTTGGCACTAGCTAGGTGAAAATGCTCGGCTTCGCCTCGGCCAAACTCAAATCTTCACCTAATATTCAAATTTTAAACAAAAATTCAATAATAAAACAAAAAAAAAAACTAGATTTTGACAGAAATTTTAGCCTAAACATTTCACTTGGAGAAAAATTGATCAAACTTTGGAAATTTTGAAGTCACTCTATTCCAATTTTTATAAGATAACAATCTAGAAACATTTTTTAATGATAAAAATGATTAATCAGCGCCACCTAGAGATGTTTTCTCATATTTATTGATAAACATTTGGTTTCAATTGGGCGAAAGCGCTCGGCTTCGCCTCGGCCAAACTCGTTCAAACAAGATTTTTAGCGTAAACATTAAAATACAAAGACAGTATTTCTAAAACTAACTTTGATTTGTTTTTTTTTTTGTGTTAATTGTTACATTTTTTAATGAAAAAATAATTAATCAACGCCATCTGGAGGCACTTTTTCATCTTTATTTATTTGAATCTAGTTGGGCGAAAACGCTCGGCTTCGCCTCGGCCAACTCATTTAATCTTCACCTAATACTCAAATTTTAAACAAAAATACAACAATAAAACAAAAAACAAAATTTTTAGCGTAAACATTAAAAACCAGGTAGGATTTGTAAAACTTCGATTTATTTTTTGTGATAATAATTCTTAAGCACCGTAAAATATCATTTTTTAACGAAAAAAGAATTTTTTTATCTTTATTTATTCACAGCTGGCACTAGCTAGGTGAAAACGCTCGGCTTCACCTCGGCCAAACTCATTTAATCTTCATCTAATACTCAAATTTTAAACAAAAATACGATAATAAAACAAAAAAGACAAGATTTTGACAGAAATTTTAAAGCTTAAACATTTCATTTAGAGAAAAAGTGATCGAACTTTGGAAATTTTGAAGTCACTATTCCAATTTTTATAAACATTTTTTAATGATAAAAATAATTAAGCAGCGCCACCTAGAGACGTTTTCTCATATTTATTGATATACAGTTGGCTCTAATTGGGCAAAAGCGCTCGGCTTCGCCTCGGCTAAAACCATTTAATTTTTTTTTTAAATAACTTCGATGTTTTAGAATCTTTTTTTTAATTCTTATAATTAAGCATTTATAATCAAATAAACTTTCATAAAAAGAAATAGACCAGACTTGGAAAATTTGGATGAGTCACTCTGTATATTTCAATTTCTCGAGAAAATAACCCAAAAACGCACTCCATTAAATTTCTGATCAATGTGACCTGTGACTTTGAAATTAAGTTGGTAATATTGAAGAATATAGAGACAAAAGATTATTATCAAACTTCAATTTTTATAAATAATTATAACAAAAAATCTGTTGGCAACACTGAATTATTGTTAGCGGCCGCTTGCCAAAACTTGAAAGTCAGTGTTGCCAAATTAAGATTTCACGAACCACATCAACCAGAATGGTAATTCGATCTTTACACTATATTCAATGTTGCCAACATTAAAAACCAACCTATCTCACTCTCCTCCTGCAAAAGCTTAAACTTCTCACTCCATTCCTCAACCTCCCTCAACAACCCCTCATTTTTCCCTCGAATTTCCCTCAATTCGACCATCAAACCATCCCTTTCTTTACACGCATCATCGATACTTTTTTTCAAAATCTACAAAAAAAAAAATAAATAAATCAAACCAAAAATGCCCTAACAAAACATTACTTCCGTCTCCATATTAAACAACTCTTTATCTCTCTTTAGTGTTTCCAACTCTTCATTTTGACAATTTGCAGATTTCTGTAATTTTTCCTCCGACTTTGCCACTTCTTCCCTTAAAGATAGTATCGTTGTCTCAAGTTCGACTTTCGATTGTTCAATCGATTCAACTTTTTGCAACAATTGATTAAACTTTTTCTCGACTTCGGCCATTTCACGCAATTTTTGTATATGATCATTGCGTAATTTCACATAAACATCTTTCAATTTATTAAACTTCTCATCTTTAACTTTTTCTAAAAAAAAAAATGAACTATGCAATTATTGCTAAAAACTCAACCAGGGGGCGGGGTTAATTACGTTCACAATCCTGCGACTGCGCAACAGCAAATGCCTGATTCATCAACTCTTCCTTGATTTGACGCTCTTGCACCAATTGACTCTCTTTTGTCGCCAGTTCTGTCTCAAGATTCGTGATTTTTGTTTGATAATTGTCGACGATTTTCTGATTACGAGCCAACAAAATTCCGATATCCGAACTGCAAAAAAAATATTACAACAAAGTAGGCTGTGATTCAAATTATGTTGGCAATTCTGAGTCACTGTCAATTTCACAGTGTTGACAATTTAAGCCACAAAAATAGTCAGTAATTATGAAAAAAAAAGACAGCTTGTAAAACTTTGGTTGCCACTCAAAAAATAATGAAAAGAATATACAGGGTGAATATAAAGTATGGAACCAAGCGGTTTTTTTTAATTATTTGCGCCCAGAAAATAATATAAATTAAAGTAAAATTCTGTTTTGTTTTTGAGTCATACGTTTTTTGTCAAAATTGCAATTTATGTAAAAAAATTTTTTGAAAAAATTAAATATGAAGCAGATAGTTGTAATCCTGGTTTTATAAAAAAAAATCTACAAAAACAAAAGAAAATTTCGAAAAATTTTATTTTTGATAAAACATGACATTTTTATAGTACTTCATCATTCAACAATTGATTTTCCTTTTTTATGCAAAAAAAAATAAACTTCGTCAAGAATTTTTGTGATTCACCCTGTATCTGACTTGGGTGTTATTTTAATTATGAGTTATGCAAAAGTAACAAAAAATGGTCGGTGACTGTGGAGAGAAAAATAAACAAAAAAAAAAGAGAAACTAGACTTGTAAAACTTTGATTACTCACCCTGTACAATTATTTCTCAAAATAGTTATAAATAGTAAACAAAACAAAAATTTAAAAAGTGAAGAAATTATCACAAAAAAATTAAATAAAAAACATCATTTTTTGACCTGTTTTAATCAAGTTAGTTGTGGAATATTAAAAAACGCCATGGCCAACTAAGAAAAAGTAAAAATCATCGATTTCATCATGAAAATGGCATTTGATACGTGACGGAAATGTCAATTTTCTCTTTTTCCATCAATGTTGCCAACTTAATGTTAAAATCATAGATGACTGGATGATAAATTTGAACGCATATAATATACTGAAAGACATGGAAAATGTAACAAACAAAATTAATATAAATGTGATCGTATTTTGAGAACGAAATTTTGTTTCGTTTTTGAGTTATGTAATTTTTTTTGTCAAAATTGCAATTTATGTAAAAAAATTCTTTTGAAAAAATTAAATATAAAGTAGATAGTTGTAATTCTTAGATCATCACCTTCATGAGAAAAACGGTTTATAGAAAAAAAATTGTAGACCTCAAAAACAAAAGAAAATTTCGAAAAATTTTATTCTTGATAAAACATGACATTTTTATAGTACTTCATCATTCAACAATTAGTTTTTGCTTTTTTTACAAAAAAATTAAACTTTGTCAAGAATTTTTATGATTCACCCTGTAACTGACTTGAGTGTTATTTTAATTATTAGTTATGCAAAAGTAACAAAAAATGGTCGGTGACTGTGGAGAGAAAAAAAATCAAAAAAAAAAAGAGAAACTGGACTTGTAAAACTTTGATTACTCACCCTGTATTATTATTTCTCAAAATAGTTATAAATAGAAAACAAATAAAAATTAAAAAAGTGAAGAAATTATCACAAAAAAAATTAATCATAAAACAGCATTTTTTCGATTTGTTTTAATCAAGTTAGTTGTGGAATATRAAAAAACGCCATGGCCAACTAAGAAAAAGTAAAAATCATCGATTTCATCATGAAAATGGCATTTGATACGTGATGGAAATGTCAATTTTCTCTTTTTCCAACAATGCTGCCAACTTAATTTTAAAATCATCGACGACTGGATGATAAATTTGAACGAATATAAATTTGAACGAAAATAATATACTGAAAGAGATGGAAAATGTAACAGACAGAATTAATACAAATTAAAGTAATATTCGTATTGTGAGAACGAAATTTTGTTTTGTTTTTGAGTTATGCGATTTTTTTGTCAAAATTGTAATTTATGAAAATTTTTTTTTTGAAAAAAGTTAATCATTAGATGAAAAAAATGGTTTATAGAAAAAAAAATGCAAAACATCACATTTTTATAGTATTTTATCATTTAACAATGTTTTTCGAAAATTTAACTTCGTCAAGAATTTTTCTGATTCACCCTGTATCTGATTTGAGTGTTATTTTAATAATTAGTTATGCAAAAGTAACAAAAAATGGTAGGTGATTGTGGAGAGGAAAAAAATCAAAAAAAAAGAGAAGCTGGACTTGTAAAACTTCAATTACTCACCCTGTATAAAAATTCAAAATAAAAATTAAAAATTAACATAAAAAAACATCATTTTTTGACTGGTTACAATCAAGTTAGTTGTGGAATATAAAAACCCCATGGCCAATTAAAATAATTAAAAATCATCGATTTTATCATAAAAATGGTCAATTTTCTCTTTTTCCATCAGTGTTGCCAACTTAATTTAAAAATCATAGACGAGTAAATATACTGAAAGACATGGAAAATGTAACAAACCTCAATTTATCGCATTGACTTTTGAGGAAATCTCGCTCGACTAAGACTTCCTGATGGGCCGGACTTGGCGAAATTGAATGTCGACTGTGATTATCGATGACATCCGACGTTTCGGACGTATCAATGAGACTACCTTCAGTCACATGTTCCTCTTCCGGTTCTTGCGGTACTACAACTTCTTGCGTTACGTATGTTCGAAGGTCACTCTGTATTAAAAAATTCGGTGGATTCTACAAGAATTTTTTTTGTTTAAATCGTCTCAAATGTCAGTTTTTTACCTCTGGTAGTGGCGGAATCGCAATCAAATCTTTAAAATATTGCAAATTGCTCGTATTTTGATAAAACYATTTCAATTGTTTAAACTGTTTGAGAAACCTCTGTCTGTGTCCTAYMAGTAAGTCGGGTTGTAAGGCAGAATGTAGTTTAAATAGTATTTTGACGCAATAATCATATAATTTGGAAGCATCTTGGATACATGGAATCAGTGGTGCCAATCGACACTGTCCCGCACTTGTCATCGAATTCGATCTTGCCATATCAAGTGATCCAAAAACGGCAGCTTGCAAGTCAATTATATTATCCAAATAATCAAACATTTCCACAGTCATTTGAAAACTTTAACAAAATCAATTTAAAATAAAATCACGAACGAGCGTAGCGAGTGCCACTTACTAATTATTAATGTCGTTGCCGCCAATCGACTCCAATTCCTCGTGCGAAACGCCCAAATGGCCGGGAAAACGAGGATTTTTCCGATGAAAATCCAATTTTGTCATAAGCAGACTTGTATACAAACGAATCATCTTGCCGTATCCCTCCCTCAAATGCACCTAAAAATAAATCTTTACTATTAAAAAAATAATCAATTCCGAAAATGTTGATAACACCAGAGGTGACCGAAGGGAGCCGAGGGCATTTTTAATTCAACGGATATACTGGCTGTCTCAGCGAATTGAAAAAGTCCATTAGTGACCTTTAAATGGTAAAATTTAAAAATATACAGGGTGTTCCAATGAAAACGAGCCACCTCGAATATCTCAGAATTTGACGTAATTTTTAAATCACCCCCTGTAACCCTTTAACCCTCACGCATCCTAACTTTAACATTTTAAAGCTATTTTAGCAAGGTTTTCAAAACTTTACCAAAATTGAATCAGACCATTCTTTTATGAGATACACGTGTTCTAATAAAAACGGACCATCTTAGAAAAAAAATTGCAAAAAAAACCCGAAACAGGTTAATTTTGTAATGGCTAAAAAACAATTTTATTTAATTAAAGGTCATTTTTAAATCATAATCTTTAATTAAAAAAATAGGGTGGGATGCCATTTAAAAAAATATATATTTTTTAAAAAACTCGAAAACTAAAAGAAATTTCGAAAAATATTATTCCTGATAAAGGGTCATACTTTAGGCTAGAATAAAGTGGTTAGTTTACGAAAAAAACGCTTGTTTCCATACTTTTTATTCACCCGGTATATTATTTTTTTAATTTTACCATTTAATGGACTATTTCAACTCGCTGGGACACCCTGTATTTATTATTAGGTAACCCCAGAGGTGGTCGAAAGGAGCCGAGGGCATTTTTAATTCAAGGGATATACAGGCTGTCCCAGCGAGTTGAAAAAGTCCATTTAAATGGTAAAATTAAAAAATATACAGTGTTCTAATGAAAACGAGCCACCTCGAATATCTCAGAAACTAAAAAGACTTTGCAAAAACGCCGAAACAGGTCGATTTTGTCTCCGAGGGGGACATTTTTTGACGTAATTTTTAAATAACCCTCAGTAACACTTTAACCCCCACGCACTCCAACTTTAAAATTTTAAATGGCACTACCCTACTTGTGGCACATTAAATGAAAGCTATTTTAGCAAGATTTTCAAAACTTTTTACCAAAATTGAATCAGACCATTCTTTCATGAGATACAGGTGTTCTAATAAAAACGAACCATCTTAGAAAAAGAATGCAAAAAAAACCCGAAACAGGTTAATTTTGTAATGGCCATTTTTAATCATAATTTTTAATTAAAAAAATTATGGTGGGTTGCCATTTAAACTCGAAAACTAAAAGAAATTTCGAAAAATATTATTCCTGATAAAGGGTCATATTTCAATTGTACTTTAGGCTAGACTAAAGTGGTTAGTTTACGAAAAAAAAGCTTGGTTCCATACTTTTTATTCACCCGGTATATTATTTTTTTAATTTAATTTTACCGTTTAAAGGTCACTAATCAACTAGCTGGGACACCCTGTATTTATTATTAGGTAACCCCAGAGGTGGTCGAAAGGAGCCGAGGGCATTTTTAATTCAAGGGATATATTACAAAACAGAAATAAAGCGTCACTTTATTCCCTGTTGGGAGGAAAAATCGTTTTTGCGCACCCATAATTTTCCGATTTCGTCAAGATCGTGACGGTGTCGTTGACTATGAACAAGGCACAAGGGGTGACCCTCACGGAGGATTTTATGGACCACGTGACATAATTTCCAAGCGACGATTCGGTCGTCCATCGCTGGTAGTTTAAGAGCAATTGACCAAAATGTTGTCGCACCTTGAGTGTGAAATGTGCCAATGATGGCCGAACGAACATGTTTTTGTTTTACGGGAGTTTCCTGACTGTTGATCGCTTTCGAGAGGGCTTGAGCCTGGAAAATAAAACAACTTGGTTGAGTCCAGTTGGCTATGGATTTGATAGGTAAGGCTTGTAAAGTACATATTTCATTGGTTAAACTGTAAAATAAATTGTCATGAAATAAGATCTAAAAAATAGAAACTATTTGTATTTTAGCTTCAAAACTACAGGGTGTTTTGTAAATAGACCAAAAAAATGAAAATGCAAAGTAAGATAAGATTCCAGAAACATTAAAAAAAATTTAACTGTCAAAAAATTTTGACATTTACTTTGACATTTGACATTTTTTATGTCTATTTAATGATACTGATGATCTTGTATATGTTTTTTTATAATTATTCAGTAAAGGTAAAAAAAATGCCAATAAAAGCCACAAATAACATTAAACAGCGTTATAATTTAGGATACAGCTTCCTTGTTTCCAACAGAAATAAAAAGAGTCAAAGTGCAAAATTTAAACTCTCATAACTTCGAAATTTTTATAGAAAGAATTTTTTTAACATTTCTTTCATGTTCCTGGTACCTTATTTAACTTGGCATTTTCCGTTTTTGGTCTATTTACAAAACACCCTATATATGTATATTGATGAAATTTTAAAGTTATCGAAAAGTAAAGTACTTTTAATACTTCACACTGTATATAATTACAATGTCGATTTTAATTATTAAGCAAAAAAAAGTAATGAAAATAGTCAGAATTTTGGGGGAAAAAATAAAAAGAAATTGGTTGCTCACTCAGTATATAGGGTGTTTTCTTAATATTGCAAAAACTGCTACCATAGAACTATCATTGATTTGAGAAATTACTTCTTTTTTCGATGTACAATATGCGGTTCTATTTTTTCGCAATATTAAGAAAACACCCTGTAAATTTTTTCGATATTTAATAGCAATATAAGTGAAAAACATTAATTTCTCAGTCCATTAAAACAATTTTTTTATTAAAATTAATTATGTAATTGACGGTATCAAAGGAATATTAAGGCTTGCAAAATATTTCATAAGTCACACTGTATATTAAATAGTATTGAAATTTAAAAAGTTAAAAAATTAAAGAAGGTAAAAGGTTAATGACGCACCCTGTATTATTATAATTTTTATTACTGATAATAAAAGGCAAAAATCATAAAATACAAAAATTAATTTAAAAAAAATAGGATTAAAAAAATAACTCAGCACTGTATACTGTATAATTATGAAGCATAAAAAAGTAATAATAATAGTCAGAATTACAGGGGAAAAAAGAAATTGATTGCTCACTCGGTATATATACAGGGTGTTTTTTTTATAATTACAAAAATTGCAAACAAAGAACTATCACGTATTTGACAAATTACTGCTACTCGATGTAGAATATGCAATATTAAGAAATTTTTCGCAATATTAAGAAAACACCCTGTAGATTTTTTCGATATTTAATGGCAATATAAGTAAAAAACATTCGTTTTTTAGTCCATTTAAACGATTTTTTTTAATTATGGAATTGACGGTAACAAACGAATATTAAGGCTATTTCAGTGGTCACACTGTATAATAAATAGTATTTGAAACGATAAAAAATTAAAGAATGTAAAAGGTTAATGACGCACCCTGTATTATTATTATTTTTACTACTAATAATAAAAAGCAAAAAGCATAAGAATACAAAAATTAATGTAATTAATTGATAATAATTAAAATAATTTAAAATTAATAATAAAAAAAATTATGGAGTAAAAAAAGTAAAAAGACAGATTGGACAACTTTGTTGGTCACTAAAAATATTTATTTACTCACACTGTAAAGTAAATTAAAAAGCAATATTGAAAGAAGTAGGAAAAACTATTTTTATTGTACTAACTCTAATACGAATTAAAAAAATAATTATTCAAAAATCATGAAATTTCAATGACAATCACACTGTATATACCACTTTCCAAATTTACGAAAATGAAAATGGACTTTTAATGTTTCAAAAAAAAGCTAGTTTTGTAAAACTTTAATCACTCACTTTGTATAAAATAATTTTTCTAAATATGCATAAAAATGTAAAATCTACCGTGTGATCCAAGGAATTTATAAAAAACCACGGTCAACTAAAAAAATATCGATTTCATCGATTTAGCCATGCCACGTGATCCAAAATGTCAATTTTCTATATCATGGCCCACTACGATTCCCGGAAAAAAAACTGTGCAGATGTACAGATGTGGTGAATAATCGATTTCTCATGATCTCTTTCCTTACAAGGAAAGGTTATTTCATGGAATATAAATTTTCAATACACGAATGACGTCACTGAGATGAAATAAACATCACATGGGTGATACTTACGTATTTTTCATAATCCCGTTCTGTATAAACTTTAGCCATTTTTTAAAAACTGCTAGAGAAAAATCCAAAAAAGGCATGCAATACGTTTTTTATTTATTTTAATACAAGACCATGCAAATCTGAAATTAAATGTTAATTATTACAAGTAAAAATATGAAGAAAAAAAAACAACTTATACACAAACAAACAAATTACAACATTTTATAAACTACTTGGCACAAAAAATGCATAACAGGCAATATTTTGCTTATACATTAAGTAAATAAGAAAATCGGTGATAAGTGAGTGATAACAAAGTAGAGAAGAAAAGGTGTAATAACTCAGCGTTTCACAATTTTGTCACCCATCTCAATGACTGATAAGATAAGGATAATTGATGCAATAGATTTGATTTAAATTTTATTAAAAATAAAAAACATTTTTCCACCGGAAGTGAAAGTTTGGAATCGATTGAAATTTCCCAACTGAAACGTCCGGTAATTCACTCCAATTAGTCATGACTCGTTGAAACACTCTGTATACAATTACGGGACCCACAAATGAACGACCGACTTAATTAACTAATTAAAACACCGACAACCCATTTTTTCCCGGAATTAAAATAATCAACCAACAGTTTTTTTAATGTAAACACACACGAAATTAGGGCAATTAGTGCGTTAATAGCGTGCACAAGGGACAATAGCCCCACTTGTTACAAATAAAGCCCCAAACACAAACTAACCAAACAATCACACCTACCTGCGATTTCTCGAAATTTTCGCGTTCAATTTCAAGACTGGTTTTTCGAGGATGAAGGACGCGCGGTAACGACAACGAGGCCATAGTATTATAACAAAATTACACTCATTTAACAAATTATTTAAACTCTAAACAAGCACAACTCACATTTAATTTTACGACAAAACTGTGACAAGTGACATTTCGAGGGGGAACCTACATTACCGACGCGACACTAGCGCTCCAAATACCAAAATTAGCGCAAGAAAATAGACAAAAACAAAATTAACAATATTTATTCCGTTAATACCTCAAACAATTAAAAAAAATCGGCCATTTGTTACCTCACACATTCAATTTTACGAAAAAATTGATACACGATAGGGAAGAAACCTGTATTACCAACAGTGTCGCTAAATTAATTTTTTTTATTTATTTACACACAAAATTACTAATCATCGTCCAGCCGCTGCCTCACATTTCGCTTGGCCACCCCCGCAAGTTTCCGCTTCTTGAACCCAGCCTCACTACTTTCGCCCCCTAAACTCTCAACAACTTTCTCCTTGAACTCTTTAATGGGGGCTTCCGGCTCGTATTGCACCACCGGCTCCTCATAATAATACTCCTGAACCGGCAATTGCAAATCTACAACAGGTCTACCAACACAAATCAATCGATTCAAAAAATCCCCAAATTACGTTTCTTGAATTGTCTGCCATTTGCCATAAGGGTCGGTCTTGCCTGGCTCCAAAAGGGGCCCACAAGTCGTCGCTGGTAAATCATCAACGACTCTTCGCTCTTTCAGTTTTTCACGGTTTTTGCGTGCTTCGTTCTCCATTTCCTCCTCTTTGATTTGTTGCATCCTAAAAAAAATTTCTCTGTAAATTTTGGTGATAATGATAAGAAAAAGCCTACGTCATTAGGGCTTCTTTGCGTTTGAATTTTTCCAAAGCTTTCAACTGGTTCTGCGCCTCGGCTTCCGCCTGGGTTCGCTGCTCCTGGATTGAGAGGTAGCCCTCGCGAGGGGGCTGCCATACCGTCTCTGGAAAAATAACCATCAATTTGAAATTAAGTTGGCAACATTGTACCTTTCGTCATAATGTTGTAATAGTAGGTTTTGCCGTCTCTGGTCTTTGCTTCGTTCCACAGTTTTGTTATTTTGGCAGCACTGTCGAATTTCCCCTTCATCAGGGAGGATGTGAGGTCCCCACATGTCTCCATGTCTTTTTTGTAAGCCTCCATCGCCGCCGATTCCATGAGTTTGATTGTTGCATCGGCTTTGTTTGTGTTTTTTTGGACTTGATTGCTCTGTTTTGTGATATTTCGTAGCCTTTTTTTGACATTTTCCTGATGTCTTCTGCCTTTTTCGTGAAAATCGACGCTCTGAAAACTGGAAATTAATTTTCTTTTTTGGCTTGGGGGAAAGTGTGATTTACCGGTTTGTTATCGGTGATCCAACATTTGCAAAATTCGCAATATTTCCGGCTTTGAGAGACCCAATAGTCGGCCCTTTTGACAAAAATAAAACAAATTTCCTTGTTAATAATGCTTTAATTAATAATCAACAATCCAAATACAATTCAAATCATGTACAATAGGAACTATGAATGTTTATAAAACAAATGGAAATAAATTAATTAATAAATTAATAACGGAGGAAGGGAATGAACAGTTACAAAAATAAACAATTACATTAAAAATCTGGCATAAATACTGTAATTATGGAAGAACGGAGTGTTTTAAAACACCTGAAGGTAATATTACGAAAAGCTGACACCCTGTATATACAGGAATACCAACGAAAGGTAAGTACGTTATTAAATAAGCAACGATTTGAGTATTTTTCTAAAAATTAACTAAAGTGAGCGAAAGGGTCATTTCCAGTCTAGCAAACTAAGTAAAAATAAATACAGTTTTTGTACTCTTCAAAATGTCAGGTTACCAGCCTAGTGTATTTTGACGATCAAGTGTCGTAGTCGATATGTTTTGTTTTCGACAAGTTGGCGATGAAAAAGTGACATCTTATATGGGAAAAAATTAAAATAGGCACTTGGAAAATTTTTAATAACACACCCTGTATAAAAATTAAGTGGTGAATATTAAGAAATGTAAATAATAATCAATAAAAGATAACAGTAAGATTGATTAGATAAATCACCCTGTACATTTTGGTTCTTTTTACTACTAAAAAATGGCACAGAACTGGTGTTATCATACTACCCTGAATATTTTGTGATTTTCTAATTTTTAATAAGAACAAAAAATAAGATTTGTAAAAAGTTTAACGACTCACTCTGTATACTTCTATTTTTTACCAATAACAAAAAATAATTTTGTTGCTGCAAATGTGTTACTTTCTTTATTTTATTGTTATATAAAATTCAAATTCAAATTTAGAAAAAAAGAAAAAAAAAAAGGTAAAATTTAATATAAGTGTGCAATTTTGACGACTCAACATGTATTTTTAAAAGAAAAATGCAGTGCAAATCCACATTTGTAAAAACTTTAACGAACCACCTGTATATTTTTCATGACCTCAAAAAAAATCAAAAATTGTGAATAAGTTGAAAAACATCAGTGACTCACCCCAGTTGAATTTTTAAACTTATAAAATAATTTTTTATTTTCATTGCCAACTAAATTTGACTTTTTTTTTAATAAATCATTTTTTTAAACAAAAGAGCCTTAACTCTGACTACTGTATGTACGAAGTGTAATAAAATTGGTTAACCCTGTTGGTCATGATAAAAAAAATCAGATTTGTAAAAACTCCTTGTATATTTTTTTATGATTCCTAAAGAATCAAAAATTAAGAAAAAGTTGAAAAATATCGTCATTCACTCTATATGACGCGGTTTAATTTTTAAACTTCTAAATTAATTTTTATTTTCATTGACAACTGAATTTCACATTTTTTCAATTTTTAATAAATTATTTTTATTTTAAACAAAAGAGCGTTAATTCCAACTACTTTATTTGTTTGTGTAATCAAAATGGGTCACAATAAAAACTAGATTTGTGAAAACTTTCACGAATCACCTTGCTTGCTAAAAAATCAAAAAAAAAATTGTCAAATATTTGGGACACACCCTGTATGCTGCAGTTTAATTTTTAACGAGAATAAGATGTAAAAAATCTTTTCAATTTTTATTTTCACCGCCAGCTAAATTTCCCAATATCTTAAATAAATCGAGTGTTTTTTTTTAACAAAAGAGCGTTAACTCTGACTACTTTTTTGTTTCTATATGAAGTGTAATAAAATTGGTTAACCACGTTGGTCATGATAAAAAAACAGATTTTTAAAAATTTTAACGGATCACCCTGTACAATTTTTTTGTTTTCTAAAAAATCAAAAAAATTGACAAATATTTGGCACTCACCCTGTATGCGACAGTTTAATTCTTAAACGAAAAATAAGATGTAAAAAATCGATTCAATTTTTATTTTCACCGCCAACTGAATTTCACATTTTTTTTAAAATAAATCGAGTTACGGTTAGTTTTTTTTTTTAACAAAAGGGCGTTAACTCTGACTACTTTATTTGTTTGTGTACGAAGTGTAATAAAATTTGTTAACCCCATTGGTAATGATAAAAAAAAAACAGAGTTCAACGAATCTCCTTGTATATTTTTTTATGATCACAAAAATCAAAGATTTG
>NW_025400983.1:2006882-2022290 GCF_015345945.1 Tribolium madens
CAAAAATCAAAGATTTGGAAAAAGTTATAAAATTAATTTTTATTTTCAAACTGAATTTCACATTTTTTTAATATCGATTTTTTTTTAAACAAAAAAGCGTTAATTCCAATTATTTTATTTGTTTGTTTACGAAGTGTAATAAAATTGGTTAACCGCGTTGGTCATAATAAAAAAATTGATTTGTAAAAACTTTTTTTGTTTACTAAAAAACCAAAATAATGTCAAATATTTGGGACTCACCCTGTATGCCTAGAGAAATAACATGTAAAAAATCGATTCAATTTTTATTTTCACCGCCAACTGAATTTCACATTATTTTAAATAATTCGAGTTACGATTTGATTTTTTTTTTAAACAAAAGAACGTTAACTCTGTGTAATACGAGGTGTAATAAAAAATGTTAACCGCGTTGGTCATGATAAGAAAAAAATCAGATTTGAAAAAACTTTCACGAAACATCCTGTATATTTTTTTGTTTGTTAAAAGATCAAAAAAAAAGTCAAATATTTGGGACTCACCCTGTATGCCACAGTTTAATTTTTAAATGAGAAATAAGATGTAAAAAATCGATTCAATTTTTATCTTCACCGCCAAATGAATTTCACATTATTTTAAATAATTCGAGTTAGAATTTGTTTTTTTTTTAAACAAAAGAACGTTAATTCTGACTACTTTGTGAACGAGGTGTAAAAAAAAATTGTTAACCGCGTTGGTCATGATAAGAAAAAAATCAAATTTGTAAAAACTTTCACGAATCACCCTATATATTTTTTTGTTTGTTAAAAAATAAAAAAAAAATGTCAAATTACTGGGACTTACCCGRAGTTTAATTTTTAAACAAGAAATAAGATGTAAAGTTTCATTTTCACCGCCAAATGAATTTCACATTATTTTAAATAAATCAAGTTACAATTTGATTTTTTGAAACAAAAGAACGTTAACTGACTACTTTGTGAATAAGGTGTGATAAAAAATTTGTTAACAGCGTTGGTCACGATAAAAAAAAATTGTATACCACTATAATAAAAATTTGTACTATGCCTCAATCGACTCGGAAATGCCCTTTTAAGTAAAGAAAAAAACAATGTTAGCATCGTATACTTTCACTATTTTGAAAAATAGTGGATCCTGTCACTCTCAAAAAGGCTATTTGTAACAACACGGAGGAAATTGGTATTAATTATCACAGATAAGGTTAACAATCAGACTAGATATAACCCAGGTAAGGAATCTAAACTCGAGACAGGTTTGTAAAATCCGACTAAGGTCACTTAAACTTTGGTCATTTCTATAAGAATTGGGTAATGAATATCATCATCGTACTCGCAATGCTCAATCAACGTCAATCTCTTCTCCCACACAACTTGATTATAATTAAGAATTTTCCTACACTTGAAGCCTTTAATCTCCGATTGAGCAATAAAATCATCAAGCGTGCCCCCCCGTTTGGGGGCCATAACAAACACCACCCCTCTCTCGTCCAAACAGCTCCAGAGACACTCAATCAAATCACCCCTCGCCTCATCAAAGAAAAGACAATCAGCGCAGAGAATAACATCATACTGGAGCCCCTCAACCGGGCCCCACTTGAGCAATTTACAATCGACACCACACGCGAATTGGTTGTACCCCAACGCGGCTTGGACGTTCTCCACCGAGTGTTTGTTCCCATCGGTGACGGTGACTGTCTTCGGGGCGGCGTACTTGGCGGCGAACAGCCCCGCCAGACACGACATGCCGCCCCCCAGCTCGAGAATCGCCTTGTCTCGGAAGCGCCCCAAGTTGCAACACACGTAGTAACTCAGCGTCTCCTCCGAGGGCCAGATGCAGATGTTGCCCGTGTTGTTGAACCCCATGAGGTCTTCGGCGGAGAACGTGCGGATGCGGTGCCCGATCACGATCGAGTGCTCGCAGCCCCCGACCCGGATCGAGTAGCTGTACCACGAGCGCCTGGGGTCGAGGGGCCCCAACTGCTGCGTCTGCAAGAGCATGAAGGAAGAAATGCGACGGAGGGAGAACTCGTCGGTGGGGCTCGACGGCTCGCTCCCAACGGGGCTCTGAAACCACCACGGTCAAATCGGGACGAAAACACACGATTTTACCTTCAGAGCCTTGGCTAGGATCGCCCAGCGGCGGCGCGCCACCCGTTTCGCCCCATTTTTCACTACGACTAAGTTTTGGTCCATAGAATGAGCATTATTAAAGGGGCCTGCAAAGGCGGGGGTTAGTTCAAAGGGGACACAATTTCATTCCTTCATGCTTTCAAACGAGCTATTTGCGACTAAAACGGAACCAAACAAGGGGGCTATACTCACATTTTGGGCGCAACCACACCAATGCACACGAAGTCGGGCTTTTTACACAAAACCAATTTTGCTTTTAAAGATTTTTTCGACGATCCGCCATCTTGCGATTTAGCGGCCCAAAACACAGAAAATATAAACGACCATAAATTATCACTGTCTCAAATAATTTAAAAACAAATCCTACTTTTCGATAGTACTAATATAAGGCAATCAATTCGTGTACAACATTTATTTTAAATGTGAGTAATAAAACGGAGCCACAATTAGGCCTTGTCCACATACGATACCTTAACACAGATTAGACTACTCGATCAGTGAAGTTTGATTATACACAAAGCGGCCCAAAACACAAAAAATATAAACAACCAAAACTCATCATTAACATAATTAGAAAAAAAAAACAAATAACATTCATAATTAAACATGACACAAGACAATTAATTTGTTTCCAACAAACACGTTTGATTGTAAATAATTAACCGAAATTAGTCCTTGTGCACATTCAACATTCGTTGATTGAGGTTATGTCAGTGTTTTCAATGGGTGATTCGGTGAGTATTTTTTGAAAAAACTCGCGAAAAACGTGATATTTGTTAGCAGACGCGGAAACGGAAGCTCGTGAGTGCGAAAACCTCGGCAAAAAAGCCGAAAACCGTGTCCCTGGAGCCCCAATGGAGCGACTACGAACTGCTCGCAGAACAGCTCGATTTGGGGCTAGAGGTGGCCAAAAACATCGTAAAATTGTTCGAGGAGGGCAACACCGTTCCATTTATCGCCAGATATCGACGCGACGTGACCAACAACCTAGAAGCCGAGCAATTGCGGGCTGTTAAAGACACTTGTGACGAGATAACCGCCCTTAGGGGCAAAATTGGGACAGTTTTGAGACAGTTGGACAAGTCGGAAGTGTTAACCGAGGAGTTGAGACGCTCTATTGTCAATTCGAGGTCAATTGAGGAGCTGGAATACATCGTAAGTGTGTTTTTTGGGGGGCTTATATGACTCGTTTTTTCAGTATGCACCGTACAAGAGCGGCAGTAAGGGGACCTTGGCCGAGAGGGCGAAGCAGTTGGGGCTAGAGGAGCCCGCTTTGGCACTTTTAAACAACACAAAACGAGTCAAATTTGAGGATTTTGTCAACGAGGGGGTCGATTTCGAGGGTGTTAGAAACGGAATTATTCACATTATTGCATCTGTTATTTCAACCGACACTGAAATTTTAGCATCACTCAGAGAATTGTAACAAAAAATTATTACATCACTGAAAAAACCCTATATTTTATTTTCGTAGGCGAAAAAAAACTAATATCATTATTAAAACGAAGAAAGCCCCTAAAGCACAACCCGAAACCAGCGACAAGTTCGATAATTACTTTGATTTTGAAATTCCGGTGAAAAAAATCAAACCACACCAAGTTTTGGCCATTAATAGGGGCGAAAATTTGAAAATTCTCACAGTTAAAGTGGTCCTTCCTGAGTGGCTTTTCACCCAATTTCGGAAAAAGTGTGACAAGTGGGCGAATTTAGGGGGCGATAATGTGAGACAAGACGTGTTAAAACGCGCAATTGAAGACTCCTACAATCGATTAGGTACCAAAAATCACAAAATTAATTTTATTTATTTATTTTTTCAGTTGAGCCTTTGATAAAACGCGAAATTCGGGCCGAACTGAAACAAAATGCCGAACGAGCGTCGTGTCAAGTTTTCAGTACGAATTTGAAGGATTTGTTACTTGCGCCCCCTTGGAAAGGTCAAAGTATTTTGGGGCTTGACCCCGGTTTTGCCAACGGTTGTAAATTGGCCCTAATTTCGCCTCTGGGGACCCTAGTCGATAGCAACGTTATTTATCCTCATAAAACAAAACGGGAGAAAGATGTAACAACGATAAAAAGAATGTTAATTGAACACAAGTAGGTTTTTTTGTGTTTTTTGTTAATTTTTGGTTGATTTTTGCCCCCAGATGTGAGTTAATCGCCTTGGGTAATGGCACTGCGTGTCGTCAGACTGAAGAGTGGCTCTCGAATTTGATCAAAAGTCAAGTTTTTAGCCCCCTTGATGTGAAATATACAGTTGTTAGGGAGGAAGGGGCTTCGATTTACTCGTGCAGTCCTGAGGCGAAGAAAGAGTTCCCGACACTTGACCCCAATATTATAAGCGCTGGTACCCCCATAACCCCATTTATGAATTAAAATTTTTAATAATTTTTGCTCAGTTTCTCTCGCACGGAGGGTTCAAGACCCCCTTGCCGAATTGGTTAAAATCGAGCCCCAACATCTAGGTGTGGGTATGTACCAACACGATATCAAGAAAAAACAGTTGGGCGAAGCCCTAAATGACGTCGTTTCGGAATGTGTCAGTTTTGTTGGTGTTGATTTGAATACGGCGTCGCGGTGCCTTTTGAGGTATGGTTTAGGGTTTTTCGTTATAGTTTGACTGGGGTGTTTTTTTCTAGACATGTGGCAGGCCTGTCTGAGAAAAAAGCCCAACAAATAATTGACTATCGGACACAAAACGGGCCATTTATTTGCCGGAAACAATTATTGGAGGTGTCAGGAATTGGGCAGAAGATTTTTACACAGTGTGCTGGATTTGTGCGTGTGGGGCCCCCATGTGGGGACAGAGTGAACGATTTTTACAAAAATGTTAAATCTTGTAAATTAGATTGCACAAATATTCATCCGGAATCGTACGAAATTGCCACAAAGCTATTGAAAATGTTTAATTTTAAATTGTCGGATGTTGGCACCACTGATTTTATTAATAGGGTTAAAGGGGAAGTCCCAAAGCTAGATTTAAGCGAATTGAGTCAGAAATTTCATTCCAACGAACAAACACTTCGTTTGATTTTAGATGCGTTTTGTCAACCATTGAATTATGATTTTAGGATTGATTGTGATAAAAAACCAGTCTTCAAGAAAGGTTTAATCGGGATTAATGATCTTCAAAGTGGGATTGTTTTGACCGGTGTTGTGACTAATGTCACACATTTCGGGAGTTTTGTCGACATAGGAGTGGGAATTAACGGTTTAATCCATGTTAGTAAGTCCACCGGTTTGGACTTACATTTGGGGAATAAAGTTGAAGTTAAAGTTATCAGTATTGACGTTGATAAGAAGCGAATCGGGCTGCAAGCGCTCAAAATTCTCGATTAATTTGAATTTTAGCGCCGGGGTAGGGTTGCCAAAGTGGCGATCAAAAACCCTAGAATAACCTAACTTTCTAAACTAAACAAAAAATAGATTATTTTTTGGAATTATCAGTGTTTTTGTTAATTACCTAAATGAATCGTCTGCGATTCTAAATTTGTTGGTAAGTGAAACAAAATTCAATTGTGATAAACGTAAAAATTTATCATCTCACTATGTAAAATGGATCGCTTGTCGCTCGAGTTACTTGAGACTATTTTGAGTTGTCCGGTCCTGAGTGACAGGGACGTACTTAATTTTTCCTCAACGTGTCATTACTTCCGTGAAATTGTCCAAACTAGTCGAGTGATATGGAAACAGAGATTTTACAACAAGTAAGTGGCTTTTTTGTATTTTTTGTGTTCATTTATGTGTAATTAGATGGCCCAATCTGCCCAAGGATTTGGGGTGTCCCGACTGGTATTTCGACGAGTTGAAATATTTTCACTCGTTGAAAACCAGAGTATTAGATGAGTTAAAATTGATGCATGAGAGTTTTTTCAAAGATTTAAATATGTTATATTCAAATGGGATGAAATGGAAAGTGTTAAGTTATGAAAAAGAACGAAGCAATTGTTATATAAGAACACTTCTCCTCGATGTTATTAATACGAAAGAGGCAATAAACAGCATCGTAGCAGTGCCTTTCAAGTGAGTACTAAAAATATTAAATCAAGTCCCAAACTTTTGGTTAGTACTCCAGGAAATTTAACTTTGCAATTTTCCGCACGGTTCATTTTGCGTCTCTTGAATGAACACTATCTAAAAAACACTTGGGATAAATTTAAACGTCTTCCATCCCAAGAGCAAACTTTGGAAAAAATTGCTATTTTTTTTGCCCAATGGTTCCATCTTGACATTCAAGACGTCGATAACCATGTCGCAAAGCGACTTAACGATATTGCAAATTTGGTAAAAGTGAGATTAAGGTCTACCAACCCGAAACATCCAATTTTCACTAGTGAAGTGTGTGAATGGAGAAAAAAGTTGGAAAAGCACCAATGGGGGCCTGAAAATTGCCACGAAGTCATTTCCACAATCCGTGAAGTCCTTTACTCGCATTTGGGACTTCAAGGAAACTATAGTTGGCACCCCAGTCCCGAATTCTCTTTCATTAACAAAGTAATCTGTGACTGAAATTAAGTTGGCAGCATTGCCGACTGTAATTTTTTCAGGTTTTAGAGCGTCGCATAGGCCTTCCGATTGTCTTGGCGGTGATTTACGAAAGTGTGGCACGGCGTTTAGGGGTGGTCGTGGAACCCATTAATTACCCTAATCATTTTTTGCTCAAATTTCAATTAAATCAAACTTTTTACATTGACACTTGCAATGGGTGTTTTATCGATGGAGTGACTCCCTGTTTTCATCAGATTCCTGTTTTCGGGGAAACCCAGTACAGTGCTGCCACCACCGACGAAATTGTTCGACGAATGGCGAACAATTTGAAATTTGCTATTGGGCATGGAGATGTCACAGAAAGAATAATTCATTTGCGATTGCTTAATCGACTTGTGACTTTCGTGGGATTCCCCTTGGATGGTGATATGGTAACAGAACTATTACCATATTACACAGTGCCTGAAAATCATAACAGAAAACGAACAACTTATTTAAAGTATGCTGTGGGTATGATAATGATTGATGAGAATAGTGCAACTAAATGTGTTATTTGTGATTGGAAAGGACCAACGCATAGAAATAATAAGCAACCAAAATATCTGGTTGTTTTCGAAAATGGAGTAACTAAATTTGTTTTACAAGGTGAAGAAAATTTTTAAAAATAATAATAATAAATAAAAAAATTTTAGATGGAATTACTCCGACCACCGATCCGGGAAATTTACAATCAGTAGAACAAGTCGGTCTGTGTTTTTCACACTTTTTCAAAAACCATTTTGTTCCAAATGAGCAAATGGAGAACTTATTTCCAAGTGATGCGCAAGTGAGGCACAGGTTCTACCACGAGATGCAATTGCGAAATTACAGGCCGTAATATTATAGAACAATATAAATATAAGTTTTTTCAAAAATTACTATTTTTTTTAAATACAGAAACCTGTAATTTCGATCTGGCCAGACGCCATCTATTGGCTTGTGGCGGGTGCAAAGTTAACTCGCATCCCGGTTTTGTATAAAAAGGAGACTCTCTGTCTCTATCAAATTTACCTAAAATTCTACAAGGCTATTCCAAAAAGAACACAGTTTTAATTTTTTTAATGTGACAGCAGTGATGTTTCAAATTTTGAAATCACTTCACACCGGTAAATTAGATTTCTTTGTTACCATTTCAAAAATTTAATGAAAACAAAATTAATTACACTTTATTTGAAACGTTAGTGTTAGTGGTCGTCAAAATCACGTAATTTTGCATAAATTACAACGATTTAATTCCTTTAAATCGAAGTCGGTTTTCGTCGACAGAAATCTGTAATTTTCGATCTTTCGCACAACTCATTCCAAACCAATCAATTCTGCCACTTAATCACACTTAAATTGAAACATCCTTGTGCTAGTGGTCGTAAAAGCCGTGAAAATTTCGTGTATTTGCCTCAAAACGCTTTGTTTTCTCCAAATCGGGGCCGATTTCGCTCTTGTGCACATTCGACCGCGGCCCGTTGGCGTTTATTTGCGATTGGGTTATGGTTGAATTTTTTGACCCATTTCGATTTTCAACGTTTTATTAGTGATGTGTGCCTCAAAATGGGCGAAAACCAGCAAAGCCGTTTCGAGAAATCGCTAGGTTTGTTGACTACAAAGTTCGTAAACTTGTTACAAAAGTCAACTGGTGGCGTTTTGGACCTAAAAGTGGTAAGTTTGAATTTGTTAAATTGAGTTTTTTTTTCTGATTTCTTATCACCAGGCGGCTGATTTGCTGGCAGTGAGGCAAAAACGGCGCATTTACGACATCACGAACGTCCTCGAAGGCATCGGCTTGATAGAAAAGAAGAGCAAAAATAGCATTCAATGGAAGTAGGTCTTTGTCAAATTTGTGCTAATTTTCGCTAATTATTTGCCATTTTGAGGCCCTACACGTACAAGGACGCGCTCCCGGGGTGCAACACGCAGGAATTCGCCCTCAAAGTCACCAATTTGAAGAAAGAACTCGCGAAACTCGACGAGTTTGAGCAAGAATTGGACAAACACAAGCAGTGGATTGAGCAAAGCATCAAAAACACCACTGAAGACATCCAAACGAAGCGCTACTTGTACGTGAACAACGAGGATTTGTCCAAAGTCTTCGTGGGGGACGCTGAGACGGTCATTGTGTTGAATGCCCCCACGGATGTCACCACTGTGGGGTACCAGAAAAACGCCAACAATTCCAATTTCCTCAAAGTCCAGTCGAGGGGGAGTCCCATTATCGCCAACATTTTGACTCTGGCCCCCGAGCCCGAGATTCGGATTCAAAGGAAGCGCCCCAAGGCCTGTGTTAACGCAGAAACTGAGGAGCCTCAGCCCAAGAAAAGCCACTATGATGAGGACATGCATGGGGATTTGATAGCAGCGGAGATTCTTTTTAGGAAAATTTCGAGTGATATTGGGAAAGAGAGCACTGATTGTGACGATTTACTATCAGAGAAAGGTGATTCACATAATATTTATGCCCCCAAAACTGGTGTTTTTCTTTTGCAGGGTTGTACCCACTGATTGACTTGAGCCCCTTGGGTTATAACCAGGATTACGCTTTTGGGCTGCTGGAGGAGGAGGGGATTAGTGACCTGTTCGATGTCGCTTCTATTCCTGTACAGTAGCATAAATTCTTTATAATTTGCGATTAATCTACATTTAATAAATTCCTTTTTTCTATTTGGCGTCTGATACTAACACCAATTTGGGTGCTGAAATAGATTAGTACAACTTACTTTCTAGAGGTTGGTAATGGTAATTTTCAGCGGCGTTTTAAGCGATTTTTCTAATTTCAGGTTGTGTGTAGAAAATATTTGCAGTTAATTCAACAAAATTTTGAAAAATACTCGAGACTTGACACTTGTAAAATCGAATTTTTCAAACTGACATTTCTCACCCACCACCACCTTATTAGGGCAAAAGTTCCTAAATTTGAAAGGACTTTTATGTTAGAAAAGTACGTAAAACGTGCAAAATAGAAAAAAAAACATAAAACTTGTTTACGAAATGCGTTCTCTAATATCCTATTTCTATCAACAAGTTTAATTCCTTCAAAAAGTGACTAAATTGTTAAAGTTTAAAAGATGTCACGTAGGCAACCAACAATACAGTCATGCTGGTGATCTAAGCTACACAGTTAATTATAGAAAAATAATTTTTTAGTTTGATTTCACAGGAAATATTTGATGTATTGAATATTATTTTTAGTCCGGAGTTAATCTGAAGCTAACTTAATAATTTGTATAATGTGTCGCCAAGCTAAACACATGTAACTTCCCTAGCAAATGACAGTTTTTGGCATTGTAATGCAAATAAATATTAATATCGTGATTTAATTATTATTAGTGTAAAGTAACAACAACTCCAGAAATAAGGATTATTGAACCAACATTGGGCATGCAATACATCTATCGTTTAAAAAAAAGCACATATATTTTCTATTTAATATTTTTTTATGGTACATTTTTATTATTTATTGCAACTTCTTTTGGAACATTAGTAAAATAACAATAAAAAAATTATTAATCTGTAAACCATTAAGTTTCACACGCTTAAAACTGTTCAAAATACCGAGTTATACGTTGTCAAGTATTATAACACTGAATGAGAATTTGAAAAATAGAAAATATCACTTTATTTTATAATGAAGTTTGCATTATTTTTATGTAACTTTATTCATTTTTAACGTCTACCTACCTACTATTTTAGGCCACATATGACGATTTTTAATAATAAGTGTCTAACTATTGTTAATTTACAATTCTGTAATAAAAATCAAATTTTTAAAACTTTATAATTTTTTATGTATTATGTAAACAGTTATGTTGCGAGACATACGTTGTCAATAATTATAATATTTAATGTGAATTTAAAAATAGGAAATAGCACTCTATTTAATTTTTTTTATGTAACTATTCACTTTTAACGTCTACCTACCTAATTTTGGGGTTAATATTTTAAAGAAATAAGGATTATTGTACCAGCATTTCCTATTAAGTTTAGATTAATAATTTTGTTTTGTTTTCTATTCGTCAATTTTTAATTAATCTTGATTAACATAGGCAACCAACAATACGGCCTTTAAATAGTTATTTGTCGTGTAAATAATTGTTAGGCAACTTAAATTTGGAATGCTTTTTTGAATAAAATTTTTGTATTAAAATAAAAAAATCGACAACATAGGCAACCAACAATACACCCCCTCCTGTTTTTCAATCAACCACGCCTCCTTTTCTCATTTTTATTCAATAAATCATAGGCTACAATGGTAAAGCAACATGTAAAAAGTACAAACGACTCACTGGGAACATACTAAACCTCAAAATATCACATCTACACCCCCAAATCCATATCGAAAATATCACTATGTATATAATCACTCTTTTCCTCCTCTTTCTCGCTCGCCTCACTCTCGCTATGCCTCCTCTCCTGCGCCTTCTTCTTATTCCTCGCTTTCCTCTGGTTCTTCTTCTTCTGTCCCAAAATACTCGAATTCGATCTATACAACTGCCTCATTATCACATCATTGAACCTCACAGTCTTCTTCAGACTGGTCGACATCTCCCCCTCATCTACCGACGAGGCCACAAACTCGTCCAGACTCGACTCCGAGACGCTCCTATTCGGCAACCTCTTGAGAATGCCTCGGCTCTCGCCTCGCCCCTTACTCGGGCTGTAACTGCAACTCAGCTCGTCGCCGCTCGACTCCGGGGGCTCCGGTTCCTCCAAAATGGGGCTCTGCAAGACGTCGTTCAAGACACGGGGCTCCTCGACGTACTTCTTGCACAAGTCGAGGCCATTTAGGCCGTAATAATAGTACTCGAGGTTGTCACAATTCACCGGGATTTGGACTACTACATTGTTGTCCCAAACCTCCACTGAGAGCTTTTCCTGGTCGATTTCCGCGTTGTTAATTTGGACGAAAAACGAGTAATTCGAGTGGAAAAAACTGGGGCTCATTGTGGAAAACCTCAAATGGACTGAGTCGCTTTCTATGTGTTTTTCCAGGGCGTTTTGGGGCACATTTTTGACGTTTAGGGTGAAAACGAGGGTTTTATCAAAGAGGTGGGAGGTGAAATCGGGGATTTCCTCGTAATTAGTCCGAAAATCACTAAAACTGGGCTTTTGCTCGTCTTCGGAATGGGGGCTGGGGTCGCTCTCGACGCCGCTGTCGTCGCGTGGGGGCTCACAAAGGGGGCGCTTGACCGGTAACGCGACTATTAGTTTTTTTAAATCCTTGTCGAATTTCGCTGAACCACTATCTTGGTTCACCCTGTAGGGGAGTGTCAAGTTGAGTTTGTACTTCGAAGGCTTCTCACTCGTTAATTGTACTGTTTTTTCCGTCACGTCGAGGGTGATATCGGAGGAGGCTTTGAGCAAAGGCAAGTTGATTTCAACGATGAGTTCCCGAGGGATTGTCAAATTCAATTTAGCGAATTTGTCCTCAACGCAATCTTGGATGTCGACATGACTCCGGTGTTTTATCACATATTTAGGGGTTGTGTAACTCGAGTCATCCTCTACACACTTTTTATTTCGTTTCGTAGTTTTTTTCGGTTTTTGTTCGTCGATTTTGGCGTAAAATTGGCGCTCAAACTCGTCCATTTCCTTGGGGACAAAATCGGGGATTGGTCTCCGGATGATGGAGCTTTGAGGGGCCCCCTTGTACCCCAATTTGGGGAATTTCAGATTTTTCTTGTCTAAAACAACATCGAAATTTGTTTCAATAGCATCACAGGCTGTTTTATTGACAATTTCCTGGAAGGGTTGGTTTTTGTGGGCCATGTGGACGACATCGGGGTGGAACACCACGTCGTAGACCTCGCAGCGGGCCCCCTTGTTGTCGAGGTCGTCGCGTGGGGGCGTCAGGGAGTGCGGGAGGCGCCATTGGAGCCCTCGTGCGCCGTCCTTGTCCATGGGGGCCGAGGTGGGTTTGTCGATCGCGTCGCTGGTGCACACGTTGATGAAGCACTTGCGGCCCCCATCGCTTGTCTTTATGACGTATCCGGGATGGGGGTTGATGAAGGTGACTGCGACCCCGCGCTCGCGCTCCACTTGGGCGATTTCCGCCTCGTAGAGTTTCCGGTTTTCGGGGTTTTGCACCTCGTGGACGTAGTCGGCGAGGAGTTGGCGGAATTCGGGCTTTTTGAGGGCGGCCCCCAGACGCTCCACTTCGTCGCGGGACAAGTCCAGTTCTTTGAGTTTCTCGAATGTCCCCATTTTGAGGGTTTTTTTGAGGAAATTGCGCGCACTCAAACCAAAATAAACAAACTGCGTCTGGAATATTCCGAGTGTTCACGTGGACGAATCAGCCGGCTGGGTGACAGATCGATAGTGGCGGGAAGTTTGAAATTTGACAGGTGGGGGTGGGAAATGGGGCGATGTTTTGAGGGGCTTGACCGAGTTAGAGTTTGGCTGGGGTACGCGGAAATGGGGCTTTTGCCAAAACTTGCATGATGTAATGAGGAGTAAAAATAGGATTGTTGTGGCGACGTTACGTTTTATAAGTTTTTTTATCTTTTATCTCTTGTGTCATTAGTGTAATTATTATTTATCTGCTATTATGTGTGTTGTAAAAATTTAGATAAATAAATGAACAAGGATTTAGTTCAAAATATGGTATTTTTTATTTATTTATTTACTATTTTTTCAATTACTCTCGAAAAATTGCACATACAGGGTGGGTTAAGTGATATCGTCACGCCAAAAATAATTATTAATGATCCTATCAATACGAAAAACATCATTCAGTTTGAATTTAAATTTTCGATTATTTGGATTTTTTAAAATTTGGGTCAGTTTATTGCACCGCAAATAACTCCGGAACTATTACGAATAATAATTGTGTTCATTGTCGCTGGAAAGCATATTAAATTAATTCTGCGATAAATAGTTATTGAGAAAATCGCTGGTAAATAAAAAAAATATATTAATTCGACAATAACTTCTAAACTATGAAGAATTTTGTTGTTTTCTCGACGTCAATCGACTCCGCGGAACATTTTATATAGATATAGTTGAAAACATAAAGCGCTTTCAATATACTTTAGTCGGATTTACCAAAATAAAACCAAGGGAAGATTAAAAAAAAAGGTCATTTGTATTTGTCCATTTTCAGAGTCAAAGCACGATTTTTAAGTCAAAAACGCTATTTATCTAAGAAATTTCTACAAAAAAAAAAACAATAACAAAATTTGGTGTAAAATGATGTTATTTTTTTGTGCTGTTTATCCATTTTTCAGCACAAACAACGAACGCAATTATTTTTCAAAATTTTGTCAAAAATATACCAAAAAACCGTTAAATTAGATCGAAAATTGTCCTATTTAAAAATAATCCGAAAATATGCCAAACTAGATGAAAATGGTGTTATTTTTGTCGTTTTCATGTGTTTAGGGACTTTTGCGAGCTAAGACTCAGTTTTTTCACCCAATTTGGCCAAATCTAAAGAAAAAGTCCCTAAGTTTGACCAAAAATAACATATTCCTTGTCTTTTTCGAGTCTGTGTGCACGTTTTTTTGCCAAGGATAATCCGAAAAACTGGAAAAATTTGTGAATTTGTTATCTTCGAGAAACCATTTCGTATTTTTTCAGAATTTTTGAAATCATAACGTTTTAAAATACGTTGAAAAAAGAAAAATTTCGAGAAAAATTACAAGTTTTTTTTAACAAAAAAACAGTTATTTTTGGAATTTTTTAAAGAGTTTTTAAAAAATACCGCCATTTTTTTCTACGACTAATCCTTCCGCTACTATTTTATCGGCAATAAACGATTCCTAATATTGCTTTGTTTTTTAATACGTTTTTAGTACATTCAAAGGTCAAAAAGTAGATGTTTTGCATTTTCAAAATCTACTTTCTAGCAAAATCCCCCAAAAAATGGACAAAATCTTCTAAAATGTTTACTTTTTTGAAAAATGACATCACTTAATTGACTAAATTTTTTTTTAATTTTCGTGTTTCTACAACGTTTTATGCACTTTTAGACCCCATGAAGTGCATTTTGATCAATTTTTAAATTTTTGACAAAATTATTTACCGTTGGAAAGCACTTTTAATTTCCCATCTTATAAAAAAAAATCGTTGTCCTACGGAAACTAGTTATAACATCTAAACTATCAAGAATTTTGCGGTTTTCTCGACGTCAATCGACTCCCCGGGAAATTTTACATAGGTATAGTACAAAACATAAACCGCTCTGAATATACTTTAGGCGAAAAAAAAAACCATCGATTTTTGTTTGTATTTTTTTTATTAAAAAAAACGTGCGCAGACACTCAATAAAGACAAAAAAACGTTATTTTTGACCTAAATTAGTGATTTTTTTTGGTCAGATTTAGGAAAATCCCGTAAAAAAGTGGGTCTTTAGATCACAAAAGTTCTTAAACGCTTGAAAAACAACGATTTTAAAGCATATTTTTGATGAAATTTAGCGAAATAATTGTGCTCCTGCCTAAAAAACGTGCAAAATTGGTGAAAAAAATTTAAATTGCACCATTTTAGAACTAATTCGGTGATTTTTCGCTTTTCTTTTAGAGAAAAAAAATGCTCAAACTTTCAGTTTTTGTCCCGGTTTAGCAAAATCTACGGAGACCTCCGTAGCAAAATTTAAGTTTTTAGTTGAAAAAAGTGCTTGAAAGCTCGAAAAAAGCTGAATTTTGACAAAATCTTACTAAAAACAGAGTTTTAGCTCAAATACATGATTAAATGCTTGAAGAAGATAAAAACAATAGAATTTTCGACCCAATATGACGATTTTTCGGCACGTTTTTGCAAAATAATTGCGTTT
>NW_025400983.1:2025001-2026011 GCF_015345945.1 Tribolium madens
CCGGAATATTTTACATAGGTATAGTACAAAAAAAGTCATCGATTTTTATTTGTATTTTTTTTATTAAAAAAAACGTGCGCAGACGCTCAATAAAGACAAAAAACGCTATCTTTGACCTAAATTAGTGATTTTTTGGTCAGATTTAGGAAAATCCCGTAAAAAAAAGTGAGTCTTTAGATCACAAAAGTCCTTAAATGCTTGAAAAACGACGATTTTAAAGCATACTTTTGATGAAATTTAGCGAAATAATTGCGTTCCTTTTTTGGTGAAAAAAATTTAAATAGCACCATTTTAGAACTAATTTGGTGATTTTTCGGATTGCTTAATAAAAAAAAATGATCAAACTTTCACTTTTTTGTCCCGGTTTAGCAAAATCTAAGTCTTTAGTTGAAAAAAGTGCTTGAACGCTCGAAAAAAGCAAAAATAATATCATTTTCGGTCAATTCGACATATTTTAGATGATTTTTGACAAAATCTCACTAAAAACAGGGTCTTAGCTCAAATACATGATTAAATGCCTGAAAAAGACAAAAAAAAAATCAAAATTTTTGATCCAATGTGACGATTTTTCGGCACGTTTTTGCAAAATAATTGCGTTTTTAGCTGAAAACGTGACAAAAAGCAAAAATAATGTCGATTTAGCAAAAACTCACAAGTTTTTATCTCAAACACTCATTATGAAAGAAGGCTGAAATAGTAAAAGAACACCAATTTCGAGATTTTTCGGTTTATTTTTGAAGAAACTCCTGGAAATAATGATGTTTTTCATTCAAAAACGTGTTAAAGTTTCCAAAAAAACAGACAAAAATAACACCATTTTGGACCTAATTTTATCGTTTTTTTTTATTTTTGAATAAATTCATTGAATGAATGACATTTTTGGATTAAAACTCATGCTTCGACCCTTATTAATTTTTGACCCAATTTAGTGATTTTTTTGTCTCGGTTTAGCAAAATTTACGGATACCTCCGTAGCAAAATCTAAGTCTTTAGTTGAAAAAAGTGCTTGG
>NW_025400983.1:2026831-2033004 GCF_015345945.1 Tribolium madens
CGCTCTTGAGCACCACTTTCCTCACTCACCTTCTGGCGGGAGTACCAACTCATCGCACTCATCATCAAATTTCCCTTTCACCTTCTTTGAAAAATGTTCAGTGCAAACCGACCTACTGACATTACCGGTCCTCAATGTTCCGCAAACTCCGCCAACAGTGGCTGTGCCTCCCCATTTTGGGCTTCTTCATGTGCGGCTCGCTGCTGCTCATGGGGGACGAGCCCGTGGTCGTGCGCCCCACTGAGGCTGCGCCCCCCAGATCCGCGACCAAGTCCCTCGACGAAGTCATGGACGAAATGAACAAATTTGTGCTTTTGTTGAACCAAATTCCGAACTGTGGCGGCGAGATTTTGGTGTTTTTGTTGCAGAAAATGCAAGGGATGAACAACTACAGGCATGTGAGGCTCAAGGGGGGCGGCGGGCGGAGGCTCACCCGGGGGCAACAGGTGGGGAAAGTGTTAATTACAATTTGAGGAATTTGAAAATTAGAAATTCGACCAAAATTGTCGAAATTATGTAATTTAGGTGTGAAACTCGGGTTTTACTCTTGAGTGCACTCGAGTTGCATCATTTATTTTTTAATCAATTTACGAATTTCTGTGTCAATATGCTAATGAAGTTTACAATCACGAAATGTAAACTTTAAGTGTGTCAGATTTAATCTGGGACCAATTTTTTTACAGTTTTATCATCGCTCTAAATGAAACAACTTTATTTTTATTTATTTCGCTTCAATCTTCAGGAAGATCATCACATTTCTCAAATATTAACCTTTGGCATTTGTGTTTTAAAACGCATTTCTAAATCCAATTCAATGTTATTCAGGCTTGGAATCTCATTTAATTTCAATATCAAATGTGATGGCTTTGATAAATTTATGAGTCAATTAAGTGACGTCATTTTTCAAAAAAAAAAAATAATAAAGAATGCAAAATACAGATGAATGAATGATTTATAGAATTTTACATGATTTGAACCAAATTTTTTTGGGATTTCCCAGAAAGTAGACTGAAAATGCCCTTTCAAAGTAAAAAAAAACTAAGAATATTTTTTCGTTTAAAAAAGGAACAAAACAAAAACCAGAATCATTTTTTGCCGATAAAATTTTTGAAAAACTCTAAAAAAGTATAATTTACTTTAGAAATTCTAAATAAATTCTAATAAATAGTTTGTCGAAAAACTCCTGAAATATTTCTCACAAATTCTCACATTTTTCGGATTATCTTTGACAAAATTTAACAAAAAAACGTGCGCAAACACTCAATAAAAACAAAAAACGTTATTTTTGACCTAATTGTGATTTTTTAGCAAAATCGCCTGAAAAAACTGAGTTTTTAGATCACAAAAGTCCTTAAACGCTTGAAAAAATTACATTTTTAAAACATATTTTGCGAAATAATTGCGTTCCTGCCTGAAAAACGTGTTAAATTGCTGAAAAAAATTGCACTATTTTAGAGCAAATTTGGTAATTTTTCGGATTTCTTTTAAAGAAATTCTTCGTAAAAATGGCGTTTTCGACTGAAAAAATACTCAAACTTGCACTTTTTTGTCCCGGTCTAGCAAAATCTGAGTCTTTAGTTGAAAAAAGTGCTCAAACGCTAGAAAAAAGCTAAAATAATATCATTTTCGGCCAATTCGACATATTTTTGGATAATTTTTGACAAAATCTCACTAAAAAACAGGGTTTTAACTCAATTACATGATTAAAAAGACAAAAACAATAAAAATGTTGACCCAATATGACGATTTTTCGGAATGTTTTTGCAAAATAATTGCGTTTTTAGCTGAAAACGTGACAAAAAGCAAAAATTATGTCATTTTAGCAAAAACTCGCAAGTTTTTATTTATCTCAAACACTTTCTTACATTCTCAAAAAAGGCTACAATAGTAAAAGAACACCAATTTCGAGATTTTTCAGGTTATTTTTGGAAAAATTCCTCGAAATAATGGCGTTTTTCATTCAAAAACGTGTTAAAGTTTTCAAAAAAAATAAAACAAAAACAACACCATTTTGAACCAAATTTTATTGTTTTTTCATTTTTGAGTAAATTCCTTGAATGAATGACATTTTTTAATTAGAAATCGTGCTTCGACAAAGTAATGTCACTTTTGATCCAATTTAGTGATTTTTTTGTCTCGGTTTAGCAAAATTTCGAAAAAAAGCACAAAAACGACTCAATTTTTGACCGGATAAACAATTTTTCGAATTATTTTCAAAATATTTCGCAACATAATTAAATTTATGGCAAAAAACGCTCAGAATAATGTCATTTGTGAGCTGATTTAACAATTTTACGAAAAAAAGCAAAGATTGACACCATTTTCGAATCAAAATGACAATTTTCCGGAATATTTTTTTATAAAATTTTGCAAAAAAAATGCGTTTCTAGCTAAGAAACGTGCTAAACTGCTCAAAAAAGCAAAAATCACACATTTTTGAACTAATTTGAAAGTATACACAAAAATGTTTTTTTCATCGTAATAATAATTTGCTTCGTCGGAGAAAAACACGATTTCAAAATTGCATAATTTATGTCAAAAATTCTGGAAATATACGAAATGGTTTGAAGAAAAGAAAAATCCAGAAATAAATAGTTACCACAATCGGAAAAATCCGAATTCAAAAATTAAAATTTTGTCTTTGTGAATAAAACTTCCAAACTACCAGAAAAGCTGGTTTATTGAATAAAAAATGTGAAAAACATAATTTCGATAAGTTTTCAGACCTCCAATATTTAGAAAACTGAAAATATTGCTTAGGGTTAATAGAGAAAATAGCGTTTTCTAAACCTCAAAAGTAATAAAAAAAGTTATAAATTAAATCAACTTTTATTGCTACATAAACGTTGGTTATTTATATACTTACTTAGTTGTCATAAACAAATTCTTAAAAAAAATACACAAATAAAAAACATCTCTGAAAAAAAATCGTGAAATTGGAATTGATTTTTCCAAAATTTGTTCTTTTTTTCTCGAAAACTAGAGCCCCTATGACAAAAACAAAAACACCGTGGGGCAATTTTTAACCAAACAGAAAATTCAAAACTCAATTATTAGTTTCTTAATTTTTTTTTTCATTTTTTAACCTTCAATCAATGAGAAGCTGAAAACTAATCATAGACAAATCTCACTTTCACAGTCTTTTGTTTGTTTTAGGAGCAATTCGTCGATGAAATATACAGGGTGATGCGCGAAGAAGCCGTTCCATTGAGTTTCGATCGTCAATTGTTTTTTGTTAATTTCACAACATACGATAAGCAATCGCCTAGTTACATCAATATCATTCGAGAACCGGCCGATAAGGCAATCTCGAGGTCACTATTATGTCTTTGTGTATATAAATAATCAAGTTGGTGCCCTTCCAGGTCATTTTACACCAATAAAAACACAGAGGGCGATCTTATCGACTGCCTTGTGAGGCGTAAAAGCGACTGCCAAGGGCGGAAAGTGAACCCTTACCAACTGACCATTCCGTATTTCTGCGGCCATGACCCGAAGTGCATGTAAGGAGTTTAACTTGAAAATAAAAAAAAATAAATTCAAAAAATTTAAAAAATTAACTTGATTTGGGGTAATTTTTTTGTTAGGTTGGATAACCAGTGGGCCCTCCAAACCGCCAAAAGCAACGTCGAGAAGTATTACCCCGTTGTGGGGGTTTTGGAGGAGTTGAACGCCACGTTGGGGGTGCTAGAAAGCGAGCTCCCCTACTTCTTCAAAGGGGTGCAAGGGGTTTACAAAATAATCAGTGAGTGGCAACTTTGCAAAAATAAAGGCACTAAGTGATTTTTTCAGATCGGTTCAACCGGAAGAAAAGCGCTCAACAACTCACCAAAACCCGGAAACAACTACACCGGATTTTGGCCACGGAGTATGACTTTTACTATTGGGTCAAACGGAGATTATTAAAATTGAAATAAAACAACCAAAGACTGTTTATTATTTTTTAGTGAGTTTTTATAGCAAAAACTTTCCCAAATTCTCAAAAAAAAGCTAAAATAACACCATAATTCGAGTAAATTTCATAATTTGTCAGATTATTTTCAAAGAAATTCCCCGAAATAATGGCGTTTTTGACCAAAAAACGTGTTAAAACTATCAAAAAAGACAAAAATATTAGTCTTTAGTTTACATTTTTGCTCAGTTCGGCGATTTTTCAGATTATTTTTGAAAAAAAATTGTAAAATAATTGAAGTTATGGCGAAAAACGTTTCACAACACCGGACTTTTACCACTGAGTCAAAAAAAAATATGAAACAACCAAACCTTGGTTATTATTTTTTAGCGAAATCTCGCGAGTTTTTATTTTAAAAACTTTCTTATTTTTGAAGAAAAAAAAACACGTGCAAAAGCTCTCAAAATAGGTAAGAGTTATGTCATTTTTAAACTCATTTAGTAATTTCTCAGATTATTTTCGACGAAATAATTGAGTTTTTGCTAAAAACGGGCTGAATTACCTAAAAAGCAAAAATACGCCATTTTCAACCTAATTTGTTATTTATTTTTGAATAAATTTCTCGAGAAAAAAAAAAACAAAAAATTTAATTTTTGGCCTAATTTAGTAATTTTTTGTCTCCCCTTAGCAAAATTTCGTAAAAAGTAGAACAAATTTTGTCCAGTTTGACAATTTTTCGGACAATTTTTGAAAATATTTCGTATAATAAAAGAATTTATGACAAAAGAGGTCATTTTTTACCTAATTAATAATTTTACTACCCTTTTTCACAAAATTTCGTGAAAAACTTAATTTTCAAATGTTCTGAAAAAAGCAAAGATATCACTATTTTCGAATCAATAAGACGATTTTCCGGCATATTGTTTATAAATTTTTTCTAAAAAACTGCATTTCTAACTAAAAAACGTACTAAACTACCTAAAAAAGCAAATATTACATTATTTTTATTTCAACATATCCCCAAAAGTGTTTTTTTCGACTTTCAAAGAAGGTAAATGTAATGTTATTTTTAACCTGATTTAGTAATTTTATAGTCCTTTATTTTCGCATAATTTCTTAAAAAAATTAATTTTAGCTCAAAACATTGGCTAAGTTCAAAAAAAGCATAAATAGCACCAATATGGCGATTTTGCGACATGTTTTTGTAAAAAATCTCTAGTTGAAAAATGTGCTAAACCACTAAAAAAAGACAAACATTATACCATTTACAAAGTAAATTACTGACTTTTTGGCTTATTTTTGAAGAAATTTTGCGAAATAATTGCATCTCTACTTGAAAAACGTGTTAAATCGCCGAAAAAAGATTAAAATTGCACCATTTTCGAACTAATTTGGTGATTTTTCGGATTTCATTTAAAGAAATTCCTTGTAAAAATGGTGTTTTTGGCTGAAAAACGTGATAAAACCCTCAAAAAAAGTAATTTTTGACCTAGTTTAGTATTTTTTTAGCAAAATCTCAAATTGAAAATCTGAAGTTGAAAAAAATTCTTGAGAGAACAAAGAAGGCAAAAATTACACCGTTTTCGACTAGTTTCCACATAATTTCAAGATTAAATAATTTATTAAAAAAATTCCAAAATAACACGAAAAAAACTTCAATCCAAAGTGTTTATTATTTTTCAGCAAAATTTCGAAAGTTTTTATCTCAAAAAAGACTAAAATGGTGCCAGTTTCCACCAAATTTGATAATTTTTCAGCTTATTTTTAAAGGCGTTTTTGACCGAAAATATGTTAAAACTCTAAAAAAAAACAAAAATTATGTAGTTGCCAATCTCATTTAACAATTTCTCATTCAATTCGGCAAAATAACTACATTTCTACTATACGTAAAAAAAACCGAGCCAAATTACCTATAAAACCTAAAATAACACCATTTTTTATCTAATCTTATTAAAACTCCTTGAATAAATGGCATTTTTGGCTAAAAAATCGTATTTCGACGTTCATAATGTCATTTTTTTGTCTCGGTTTAGCAAAATCTCGTGAAAAACTGAGTTTTTACTTTACCTGTTGGTCCAACTCTAATTTTTGAAAAAAATTTGTAAAATTGAATTTGTGGCTAAAATCGTCCAACGCTGGAAAAGACATTTACTTTAATTAAAAAACTGAACATGTTTTAATTTTGTAAAACAATTGCGTTTCTAGCTGAAAAAAATACTAAACTACCAAAAAAAAGGGGCTAAACTTTTCGAATTAATTTGCTGACTTTTAGAACTAATTT
>NW_025400983.1:2035444-2036853 GCF_015345945.1 Tribolium madens
TTTACCTGTTGGTAACTCTTCAAATAATTATTGAAAAAAATTTGTAAAATAATTGCATTAATGTCGAAAATCGTTTAAAAAACCAATTTTTGGGTAAAAAAATAAAATAAAACAACCAAAGACTGATTATTATTTATTTTCACAGCAATTCAAGCTGTTGTAGAAAAAAATCATGTTGATGTATAAATAAACCATGACACAAACGGTCACAACCGTCAATCATTTCTTCTTCGCGTCCTTGAGTCCAGCCCCGGCGTTGAATTTAAAGAAGATTATATCTCCATCCTCCACCACATAATTCCGTCCTTGTTGTCGGTACTTTCCCGCCGCTTTGCAGGCCGCCTCAGAGCCCTCTTCCTTGAAATCGCTAAACTTCATCACTTCCGCCATGATGAAACCTTTCTCGAAGTCGGTATGGATGCGACCTGCCGCTTGCGGCGCCTTCGTACCTTTCTAAAACCGACACCAGAGGGCGCGTCACATCCCAGTGTTGCATTTTTTTTCGAAAGAAAATTTCCCGAGAAAATTTACATACGACTACGTGAAATGGCTGTAAAATTGCGTTTTACTGCATTCTTATGCAAATTGCGTGATTTTAGGGCGAGGGTAATTCATTTAGTTTGCTTTGTCAGTCTTTTATTCAGTTGGAGGAACTTTTCAATAGATGTTTTAGGGAGTTAATACGAACCTGAATCGTCCAAGCTTTGACTTCGTCAGGACCGGCGGTGAAAAAGTACTCCAATTGGAGGGCTTTGTAGCCTTGAACGATGATTTTATCCAAAGCGCTACAAAAAAAAAACGAAATCGAGACAATTTCATTGTTTTGGGACTCGGCCAAAACTAGAACAATGGAATTACAGCCAGGGACGGACTGGGGGGTTTACTCACAACGAAGACCCAAAATTAGAACATTAAAATAAAAATAATAATACAGTAATAGAATTAAAAATTAATAAAAAAAAAATTGGACCAAAAAATTGAATTTTATAAATGTTGATTTTATGTAAGAAAAGTCCAATTCCAGGACCGGATTCCCGAAATTTTTCTTTTTTAAATCGCTAATTCAAGACGATTTTTTCAAAAAAACTCATTTCAGTCCCCCTCTGTTCCCTTTTTTTCAGTACTTATCTGTTGGAAAAAATTAATGAAATAAAAATAATAACATTTTTAGAGATAATATTATGACCCAAAAAATTCAATTTTATAAATTTTTATAGATTTTCCGCCGACACAAACGAGAAAATCGTTGATTTTATGAAAGAAAAGTTATAAAATTTCGTGAAATAATTAAGTTTATGACAAAAAACGTGAAAATAATCTCATTTTTGGCCTGAGTTTTAGCTCAAACATGTGCTTACATATTCAAAAAAGACAAAAATAACACTATTTTCGACGAAATATGACAATTT
>NW_025400983.1:2037493-2040410 GCF_015345945.1 Tribolium madens
ATATGACAATTTTTGGCCACATTTGTGATAATTTTACGAAATAATTACGTTTCTGGTTAATAAACATGCAAAATCTAATTTTTGAAAAAAAATCTTAAAATAATAGACTTTTTAGCTAAAAACGTGCTAAAACGCTCAAAAAAGGCAAAAATTATGTCATTTTCGACGTAAATTTATGACTTTTCAGTTTATTCTTAAAGAAATTACTTAAAAAATGACGTTTTTGGCTAAAAATACGTGCTAAAGGGTTTGAAAACGACAAAATAATGTCATTTTTGACCCAATTTAGATTTTTTTCGGCCTAATTTAGCAAAATCTTTTAATTTAGAAACGTGTTTAAACACTCGAGGAGTGCAAAAATACGACCATTTTCCATTCCGTTTTTTTCAGTACTTATCTGTTGCAAAAAATTAATGAAATAAAAATAAAATTTTTAGAGATATTTTGAACCAAAAAATTGAATTTTATAAATATTCATAGATTATCCGCCGACACAAACGAGAAAATCGTTGATTTTATTTAAGAAAAGTCCAATTCCAGGGTCGGATTCCCGATTTTTTTTTTAAATCGCTAATCCAAGATGATTTTTTCCAAAAAAGTCATTTCAGTCCGCCTCTGTTCCGTTTTTTTCAGTACTTATCTGTTGCAAAAATTAATTAAATAAAAATAATAAAATTTTTAGATATATTTTAAACCAAAAAATTGAATTTTATAAATTTTTATAGATTTTCCGCCGACACAAACACGGAAATCGTTGATTTTATGTAAGAAAAGTCCAATTCCAGGGCCGGATTCCCGATTTTTTTTAAATCGCTAATTCAAGACGATTTTTTCAAAAAAAGTCATTTCAGTCCGCCTCTGTCCCTTTTTTTTAGTACTTATCTGTTGCAACCTGTTATTACATGTTCGAAATCTCGATGAATGAATATGTCATTCGAGTTTGATGGGCCGTTCCCTTTTGGCGTTTCAAAAATTTCGATTAAATTACACTCAATTTTCGCGTCACCTTTCAATCAACTCCACACCACATTTGAAATGATTTTGAATAGATCGCGTGGGGTTAAATGCTCATAATATCTCACCTGGTTGTATTCAATTCCTCCAAGTATTTTTTTCTTTCAGCCGCTTCAGGATATTCTTCGACGAGTTTGTGCTCGAAAGCGCCCGAAAATGGGATAATTAGCGAGCCGGGATCGTTTTTGTCAACCCATTCTTTGATCTTTATCAACCTGAAATTTTTAAAATACAAACTCTACAAAAAAACCTAACTATTATTTCGCGAAAAAAAAAGGCAAAATATACCATTTTTCTCCAAACAATTGCGTTTCTAGCTGAAAAACGTGCTAAAAAGCTCGAAAAAGACCAAGTAATGTGGTTTTCGATGCAATTCAGCGACTTTTCGGCAAAATCTTGCAAAATAATTGAGTTTTTAAGTCAGTAACGTGCTAAAACGCATCCAGTTTGGTGAATTTTGCATTATTTTTGACCAAATTTCGAAAATTAAATAAATTTCTAGCTGAAAAACGTAGTGAACTATATAAAAAAGCTAAAATTATGGACTAAAACTCTCGAAAAGGCAAAAATCATATCATTTCCGTCCTAATTTGTTGATTTTTTGAGCATGATAAGCAAACTCTCGTGAAAAACTGAAAAGAGCAAAAATAACACATTTTCGTCCAGTTTGGCATTTTTCGGGTTATTTTTTATAAAATTTCGTGAAATAATTAAGTGTATGACAAAAAAACGTGAAGATAATCTCATTTTTGGCCGAGTTGTCTCGGAGACAAAAATAGCACTACTTTCCACGAAATATAAGAATTTTTAGACATATTTGTACGAAATAATTACGTTTCTGGTTAATAAACACGCAAAATCGCTCAAAAAAACAAAATAGCATTATTTTCGACATAATTTAGATTTTTTTTTTCTCAAAATAATAGACTTTTTTAGCTGGAAAAATATGCTAAAACGCTCAAAAAATGCACAAATTATGTCATTTTCGAAGTAAATTGATGATTTTTCAGTTTATTCCTAAAGAAATTACTCAAAAAATGACGTTTTTGGCTGAAAAACGAGCTAAAAGGTTTGAAAACGACAAAATAATGTCATTCTAAACCAAATTTAGAATTTTTTCGGCCTAATTTAGCAAAATCTTGCAAAATAACAGATTTTTTAAATTTAGAAACGTGTTTAAACACTCGAGAAGTGTAAAAATACGACCATTTTCGTCTAGTTCGGCGATTTTTTCCACGAAATTTCGAGAAATAATAAAATTTCGACTGAAAAACATGCTAAAAATAAAAATAGTTAGTGTGTCATTTCCAACCTAATTTGGTGATATTTTTGATTATGTTTGACAAAATTTCGCGAAAAAGTTGCTAAAACGCTCGAAATATTGGCGTCTTTAGACTGATTCACTAATTTTTCTGCTTTGTTCCGCAGAATCTCACAAAAAACTTAAGTTTTAGCTCAAATAAACGGTTGGAAAATCAAAAATAGTACCAATTTCGAGTTAATTTGGTAGTTTTTCAACTTATTTTTGAAGAAATTGCTTGAGAGAATGGTGTTTTTGTTTGAAAACGTATTAAAACTCTCAAAAAAGATAACTTGTAAGCAAATTTATTATTTTTTTGACCGGCATAGCAAAAACTCTTTAAAAAAGTCTTTAGTTCAAAAATTCTCAAAAAAAGCAAATTTTCGGCGATTTTTCGGATTATTTTTGATAAAATTCCGCAAAATTAGTAAATTTCAAACTGAAAAACGTGCTAAATAGCTAAAATAACAACATTTGTGACCTAATTTGACGAGTTTTCGGTTTTTTCTCGAAATAATATAATTTTTGATTTGATTTAGTAATTTTTTTAAGCAGAAACAACATTTTCGACTCATGCTTAATTTTCGGCTTATTTTTAAAAAC
>NW_025400983.1:2043775-2053269 GCF_015345945.1 Tribolium madens
TTTAGTTTTAAAACGTGAAAAAAATATTATTTTATTTTTAATTGAGACAAAACCAGCAAAATTTATGTCGAATTTTCTCACAGAAGTTCGTGTTGGGCGGAGCGACATGTGCTCCTTCGAGGAAAATATAAATATAGCCGCTTTCTTGTCGTTTTTCAATAAAACACCGCATTATTAATAACGCGAATGTCGTATTCTCACGCTTCTAAATTAATCAAACTTGTTAATAATGCATCGAGAATTGGACGTAACAAAAACCGCATTGCGATAGGAGAGAGGAATCAACTTAAAACCGGTGAAATTTGCTAATTAAGTCCTCTCTCTGGGCATGTGACACGAGTTACCGTGTTGAATAGTGAATTAAGCGCGATTGATAGTGTTCGCGGTGAAGATCAAAGCAATCAACGGCCATTATGGGGGCCTAGAGTAGTACGAATACTCAGCACTGTTGTATTGTTGGTAATTAAGCCAATGTTGCCGCTGAACATTGCTAGACTATTGTCTGATACTTTTGGTCGCCATTACCACCGATGATGCGGCGTTTACCAACAAGAGATCTAAACGGCATGAATGACGGCAATTGGAAACCGATTCAATATACAAGAGAAAAAAACATCACTTTTGGACTCGTGTAGTAACACTCACCATTTGTTCTTTTTCTTGATGTAGTCCTTTTCGGAAAGGTTCACCAGGTATATCGTCGGCTTTGAGGTCAGGAATAAGTATTTGTTCAACACCTCGATCTGCGAAAAGACTATCATTGGAGACGAGATTCAAATCAAAACTGATAAAATGTTCTAGAATTTCACCAAAAATTTTTACACCAATAGGTACATTTTTATGTGATTTTAGTCTAATTTATAAATTGCTAAGTTACAGTAGTAATAAATGTTATTAATTAAAAAATTGTATTTTTGGTAAAAATTAGATGATTTATCTGGATTAGAAAACTTGCTTCAACTCGAAATGTAAGTTTTCACCACTTTTTGAAGAAGACAAATATTGAATTAAAAAATACCATAAATTTGTAGCTCTTTTGTGAAAAAAATTATAATTTATAAAAAAAATCAATGTGTTTTGAAGGTGCAGATAAAACTTGACACATCTGGAACGTGATTAATTATTACGTACTCACAACTTTTTTTCTTCTTAATTTTTTTGCACACAATATTGTCAGAGTATAAAAAATTTGTTTTGGTCTAGTGTTTTTCTTAAAAAAATAAGACTGATGGTGTAAAGAATTATAATGTATTTATTTCCTCATTTTTTATTTTACAAAATTAGCACTATTTTCGACGATGAAATTTTGTTAAATAATCGCGTTTTCAGTTGAAAAATGTGAAAAAGCAAAAATAATGTCATTTTAACGGACTCTCATCAGTTTTAATCTCAAAAAAAGTCTTAAATAACATCAATTTCAACCAAATTTGGTAATTTTTCAATATATTTTTTAATAATAGAGTTTTTAGTCAAAAACATCAAAAAATAATAAAATATTCACATAATTTTTATCGAAATTTCCCAAAACTGCGTTTCTAGCTGAAAAACGCTCAAAAAAGAGCAAAAATTACACTATTTTCTTTGTGGTTTTTTGAATTATTTTTGACAAAATTGCGCGTTTGTAGCTGAAAAACGTCAAATTAACACCCAATTTGTTGATTTTTTGGTTTAGTTTTAACGAATTTGTTATTGTTTTTGGTTGAAAAACGTACTAAGAATCTCAAACAAGGTAAAAAATATAATTTTTAAACTAATTTATTATTATTTTTGTTCATATTTGAATATTTATTCTATTTTGGAACTATAATATTGTTTCTAAGCACCCAAAAGCGGGCATAATTTGGCTTTTAAAGACCTTTGACCTTTTTTTATAACCAATTATAACATACAACAAAAAGCAATCCAAAATACAACTAAAACGTTGTATGTATCACAAGCAATGAAATAACAATATGCAAAAATACATTTGGTGGTTAGCGGTTAACGTCGGGCTTTAAACAACACAACAAAAAAGTAGGATATTTTTTATTTTATTTTGCAAAAATAATATAATTTTCGATACAAAATAACAATTTTTCAGTAAATTTTTGACGAAATAATTGCACTTTTATCTGAAAAATGTGGTAAATCACGAGCAAAAAAAACAATTTATTAACTTTCACGCCCGATTTAGAGTTTTTATGCTTGACTTCCTAAAAACAAAATAACACTAATTTCGACCAGATTTAGTAATTTTTCAGCTTGTTTAAAAAAATCTTCGAAATAATGGCATTTTTGGCCGAAAAACGTAATAAAACGTTCAAAAAAGACAAAAATTATGTCATTTTCAACCAAATTTGGTGATTTTTCGGATTATTTTAGTTAAAAACGTAGAAAACCGCTAAATAAAACCAAAAATAAAACCAATTTCGACCTAATTTGATAATTTTCGGCTTGATTTGAATGAAATTTTTAAAAATAATGACAATTTTGCCTAAAAAAATGCTAAAACTCTAAAAAAAACAAAAATGATGTCATTTCCCACATAATTCGGTAACATATTGACAAAATTTCGCGAAATAATTGCGTTACTAAACCGCTCAAGAAAGTCAAAAATAGTGTTATTTTCGACACAATCTAGTAACTTTTAGGCCAGGTTTAGCAAAATCTAGCGAGTTTTTATCTCAAAAACTTGTTTAAACTCTCAAAAAAGCCAAAATAACACCAATTTCGACCAAATTTGAGCAGTTTTCAGCTTATTTCCAAAGAAATTCCTCGAAATATTTTATGACCAAAAAACGTGCAAATTCTGTTCATTTGTTAATAACAGTACCAAAAATTTTGTATTTTTGTCTCTTGAGTCCATCAAAATTTCTAAAATCTARATTTGATTACAAATTATCAAATTTTGTTAATTTTTCAGCTTATTTTAAAGGAAATTCTTCGAAATCATGAGGTTTTTGACCAAAAAACGTGCTAAAACTCTGCATAGATACATAAATTACGTCATTCTATGAGTTTTCGAATTATTTTTGCCGCGATTTCAAAAAATAACTGCGTTTCAACCTATAAAAACGTACTAACACTATGAAAAAAAAAATATCAACCTGTTGATATTTTTTCGGATTATTTAAAATAAAATTGAAAATAATGACGCTTTTGACTGAAAAATATGTCAAAACTTAAAAAAAAATTATGTCATTTTCAACCTAATTTGCCTCATGAATCAACCAAAGTTCTAAAACCTATATTTCCTTACAAATTATAAAATTAATAAAGAATCAAAAAATATACACATTGTAAAATTGATAAAATCAACCTAAATTCTGTTAATGTTTTGATAAAAACAACAACAATTTTGCCTAAAAAACGTGCTAAAACTCTCAAAAAAAGGACAAAAATCATATCATTTTTGACAAAATTTCGAGAAATAATTGCGTTACTAGCTGAATAATGTGTTAAACCACTCAAAAAAAAATCCATAGATCCAACTTTTCACTCGGTTCAGCAAGATTTGCGAGTTTTTATCTCAAAAAATTTCCTTACTTTCAAAAAAGATCAAAAAATACCATTTCGAACCAATTTTGACAATTAACAGAACTAAATGGTATTTTTTTAAACAAATTTTATGTAATTAGTTTTCAAAAGAAAAATCTTACATAACTGTTGAAATTTGTTTTTTTTTTAAACACAAAAATCTCCAGTTATTAAAATTTGACTTGGACTGTTTTTTTATATCGGAATGACTCTGTGCAATGCTAATCGGGCATAATATGATCACCACCTGGTGATTCCCCCATTGTCGATTGGCATTGACACCGCTTGGGGTTTGGAACCCAGCAGGAATCACTTACGGTGTTGGCAAGACATGGAACAGGTCAACCATGACATGCACATTCTCTCCCGATCGATTTATCAAACCTCGACACTAATAATCAAACTTTTCCACCCTAGTTAAGAAAAAAAACAAAAAAAAACAACCAGCCACACTTACATCTTTAGCATCCCAATCGCCGAATCTTATATGTTTCTTCTCCCCACACAGCACTCCTTGTATCTTAACTAGAGTATCCTACAACAGAAGAACGTCACATTAGTGGTGCGACCTTTAACCTCGATGAAACTAATAAGGCAACACCTGTGGGGTGGCGACCGCCCGTTGTCTTTGGCCCAGCATGAGCCGCCCCGAGTTGTCGTAATCGAATTAAGTGATGAATCGGCGGGATTTTTTCCGATTCGTTTGCATTTTAGAAGGGAAAGTGGTGAAGGTGGATGCGATGACTTTACATTTGGAGAACGGATACGATGTGTTGTATGGAAATGAATGGCAAGGACTTGTGTGGTCTCGAAGATTTCATTATGATTGGGAGGCCGACGCAGCGGGGCCCAAACGCTGATGTTATCCACGATTTGACATTGTATTGTAATCGGATAAGAGGTGTTGGCGGCGCTGACATTCTTTGATGCCACACGAATCAACACAAAAAGAGTTTTTTTTTCATCATTTTATTTATTGTTTTTTTTTCATACAAATTTTTGTGTGGAAAATTGCTAATTACGGCAAATTTGATATTAGATATTTTTTAATTCAACTTTTCAAATAAATTACTAAAAAAAGAGTAAAAAAAACAACAATTTAAAGCATTAAAGCTACAGTGTAATTAACAGAAAATAAAATTAGCAAACAATGACAGCAACTTTTTTTGTTGTTAAATTGATTAAAACAGACAGTGTATTTCGACAAATCACCCTATATTTGTGTTTTTTAAGTATTCTAAAAAAATCTATTAAAATTATTACTGCGTGATTCAAAAAATTCCAAAGAAAATTGTTAACTAAAGCAAATTTTATCCTTAAAAAGTTATAGACTTCGTAACATTAAATATTTTTAATTAGAACTTTTCATGACTTGTATTCTAAAAAAATAAAAATATTAAACAGTAAAGTCCCTGTATTACTAAAAAAGTAAAAAGCACCAAAATTTGGCCAAAAAAACCCTGTATTTGTGTTTTTTAAATCTGTATTCATATAAAAAAAATTCAAAAAAAAATATATGATAAAATGATGTTATTTTTTGACGTTTATCAAAACACTTCCTACAATATTTTAAAACTCAAAAAATCAACGTCTAATTCTGTCCGTTTCTTGATGATAATATCAAAAAAAATTGTATTCTGGTCTCTTGGAACCACTAAGATTTTTAAAATTTATATTTCATTAAAAATCAAGGATCAAAAAAATTAGAAGAAAAAAAAACATTCTTTATTTTATTTTGCAAAAATTACATAATTTTGGACCAAATATATTTTATATATTTTTTTTGGCTTACTTTTTGACAATAATTGCGTTTTTAGCTAAAAACCGTGCTAAACCGCTCAAAAAAGTCAAAAACAGTGTTATTTTCAACACAATTTAGTAACTTTTAGACCAGGTTTAGCTAAATCTGGAGAGTTTCTATCTCAAAAACTTGCTTAAACTCTCAAAAAAAGCAAAATAACACCAGTTTCGACCAAATTTCAGGTTATTTCTGAAGAAATTCCTAGAAATAATGGCGTTTTTGGTTAAAAATCGTGCTAAAACTCTGAAAAAAGGCAAAAATGATGTCATTTCTAACCTAATTTGATGACATTTTGAATTATTTAGAACAAATTTCGCAAAATAATTGAGTTTCTGACAAAAACGTCAAATTCTGTTCATAGTATCAAAAATTTTGTATATTCATCTCTTGAGTCCATCGAAATTTCTAAAATCCAAATTTTTTTTCAGCTTATTTTTAAAGAAATTCCCCGAAATCATAGTGTTTTTGACCTAAAAACTCTTTAAAAAAACATAAATTTCGTCATTTTTAATCAAATATTATGAATTTTCGAATAATTTTTGACGCAATTTAAAAAAACTGCGTTTTTACCACGTGCTGAAACTCTAAAAAAAGACAAATAAGATGTCATTTCTAAGCCAATTTGATGACATTTTAAATTATTTAGCACAAAATTTCGCAAAATAATTGAGCTTCTGACAAAAACGTCAAATACTGGTTATTTGTTGATAATAATATCAAAAATTTTGTATTTCTGTCTCTTGAGTCCATCAAAATTTCTTAAATCCACATTTGATTACAAATTATCAAATTTTGGTGATTTTTCAGCTTATTTTTGAAGAAATTCTTCGAAATCATGAGGTGGTTACATATTACGTCATTTTCAATCAAATTTTATAAGTTTTTGAATTATTCCTGAAGCAATTTCAAAAAATTGCTGCGATTCAACCAAAAAAACGTGCTAAACACTATGAAAAAAAAACGACCTACTGATATTTTTACGGGTTATATAAAATAAAATTGAAAACAATGACGTTTTTCACTGAAAAGTGGTCCAAAACTTTCTAAAAATACAAAAATGATGTCATTTCGAGCCTAATTTGATGACATCCTAAATTTTTTTTCGCGAAATAATCGTGTTTCTGACAAAAACGTCAAATTCTGTTCATTTTTTGATAATAGTACCAAAAATTTTGTATTTTTGTCTCTTGAGTTCATCAAAATTTCTAAAATCGACATTTAATTACAAGTTATCAAATATGGTGATTTTTCAGCTTATTTTTGAAGAAATACCTCAAAATCATGGAATTTTTGACAAAAAAACGTGGTAAAACTTTAAAAAAAGACTAAAATTACCTCATTTTCAATCAAATTTAATGAGTTTTCGAATAATTTTTAACGTAATTTCAAAAAAAAACTGCGTTTCTACTAAAAAACGTGCTAAACACCTTGAAAAAAAATTCAACCTATTGATATTTTTACGGGTTATTTAAAATAAAATTAAAAACGTTAAAAAAATACAAAAATCATGTCATTTTTAACCTAATTTGCCTCCTGATTCCACCAAAATTTCTGAAACCTATATTTCTTTACAAATTATATAATGAATAAAAAAATATACACATTGTAAAATTGATAAAATCAACGGAAAATTCAGTTTATGTTTTGTTAAAAAAAATTGAATTTTCATAAAATTACACACAAAAATAAATATAAAAATCGATTAAGGATAAAACCAATGATAAATCCTGATCATTTTTTGATTAATGAATTTTATTTACCATACTCGTAAAGTATCATTTTTTTTCAGGGTCTCTGAAATCCTAAAATTTTCATGTTTTCCCTCACAGTGTACGGTAAACTTGACAGATGCCTAAAAATGCCTAAACAAAAATTCGAAATTAAAAAAGAAACATTTTTTTTAAAGATTAATCAGTAGATAGAAATTTGTAGATAAATCAATGATTAAATTGAATTTAAACAATAATGGAAAAAAATTATGGGCCGCCGCGGTCACCCGACCTGAATCCACTCGACCTAATTACTCACATATTCCGGCTTCAATTTCTTATCACCTCCTCTAAGAACAGTCCGTTCCAACTTTTCCATATTCTTCAAAAGCGTATCTTCATCCTTGAGCCTCAATTCCTCGGCTATAATATCCAAATCCCTGACGGGATTAACCTCACCTTCGACATGCGTAACATCATCATCCTCAAACGCCCCTAAAACCCCCATTCACCCTCTCGTTTTTTTTCAATTGCTGTAAATCTTACGACACAAGTGAAAAATGGCATCGCACGCACTGATGTGACTCAAAAAGGCATTGCCCAATCCCTGGCCTTCGGAAGCCCCCTTGACCAATCCGGCGATATCCACAATGTTCAAAAACGCTGGCACTTTACTACAAAAAACAGACTTTATGTTTATCTCTGGGTCTACATCAGCACCCTTTGATCTGAAGCTAATGAAGATCCTTTGTGCTGTGCTGACCTCATCAGACTTGCAGATCGGAAAGCGTCGCTTTTCTACACGACATTTCTCTCCCCAATTTTATTTTATGGACGCAATCTGCCGTAAAAAGACGCCAGATATTCAAATCGAGGGAATCACAATAATTTTATTGCGCTCTCTCGAAGGATAAATAACGATTATTGGCTTTCATGTTGAGTCTCGATGGTGGATAAAAAAAAAAATAAAATAAATTTCGACTGTGATGCTCAAATGAAAACGATCTCTAATGATAGAAATTGGGACGAATTGGCGACGTGGAGGCTATAATTTGTCGCGATTTGGGACAAATGGTTTCGGAGACCCCGAGGCCGAATTGTGATTATTGTTCGAGACAAAAAATTTTAATCGGGGACCTTAATTGAATCTCGGGGGTTTGCTTGTGTATTTATCGTATTATTTAGGGACATGCGACGGCGACGTCGACGGCGCCATCATTGTAACCCCGACGACGCTCCGCCTTTAAAACCGCATTTCATTTACGTGATTATTACATAAAACTGGTACATTTTAAAGGAAATATAGCCTCTAATAACGCACATTTGTCACGGCACGGCATTTTCTTCAGCGAATTCGAAACAAAAGAAAAGCTCTTTGTAAAAATAACAAGCGAAATAAATCAAATTTCGTAACTTTTTATTCCACAACAAAAAAAATCTTACTGTTGACTAAAAAAACATGTTGAATAGTCATTTTTGACATTTTTCGAAATACTAAACAATATTGTTAACTGTCATTTTGAATCACCTTGTATTTTTATTGTAAAGTAAAAGAAAAGTTTTCTAATTTCAAACAGCTTAAATTATTATTATATAAAAAAAGAATCTAAAGATAATTATTTTAAACAACAATCGAAGACACAATTCGGCTGAAGGAAAAATAAAAATAACAGAAATTGAAAGTATAACAATTTTTTTCACATTTATGATAATAAAAATCCAATTAGTCAACCAAAAAAAAACCCGAATTCGTAAATTCTTGATGTTGACTCGAAAAATATGTCAAAACATATCATTTTTTGGGATTCATACAATTTGTTAACTAATTTGTTAATCACCCTGTATTTGCAAAAGTAAACTTTAACACAGCTTAAATTATTGAAAAAAAAATGAGATAATTATTTCAAATAACATAAATGAAGACAAAATTTGGCTAAATAACTGAAATCAAAAGTATTTTTTTCACGAAAAATTGAAATTCTTAAATTCTTGGTGTTGACTCAGAAAAAAACATGTCAAATAGTGATATCACTTTTGACATTTATCAAAATCCTATACAATTTTGTTAACTATCATTTTGAATAACCCTATATTTATCTTGTGGAGTAAAAGTAAACTTTTCTAATTCTAAACACATAAATATTTAAAAAAAATCAAATACAATTATTTCAAACAACACAATCGAAGACTCAATTTGGCTAAATAAAAAATTAAATGACAGAAATTGAAACTAGTATTTTCATATTTACCTATAATAATAAAAATCCAATTAGTCAACCAAAAAAAAAAAACCGGAATTCTAAAATTCTTGATAGTGACTTAAAAAAAAACATGTCAAAATATGTTATCATTTTTTGACATTTATCAAAATACTGTACACTATTGTTAACTATTATTTTGAATCACCCTGTAAAGTAAAATTAAACTTTTTTAATTGTAAACACAGTTTAAACTATTTAAAAAATAAT
>NW_025400983.1:2053454-2104754 GCF_015345945.1 Tribolium madens
CTGTCGTTTTGAATCACCTTGTTTTCTTCTTATAAAGTAAAAGTAAACTGTTTTAATTCCAAACACAGCCTAAACTATTTAAAAAAAGGATTTAAAGACAATTATTTCATATAAGAGAGTCTAAGACACAATTTCGCTAAATAAAAAATTAAAATTACAGAAGTTAAGAGTATTTTTCACATTTGTGATAATAAAAATCCAATTAGTCAACCAAAGAAAAAACGAAATCCTAAAATTCTTGATGCTGACTCAAAAAAACATGCCAAATAATGAAATCATTTTTTGACATTTATATGTTATTATTTATATTTTATATTCATATTTATAAAATATTATACAATATCGTTAATTGTCATTTTGAATCACCCTGTATTATTCTTGTGCTTTTCTAATTCCAAACAAAGCTTAAACTATTTAAAAAAAGAATTTAAACACAATTATTGCAAATAAGACAATCGAAAACATAATTTGGATAAATAAAAAATAAAAATAACAGAAATTGAAAGTGTTTTTTTTTCACATTTATATAATAATAAAAATAAAATTATGTCAACCAAATAAAACTAGGAATTCTTAGTTTCTTGGTGTTGATTCAAAAAAAACATTCAAAAAGTGATATAATTTTTTTGGCATTTATCAAAATACTATACAATATTGTCAACTGTCGTTTTGAGTCACCTTGTATTTTTGTTATAAAGTGAAAGTAAACTGTTTTATTGCCAAACACAGTTTAAACTATTAAAAAAAAGATTTATAGACAATTATTTCAAATAAAACAGTCTAAGACACAATTTGGCTAAATAAAAATAAAAACAACAAAAATTAAAAGTGTTTTTTTCACATTCATGATATTAATCATCCAATTAGTCAATTAAAAAAACCCGAATTCTAAAATTCTTGCGGTTGATTAAAAAAAAAATGAGCCAAATAGTACCATAATTTTTGACATTTATCAAAATACTATACGATATTGTTAACTGTCATTTTGAATCACCCTGTATTTTTCTTGTGTAAAATAAATTTAAACACAATTATTTCAAATACGACAAGCGAAGACACAATTTGGTTAAATAAAAAATAAAAATAACCGAAATGAAAAGTATTTTCCACAATAATGAAAAACATCCAATTACTGCCACCCGAAAATCACTATTTTAATAATAAATTTCGAAAAAAAAATTAGGTTTAAGAATATTTTTCCTCAAATTCGCCCAGAAAGTCGTCGAAATATCATTACCGAGTAAATGAGTCCTCAGCATAATGAAGACTTGTCATGTAATGATTTTATTCAGCGAGCAATATTCCGTGGTCATTAGTTCAGTTTTATTTATTTAGCTTGTCCACGCCCGCATATTAATCCTCAATTAGGCCTAATTCAATTAAAATCCGCTTAGTCTTTCTATTGAAAAATTTGAAAAATGTCGTAAATTCGATTTTAATTCACACAAAAACCGAAATTTACCAGTCTAGACTGTCGACCATTGTCGGAATCAGGAATGTCTCTTCCAACCTATAATCAAGCACCGATTGAATACATTTCCAGGTGAAAAACCAAAGTACCCCAAGTGGTAATTTAGACAAACAGTCGTTTTAGCAAATAATGGAAACGAGGAGGCGAGTCAAAACCCATTTATCCATCTCGTGTGTCTCAAATATGGCCTTTGACACGCGATTAAATTGCAACAACAACACGAATGCTTTCACACCCGAATCAATTCGACGAAATGGCTAATGGGGACCACGAGTTATTCTAATTCGACGAGATATTCAAATGGTCGACGTATTGTCCAGGTAATTGCGGTAGTCGCCTATAATAAGGGTGCCGCCAATTTAACGGCGCCGAAACGACGGTGGGAACACACATTACGACAACCAAAAATATTTCAAAAATTTTTAAAACACCGTTAGGGAGATTTTTATAGCGAAACGCTCACCTCACAGGCTTGAAGTACTCGCAGAGGTAGTCGAATCGCTCATCAGGCACGGGGACCCTACGTGCTGGAAAAAAAACACCATAAACAACACCCAAACCAAAAAATATACACCAGAAAAATTAAAATATATTGAGAAAGTCTCAGCCGAAACACGCTGTATGTTTGTAAAATAATCAAACTGAGTAACATTAAAAATGCAACAATAAAACAATAAAAAAAAATTGATAGATTTCTATACCAGATGAAATTTTTTCTGTCATTGTTTTAATGTTTTTGCTCGACAGATAAAATATTCTGCATATTTTTCTAATAAAGAAAAATGCAACAATAGGCCATTAAAAATTATTTTACAGAAATTGTCGTATGTGAAACATTCTGTACATTTACAAGTTGGAAAAAAAACTGCAATGGGTGACAGTAAAAGTAAAACACTTTAAAAATTGTGACATATAATATTAAAAAACTAATAAAATAATAAATAATGTCAAAACCTATACACCAAAATGAATAATATATATTGGGAAAGTCTTAGACGAAACACTCTGTATGTTTACACCTAGTAAGATAATCAAACAGACTAACAATAAAAATGCAACAAAAAAAATTACTAGTGAAACAATTTTTTTGATAGATTTTTATCCCAGTAATACAGGATGTCCCACCTGAAACTTTCACTATCATAGCATTATTGCTTTTGTTCTCATCAAGTAAAATATTCTGTATATTTTTGTAATAAAAGAGATTGCAACAATTGACCATTAAAAATTATTTGAAAAAGTAGACTAAAAAAATTACTTTGCAGAAAACCTCGTATGTGAAACACTCTGTACATTTACACGTTGGAAAAAACGGCAATGGGTGATAGATAATAAAAGTAAAACACTTTAAAAATTATGATATACAATATTAAGAAATAAACAAAATAAAAACAAAAATGAGAAGAAAACATAATTTAAACAACACCCAAACAAATACTATACACCAGAAAAAATAAAATATATTGAGAAAGTCTCAGCCGAGACACTCTGTATGTTTGTAAAATAATCAAATTGAGGGTTTTGGTGCTTTTGTTCGACAGATAAAATATTCTGCACATTTTTGTAATAAAGAAAAATTCAACAATTGACCATTAACAATTATTTGAAAAAAGTAGGTAAAAAAAAATACTTTACAAGGTGAAACACTCTGTACATTTACAAGGTGGAAAAAAACTGCAATAGGTAATAATAAAAGTTAAACACTTTGAAAATTGTAATATCTAATACTAAAAAATAAAAACAAAAGTGAGAAGAGTATAAACACACCTAAATCAATTAAATGTCACCAAAATAAATAAAGTATCTTCGGAAAGTCTTAGCTGAGATACTCTGTACACCTAGTAAAATAATCAAACAGAGTAACATTAAAAATGTAGTAATGAAACATTAAAAAATTACTAGTTAAACAATTTTTTTGTAGATTTTTATCCCAGTACAACAGGGTGTCCCACCTGAAACTTTCACTATTTACTGCATTAATGTTTTAGTTCTAATTAAGTGAAATATTCTGTATATTTCTTGTAATAAAAAAGATTGTAACAATTGCAACAAAAAAATTACTTTGTAGAAATCGTCGTATGTGAAACACTGTGTACATTTCCAAGTTGAAAAAAAAACTGCAAAAAATAAAATAAAATAAAATAAAAACAAAAATGAGAACACAATATAAACAACACCCAAATCAATTAAAAGTCAAAAACTCTACACCAAAATAAATAAAATATATTGAGAAAGTCTTAGTCGAGACACTCTGTATGTTTACATCTAGTAAAATAATCGAACAGAGTAGCATAAAAAATGCAACAATGAAACAATAAAAAATTACTAATGGGACAATTTTTTGATAAATTTTTATCCCAGTACTACAGGGTTTACCAACTGAAACTTTCACTATCATTGCATTAATGCGTTTGTTCTCATTAAGTGAAATATTCTGTATATTTTTTGTAATAAAGAAGATCGCAACAAAAATTATTTGAAAAAGTAGACTTTAAAAAAATTACTTTGCAAAAAACGTCGTATGTGAAACACTCTGTACATTTACAAGTTGAAAAAAACCGCAATGAGTGACAGTAAAACATTTTATAAATTTTGTTATATACATTCATTACCATTAAAAAAATAGAAAAAAAATGAGAAGAAAACACAATATAAAAACACACCCAAATCAATTAAATGTCAAAAACTTATACACCAAAATAAATAAAGTATACCGAAAAAGACTTAGTTGAGACACTCTGTATATTTACAACTAGTAAAATAATCAAACAGAATAACATTAAAAATGCAACAATGAAACAATAAAAAAATACCAGTGAAACATTTATTTTATAGATTTTTATCCCAGTACTACAGGGTGTCTCACCAGAAACTTTCACTATCACTGTATTAATGCTTTCGTTCTCACTAAGTGAAATATTTGTATATTTTTTGAAATAAAAAAGAAGGCAACAATAGACCGTTAAAAATTATTTGAAAAAGTAGACTAAAAAAAAATTACTTTGCTAAAAACGTCGTATGTGAAACACTCTGTTTACAAGTTGAAAAAAACTGCATTGGGTAATAGTGAAAATAAAACACACTTAAAATATTATACTTTAATTAAAACACTACAAAAAATCAAAAACAAACAAAAATGACATAAAAATACAATATAAATAACACTTAAAGAAGAATATTTTACCGATTAATAAAAATTCTAATCAAACTCAAAAATGTAATATGTCGAAACTTTTAAAACAAAAAAAAAACAAATTTTATTTAAAAAATCATTACAATCTGAAAAAAAGTTCGTTATCTATATTAGCACTAGATAGATAGTGTCTCAACTAAGATTTTCTTGATACTTTTGTATCTTATTATAAAAATATACCAATTGAGAAACTCGGGAATGAGACATTCAGGGCCGGTTTTTCAATCGTTGGTTAACCTCTAGTTAGGTTTCTATGGAAATTTTTGCAATTTAACCAATCAAAATGCTGCATTTTTAGTTTAACTAGAGTTTAAAAAAAAAAACAAAAAAAATTAAAACTCAAACTCAGTGATAGTAGAAAATAAAAAACCTCAAAAAAAAAACACTGAAATTAACTTTATTTGACAAAATATTTATACACCCGAGGAATATCTCCTGGTAAAATAATCGGTTTCCTCCCCAACCTCGTCACTATCTTCAGTCGACGATGGAGTATCCGGTTCTTGGTAAAAAACAGCCGGATTTAGATACTTCTTCATCAAATCCAAAAACTTGATCAAATTGGTCCTCCTTTCATGAAAAACTTCAAGCGCTTTTTTATACTTGTCATTATGTGGCGTCCCCAAATTATGAATTTTCAAATTCAAACCAATACAAACAAGCGCAGCTTGCGATATACTCAAACCGGGAATAACCGGTCTATAAAAATTCGCATGGTTGCACGCCCTAACCACAGTCCTTGCCACAAACTGTTCCAACATACCCAAAATCGGCAAATCTTTATACTCCAACGAGACTTTAATATTGTCTTTGAAGTTAATCGTCACGCAACAAAGAGCCTCAGGAGTGGCCATAAACTCATGAAGACACTCTTTTCCATCAAAGAGGAAAATCTTGTCACGGTAACTCACCGCAGAGTCGACAGAACCTCTTGTTAGAATCTTCTTAGGGAAATTTTTCTGGTAACAAACCACACAATAGCCATCTTCGACAGCATGCACCGGTTCTGATACTTGAACCACTTTTGGTAACTCTTGAGGCAAACAAACGTTGCTTGGTGGTAAAAACTTGTCTGGATTTTTCAAAAATTCCTCAATATGCTCCTGACACAACCAATAGAAATAGCTTAAGTACTGAACAAGTCCGGTACGATCCGGGGGATCACCCCCATTTGTCAATTTCCGGGAGTAAAACAAACAACCAGGACAATACGTCTTGTACCCACTTTGACGTTCCAAAAACTCCAATGGTGTTACCAACATATTTGCAAGTCGTAAGGGCCAATCAGCCTTAACATGTTGGTAGTAGTGTTTCCGTTCAAACATCACAGATAAAGTCACTAGTTTTGCATGCTCCCAAACCCCCCAAATGCTTCGATCGACTGAAATTTTATATATATTTTGGTACTCTCGGTCGCACCAAATCCGAAACAACTCTTGTGATTTTTTCCATTCGTTATACAAATGTCGGATAAAACGTTGACTGTATTGTGGGTACTTCTCACTGGGATTTGACGCAAGTTCAAGTACCCGATCTTCGCTAATTTGGAGGTCAAAAATGAGGTGTGGTACCAACCCAAATCGAGTAAGAAGAGTCATCCCAGTGATAGAATTAGGAAAACCGTCAAAAACCAAGCCTTGAGTGACACACTCGCCACAAAAACTCGCAGCACTGACACATTCTGCCAAAAGGTCGTAGGGTAACGCTTGCCCTTTCCGGAGGACCTTCTCCAAATCTTGACGCAAATTTGTGAATAAAGGATGCGAAAGGACATAACGCACTGATTCTCCAAGGGTAACAACCCTGAAGCCTAAATCTCGCCGAAAGCGGTCCGAAAGACTAGTTTTCCCGGATTTTGGGGGCCCGATAATTGAAACTCGTGCCGGAACTAGAACAAACTCCGTAATTTTCCTAGTTGTGTATTTGAGTGGGTTCTTGAAAAACTTATCACGGTTGCTTTTCCCAGACAAGAAATAAATATATTGACGGTGAATCACAGGATACACTTGATTTTTTTGTTGACTTGCAATGTAACAATGAAGAGGATTCTCCCCTTTGTAACTCTCAACAGGACAAATTCGGCCAAAAGTGCTCAAAATATAAAAACCACAATTTAGAAGTTTGTTAGCTTGGTCGAGGGACACGTCGTAGCAACGTTCAAAAAATGAAGGACCACGAAATTTCAATTCATTCCCGATGATATAAACGTGTCTTAAAACCTTCCCCATGTCTTGACTACTATTAATTTCATGATACGGAATAAGTTCAACGTTACAAATTGATTTAACTTCTTCCATGAATTTCAAGAAATTGTCATACTTTTCCTCAATTTCCTTAGTGGCATTGTCAATAAACTCCTCTTCTGTTTCTTGGGATTGTTCCAAGACCGGTTCGGGGAACTCCTCGTCGAGAATTTTCATCGTTTCGTCATGCTCTTGTTGTTCAATAACCGAATCAAAACTCACTTGAGTATCAGATGCGAAACCAACTTCAGGTTCATCGTCAAGTTTTGGTAAATCGTCTTGGAGTTTCTTCGAGTAGCGATTTTGTCGTTTCGCATCCATTAATTCATTATAACGCACTTTTCGTTTCTCTTCCCACTCTTCAAGTATAATCGAATTGATAACTTCTTCTTCCTTTCTGCGTTTCTCTTGCTTCAACCTCCATTCGTTTAGTGACGATTCCAGTTCTTGTTTCGAGTAAGAATCAAAATTTGGTGTTAGAGAAATGATAACATCGGGTATGGCACCACGGAAAATCATATAGTTGAGGTTATTAGCCGATTGTGGAAAATCGTCAAACACAAAACCGATATATTTCAAATTTCCGAAAAAAGCAAGTTGAAAAATCGTATCCAACCATTCCAAAGTAAGAGCATCGGGTAATTCACCATCTTCTGCATTGACCAAAAGACTTATCGAACTTAGAGCATCAACAGCTGATTGTTTCAAGGTTTTGAAACTGAGGTAGCGTACCCCCAAATTCTTTGCTAGTTTTTTCGCAACTAAAGTTTTGTCTTTTGCACCACAACCAACAATACAGATTCTTGGTGGAGGAAATCGCGGATTAGGACTGTTCTGTATTAAATATCTCCTCGGATATTTAATAAATTTCCTCAAATTAGTTTCATTAGCCATGAGATAAATCTTCTCTTTGAATTTAGCAGCAAATTGTTCTTTTCCACGCCAAAGTACAAAATTTTCAGCAAATGTCACAGGACAGTAGTAGTAAGTGTCTCCATAACGTCTATTCCTTGCCAAAAAATCATCAACTTCATCATTTGTACCCCCTTCACCCTCACTACTTTGAACAAGATTTGCTAACATTTGTTGAATTTCTTCAGCTCGATCTTCATCGGTGAATTCAGTGGCCTTTCTTCTGTATCTTCCTTGTACTGCATCAATAGCTTCCCTAAGCAAATCTTCAATAGTCAAGTCTTTCACATCGATGTAATTGGCATGTTGTTTACTTTCGTCAAAAAAAACTTTAACGTCTCTAATTTCTTTCTGATAGAGGTTTAAATCTTGTTGGTATTCTTCTGTTAAAACTTCTCGCTCACCTTCGATAATTACCTCATCGAAACCTGATCTTATTACATCACTTAAAACTTCATCAATAATTTGTTTTTTATATGAATCGGTCGATATTATTGATGGAGTACGCCAAGCTGCGTCCTTCTCCCCAATTTGGAGAAAAAAATCCCTAAAGTCGCGAAAATGCATTTGATTTTTCTTAAACTGTTTGAAACGTTGCAACAAATAATCGTAGTCAGAACAATCTAGTACGATTATATCATCAATGGAAAAATCCTCAAGAACTTGTTTCAATAATCTCAAATCGGTGGTCATACCATCAATGATCCACCCATCATGGTCTGCTTGCTCCTCACTAGTTTTTATACCACGAGCGTACATTTCGTACACATTCTCATGGACTTTTAGTTTAATTTCGTCAAGATCCACAGTTTGGAGTTTGCTTTCAACGTAACTGATAACAAACGAATCAAAAACTGAAGGTATCTCTTCAGAAATTTCCGTTTTAAGATTCTTTGGTAAATGTTCAAGTAGTACGGAACGATTTTTCAAAAACTTGTTACATTGTTCCAAATTCTCAATATATGGTAGATTTAGACTGATTAAACTTTCACGAATCATTGCATCTTCATCCATACTACGTCTATGCAAAATCGATTGTGGCATTCGAAGTGGAAACGACGAAATCGCTTGTTCACTTTCCTTCTTTTGCCAAAGCAACGCCAAATGTGACAATAACTCGATCACTTGCTCCTCCCATCCCTTTATCTCTTCTTTCCTCTCTTCCAGTTTCTTCTCCCTTTCTTCGATTTTCTGCACCTTGAGAATCTCCAAAGATTCGGCAATTGCCATCTGTTTCACCCTTTCCCTTTCTTCATGGACCATTTGATCGAAATATTCCTTATGCAAATCACTGGCTGTCAAAACACGCGAATTTAACAAATAACCCAAACATTTCGAAACAGCAGATTTTCCCGAAATCGGAGGTCCAAAAACAAAGACTCTTGAACCCGGCTTAGGAAACGGTGGTAGGAGATAAGGACGAGGATTTTCCTCAAACTTCTCAAGTGCATTCTCACTATTGAGAAAATAAATCTTGTTGAGAAAATGAACAGCGTGATTTGGGGACCCATTTTGGTACACTCCTTGGAACATGGAGACTGGGCATAAAGTACCCCAATCAGACCAAGACCATTTAAAAATTGAACCAATGGTGTTTTGTTTGGAGAATTTTAAAAAAGCCTCGTCTAGAGTCATTGTTTCTTCATTTTCGACTCCTTCGCCGTGTAATTCAAAAGTACTGTTGAATCTTTCAGGAATTACAGCTTTCTGTAATGGTAAGACTTCAAGTCGTGATTTAATCGAGTTCATCATTTGCGAAATGAAACATCTTCCATCCAATTTCAAATAATATTGAATATCGTGGACTAAAACACGTCCATCTATTTGGTTGGCAATCGTGTGGTACTGGTCCAATTGAGTACTCACATTTGCCGGCATATTTTCAGGTACTTTAACCAAATGTTTCAGTTCAGGATTTTCAGCAAATGGATTACGGCCATTATCGAACAAATCCTCAGTCAGAAATTCATTCGAAGCTCCAATTTCATAAAATAACCCAATTTTTTGCAAATCGATGGTATTTTTCGAATAAACATCGTAAAAATAGTTGTCTCGTCTTGTGATAACATCGGAATTTTTACCATAGATATAGATGAGTAAATAAGGTTCGTGGAAAACGCCAAAAAGGCAATTTAATTGTTTTTCCAAATCAGTGGAAATATCAGTTGGGCCACAAATCTGATTTTCGATACTCCACTCTAGAGACATTTTAAGGCCACTTTCGTCCATTGAATGTTCTTCGACTGATTCCTTCTCAGTTTGGCCGGATTCTTCATCAATCATTGAAACTTCAACTTTGTTTGAGAAATCAGTAAAACGAATTGTTTGGTCGATCATCTCCTCGAAGATTTCTTTAACGTTAAAAATCGCCGATTCTGACGAAATCGGGTCTTCTTCATACAACTCGTTTGGTATCAGGGGAAACCCACAACAGACAAACCCCCGATGCAAAACCGCCGGTGTTTGTACTTTCTTCGTCAACAATCGCAACAAAATGTCAATACCAACAGCTCGACCACATCGTAAATTAAACTCGATGCATTGACCGGCGCGTGTCTCAAGGGCGATTTCCTCCTCGAGGAGGGTCAAAGGGTCGATATAGACGCATTTCCAATACTCGGCCAAACGACGTCCGATTTCCTCTTCGCCCATCCCAGGTTTGCCCAAAATCAGGAATGTCATGGGTCTTTTTCGTAAAAATTGTCGATGGGTTTTGCGTTCCGAATATTCGTTGATTTCTCTATAAGCGAGTTCTTTGTCGAAGGAGTCCATTGAACGTTTGGACTCGAGTAAATGGCTCACGCGGGCGAAAGCGTCGACGTCTTCGGTGAAAGGGTAGTAGGAGTTGACGTAAGGGTACCATTCTTCGGATGGTGGGGCAAATTTTTGGTCTTCTTCGAATTTGACACCAGGAAGGAGGCGAAGAAGACTCTTTTTGATGATTACAGTTTGGTCGGGGGTAATGTTGGAGAGATGATTGTTTCTGTAGACGTAATCGGAATAATCCGACATTTTTTTGCTTTCTCTTTATAAGAGTAACAACACGTAGAAAATGGAAACGTTTTAAAAATGTCAACAAAAATTGACACTTTGTCACTTTAGATGTGACGGCTGGAATTAACCCAACTTTTAAGTAAAAACTTGTTTTTTCTGTTTTTTTATGAGAAAATTTTTACACTAATTTTATTTAACTTATTTTTATTTTAACTAGTTAGATCGTGTTCAGCGCGTGATTTTACGTCTAGAAAACCATATTTCAAGCGTTTTTACAACTTAAGGTAAATTGACTATTTTTACGATTTTACTACCGCTCACCTTCAAAAACTCAAAAAATTCAAAATTTTTGAAACTTGACCCAATGGCGTTTTATGCACTTATTTGAGTCCTTAAGACCTCTAGGAATGTAAAAAACGTAAAATAGATCAATTTTAAAGTTAAAATTTTTTTTGATTTTTGTCGAGATTTTGGTTGATTTTTGGCACCCGGAGCGGTCTAATGGCAATAACTCTGGACTTATTAGAGATAACCTCTTATATTTGGTACCGTTGGATAGAAAATTGAATTTTCTATCATATATTAAAAAGTTCAGTGCTCTACGATGAATAGTTATCGAGAAATTTTCTGATAAAGTCAAAATATCGAAAATTTAAATCCGACTATAACTTCAAAACTACTATGAATTTTGCAGTTTTCTTGACGCCAATCGATTCCCCGGAACATTTTACATAGGTTTACTAGTGTTTTTAAACATGTCTCAGATTCAATTTAAACCTATCTTATCCGATAGATTTTGACGCGCTGATTACGAATTTCCCAATTATTTTGCGCTATCTCCTTTAGTTTCCCCGTAATCGGCGTTTAAAAATTCAAATTTTTTTTTGCGAGATATCGACTTGGCTTTGGCCTCAGTCGATAGATTTTCTTACGCTGATTACGATGGAATTAAATTCTTTGCTCTAAGTCTAATAGTTTGGCCGTAATCGCCGTTCAAAAAGTGAAAATTGTAAAAATTGTGAAACTTTAAATGCGTTTTTCTACGAAACTATAGAACTTGAGGAAATAGCTAAAAACCATTAAAATTAGCTTAAAATTATCTATTTACTGGCGCAAACCGGAAGTCGCTCCAGGTTATGGTTCCGGGTACAGAGCCCTTTTTAGTTTTTTCAAAAAAAAATTCATATCTCAAAAACTATGAGTCCTAGGTCAAAACGATGTTTCCAGGCGTGTTCTCCGGTTAATTTTACATATAGTACTAGTTTTTCATAAGAATCAAAGAATTTTGATTTTTGTTCAAAATCGGATATAGTGCTTATACTTTTAGCCTTATTCTTAACTTTATGACTCAATATCTCAAAAACTATGCATCGTAGAGTATTCTAACTAGTTGAATCGTGTTCAGCGAGTAATTTTACGTCTAGAAAACCATATTTCAAGCGTTTTTACGACTTTTAGTAAATTGACTATTGTTACGATTTTACTACCGCTCACCTTCAAAYACTCAAAAAATTCAAAATTTTTGAAACTTGACCCAATGGCGTTTTATGCACTTATTTGAGTCCTTAAGACCTTTACAAATGTAAAAAACGTAAAATAGATCAATTTTAAAGTTGAAATTTTTTTGGATTTTGGTCGATTTTTGGTACCCGGAGCGGTCTACTGCCAATAACTCCGGACTTATTGTATATAACCTCTTATATTTGGTACAGTTGGAAAGAAAATTTAATTTTCTATCATAAATAAAAAAGTTCAGTGCTCTACGATAAACAGTTATCGAGAAAATTCCTGATAAATTCAAAAATATCAAAAATTAACATCCGCTTATAACTTCAAAACTATTAGGAATTTTATAGTTTTTTTGACGCCAATCGATTCCCCGGAACATTTCATATATGTATGTCTATATTAAAATATTATATCATTAAAATACAGTTTTCGTGCAATTTAGACAAATAAAAAAATTAGGACCAAAATTTCAAAAATTTGTGCTCTTTACTATAACAGAAATTTTCAGTTTTTCAGCGAGTATGTGGGTGAATGGTAATTAGGCACCGACACAAACATGGCACATTTTATAATAATTTTCAAAATAATGCCCAAAAATCTTGTTTTAATGGGAAAATTTCACGAAATCTGTTTTTGTTACTCTTGCATTTTTTCATTTCTATGTTAATTTATTTATTTCATCAAAATTGTCTAATAAAACTCAAAAACTAAATTTGAAATGATCATTTGAATACTTTAAAATTTAATGCAAAATTCCTACTTAGACGAAAAAATCATGAATGAGAAAGGTTTTCATTCCAATTTCTTACAAATCAAATACATAATTCTAGTTTTTTTTTTCGCAAACAGTAATTTTAATGTAATTTTTTTTTCGTCAATTAATTTTCAGATCTGAAATGTCTACTTTTGTAGATAATTAAAGCCACAGTTTTAATTTCATTTTCAGTTTTTCTTACTTTATTTTACTTTTGTTTTTCGGTAATAGGGTAAGTCCTGAAGACATGGAGCCCTCGAATAAAATATTCAATATAGTTTAGGTTTTTATTGTTTTGTTTTATTTTTCAATTAAGCCCCGATGTAACAACAAACAAATCTAGATGTGCCGTTTTTGACATTTTTATTTATAAATTTATCCGCAAACGTCGCAAAAGTTACTACTGTTATGACTAAATGTCACAAGTTAGAGTAAAAATTATTTTTTTTGTTTAGGCGATAGAAATTGGAGCAAAATTAGAGTTTTTGATCTTCAACATAAAGTTTGAAATATCCATAAAAAAGCCCGTAATAGAGTTAAAACAATTTTTATATTAAAAAATTTTTTTTTTGTGTTTTATGTACTTTTAGACTCTTTGAAATGCAGTTCGATCAATTTTAAAGTTTTCAATTTTTAGATTTCAAAACATAAACCGTTTTCAATTAACAAAATAAAAATGAGTAAAAATTTTTGAATACAAAAAAAGAGAAAAGAGGAAAATACTTTATCGAGTTTAAGCAAAATTGAAGAACTTGAAATTGGTTTAACGTAAACTGAACAATTTTTTTGAATCTTTCAGAAGCAAAAAAGATATGCACATAATCAAAATTTAATTCCTGCTGTCTATTACTAGAACTCAAGTAATTATTCCCAATTATTTTTTATATTTAAATTTTTCAATCACTAAATTATCAAACTTTTTTGAAATATCAGGTCATTTTTTTGGATTGGTAAAAATTGTAGGGATACTTATTTTCATTGGGGTCGATGGTGCAGAAGGGGAAGTTTTCGGCGGCGGCCGAGCTCTTGGTGAGCACATTAAAGAAGGTCGATTTGCCAACATTGGGTATTCCGACGATGCCGACCCTCAAATTGGTGCCTACCCTCCCTATGAGCGGCTTTCTCTCCGGTTCTTGTACCTTTTTAGGTGGCATGATCTGCAACACAAGCAACAAAACCGAATTAAAGCACCTTTTAGATAAGGTCACGAGTTGGCATTCAGCGCTTTTTTCGTCCATTTTCCGATATGCAAATCGTCGGTTATGCGTTCAAATAATAACACACATCACCGACTGCAACTTAATTTGCACAAAATAGCAATTTTCAATCTGATACCGAAATTGTAACTTAGGGATTTTGCAGAGCGTTCAACATTTTTCAAAAAGCACTACATAATAATAAGCTCACCGTTCCATAGGCTACAATTTCGAATTTACCATCAATTCCTACTTTCATATTAATGTAATTTACCACACAACGGCCCCAGGCCGATAAATCCGCCGTTATAATTTCGAAATTTCGCTGATTTAATCAATTTTTTACTAAACTCGCAATTATTCCAACTATTCGAAAACGCCGCCACCGTCGTTGCCTCATTACACAACGCCCCACCAGATGGCGACAAGCGACCACACACGATCTTACCCACAAAAATCGCTATTTTCACAAAAACGCAACCAAACATTACGCAAAACAAACTTTTTTGCATTGTAATCCACAAAACAACCCAACAACGCCAAAACATAAACCCGAACGGCGCAAAAAACACGTGAAAGTGACATAACCTCAAAAAAAACACCTGCTTTTTGCCACCATATGGAGCAAAAAATCGGGATTTTGCTCACACTTATCGATTCCCCAGCTCGAATTACTCACCTCGATAAGGCTTTAAAGTGTTTTTGTTGAAAAATCACAAAAACAATTATTTCACAACACAATCACCACCGGTAACCTATATTTTGACAGATTAGCGATCTTTTTTCAGGTTCGACACCCGGCTAAATCGAAGAAAAAAATTATGTCTGACTTTTTCACACCCTTCTCCCAAACGAGTCACTTACTGATTAAAAAAAATTGATAAAAAAATTGCAATTAAAAATTTTCTTTTGCACTATTCGTATGTTATTATTTTGTGTAAAATTAAAATTCCCTAAAGACACTTTCAAACTTTCAACCCCTTAAATAATTAAATTATAATCACGTTGAAATTTTAATAAACTGTCAAAGATGTTATTCTAATTCGATTACAAATTGATTTTTAAACCAAAATATTTTTTTATCAATGAAATTATTAAATTGTCATAGTATTTTAATTAAAATCAAAATTCCCTAAAAACGCACTCAACCCTCTCAATCAAATAATTGCGATCATGCTAATATTTTCATAAAAGTGTAAAAAGTATTATTCTAATACGATTAAAAATTGATTTCCAAGTCAAAAGTATATCGAATATATACGATTTTATAAAAATCCTAGAGAAATTTTCAGAAATTCTGATAATAAATGCATAATCCAAAGACATCAATTTCAGTTTTTGAAGAACACCCTGTATATTTTATTAGTTTTGGAATTAGAACATTTTTATTTATTTTATCTAAGACAATCCAATAACTGATAACAAAAAACTTCTCAACTTTGTCAAAGAAATATTGTAACCTATTTAAAAGTACATAAATTATGGCGTTTTTTATAATCCAGCTTGTAAAAGCTTATTTTTTGAAAAAAATATTAGATAATTTAATTCAAAAATGTATAGAGACAGACTCGTTTATATTACAATTAAATATATTTTGACAGATTAGCGATCTTTTTTCAGGTTCGACACCCGGCTAAATCGAACAAAAAATTATTTCTGATTTTTTCACACCCTTCTCCTAAACGAGTCACTCACTGATTACATAAAATTAATAAAAAACTGCAATTAAAAATTTTCTTTTGCAGTATTATGTTATTATTTTATGTAAAATTAAAATTCCCTAAAGACACTTTCAAACTTTCAACCCCTTTCCCTTAAATAATTAAATTATAATCACGTTGAAATTTTAATAAACTGTCAAAGATGTTATTCTAATTCGATTACAAATTGATTTTTAAACCAAAATATTTTTTTATTAAAAAAATAATTAAATTGTCTTAGAATTTTAATTAAAATCAAAATTCCCTAAAAACGTACTCAACCCTCTCAATCAAATAATTGCGATCATGCTAATATTTTCATAAAAGTGTAAAAAGCATTATTCTAATACCATTAAAAATTTATTTCCAAGTCAAAACAATTTTTTATTAATGAATTAATTAAATTTTGTTAAAATCAAACTTCCCTAAAGACAGGTTCGTATTCAAACCCCTCAGTGAAATAATTATTATCACGTTAAAATTCCGATAAATGTGTGAAAAATGCTATCCTAGCACAATTCCAAATTGATTTGAAAGCCAGAATAATTTTTTAATATTAAAATAATTGGGTTTTGTAAAAATCAAAATTCCCTAAAAACAGTTTCAAATTCAAACCCCCCGTGAAATAATTATAATCACGACGAAATTCCGATAAAAGTGTGAAAGATGCTATCCTAACACGGTTATAAATTTATAAATTAATAAAATAATTAAATTAGTAATTTATTACCCGTGATCGCGATCGTCACCCGATCGTCTTTTGTTTTAAATAAAAAACTCCCTAAATGTAAATTTGACAGTTTCAATTTTTGTTTGACATAAAAGTGGTAAAAAATTTCAAATTTTGCGTGAAAAAGTGTGTTTTGTGCTAAAATAGTGCGTCTACTTGGTCTCTGGTGCACTTCTGCGCATATTTGGGTGAGTAAAACCTAAATTAGGTGTTGGTAAAAACCATGCTAAAATTTGTTGATTTGTGGCCAAATAGGGCCTAGAATTGCGTATTTTAGGGCTGTTAGTGTCCCGTAACCCAAATATGAAGACATCAAAGCGATCGGAAAGCTCACAGGTAATTCAGGAAACCGCAATTGTTGCAAGTGAAGTGCACAAAAGCCTCACCTACAATGGCATTCGCCACATCCGGAATGTAGCTTTTGGTCCTCTGTCGTCACAAGAAACGCGACAATAAAGTATTGCATTACTCTTAGCTTCGCCGACAGGAAACTGCGAACGTTATTCTGTCATTTTACGACCCCGCATTTGAAAAAAGTCCATTCTTTGCGAGACATGTTCATCGGACGGGGGCCCTTGGGCCGCTGCCAGGCCTAATTCGCCATAAAAGTAATGAGTCGTTGCCTCATGATATACATTGTCAAAGAAATAAAAGTTCTTGCTTCGGGGGCCAAATCAAGACCCGGTTTATCACTATAATCAGGCCGGCAGCGCCAAGATGGCCCCCATCTCCACTATAATCCAGATAAAATCGCAAAGTGCGATTTTTTACAAGTTTGCCACTTCCGAGGGGTGCTTCCGGTGTATTGTGGGGGCACGGGGCGCAATATGTGACAATTGTCATTGCAGCTGTGGGGGGCGGAACGCGACCCGCCGCCGGAGAGGACGTCGATGGGTACACCTCCTTTAACACATGGTCGTGTCACAATGTGACGACTTCTTGTTATTTTATATGTGTAAATGTATTAGCGGAGATGGACGGCCTACTCGTTTCATAGGGACAGGGGTGGACACGCGCCCTTGTTTGCCCCAAACAGACCCCCACGAGAGCGACAACAGCGAGAAAAAATCACTACGTAATTTAATTGTACGAAAATGTATGGAAACAGACTCGTTTATTTTACAATTGAAATTTTATAAAAACAATAAAAAATACAGTGGAACCTCGCTGTTTTGAAAGACCAAAAGTATATCGAATATATACGATTTTATAAAAATCCTTCAGTTTTTGAAATAGAACATCCTGTATATTTAGTTTTGGAATTAGAACATTTTTATTTGTTTTATCTAAGACAAGCCAATAACTGATAACAAAAAACTTCTCAACTTTGTCAAAGAAATATTGTAACCTATTTAAAAGTACTTAAATCATGGCGTTTTTAATAATCCAGCTTGTATAAGAGCTTATTTTTTGAAAAAATTATTAGATAATTTAATTTAAAAATGTATAGAGATAGTCTCGTTTATTTCACAAATAAAATTTAGAAAAAACAGGGCTGGTAGTAGAAAATACAGTAGAACCTCGCTGTAACGAAAATTTAAGGGACTAAATGTGTATAAAATATAAACGATTTTATGAAAATTTTATATAAATTTTTAAAAATTTAAATAATAAGTACAGGTATACATAATCCAAAGTCAAACTTACATAATTATAAGAGCTTTTTATAATTCTCAAAGTTCTTTTTTACTGATATTTTTTGCGTAAAAAAGAATTTTTTTAAGATGACTTCATTTCATTGCATCAAAGCACTAATAAGTTTTCTAGAAAATAAGTTTATTATAAAAAGTAAAGGTAAGGTATTTTGTAAAAAAAGAAAAAAAAAGAAAAATGCCAAGTAAAGTAAGATATCAGGAACATGGACAAAATGTTAAAAGAATTTTATCTATAAATTAAAAAAGTTTGTGTACCTTTACTGAATAATTATGGAAAAACATACCTATACAAGATTAACAGTAGAGGTAAAAAATGTCAAATTTCAAAAAATAAATGTCAAAAATTTTTGTTAGATAGAATTTTTTAAACATTTTTTAATGTTTCTGGTATCTTATCTTATTTAGCATTTTTCTTTTTTTGTCTTTTTACAAAACACCCTGTATAGCCAACAGGAATGATTTGCACACAGATAATGCAATAATAAAGTTTTATTGTACTTTAAAATAAAAATATTTTTTTCACTGAACTAAAATTCAGTAAGTAGCAATTGCCACGTAGTATTTGACTATTGACAGTTAATATTTGATAATTGTTACTTATTAACCGTTAATTGACTATTTAGTAACTGTTAATTGACAGTTTATAACAAAAATAGCGATACTAGGAGTGGGTTTAGAGAAATCGAAATCGAAATTAAGTTAATTAACTTCAAAATCCTGAAATCTGATTCGTTGTTCACCAAAATTCAACCAATCACATAACGAATTAAATTTAATTGCAATCAAATATTTAATTTGGCTTCTATAAACTCTCCCTAAGACTTATAGATTGGAAAAGTGTTTTTTTTTTTTTGAAAAAATAATAAAAGGAATACAAAAGTACAAAAATGTAAAAAGATTGTTTTTCAGCAATTGACAGTTAATATTTGGCAATTGCTATTTAGTAACTGTAAGTTGACAGTTAGTATCTGGCAATTAGAAACTTAGTCGACTTAAGACTTCTATAGGTTTTTTTTGAAGAATAATAAAAAGAACATTAAAAATTTTAGTAACTGTCAATTGACAGTTTAAATTACAAATACCAAACTAAGACTTAAATGCTAAAGTTATTTTTTTGAAAACTAATAAAAGAAATATACAAAAGCGTAGAAAGGTTAAGTACATTGTTTTTGGGCAATTGACAGTTAATATTTGACAATTGCTACCTGGTAACTAGTATTTGGCAGTTAGTATTTGACAATTAACTTAGTAACTGTCAATTGACACAAAAATAGTTTGACTGAAACTTATATTTGACAGTTACTAAATAGTAATTGACAATTACAAAGTGGCAATTGACAGTTGCTAAGTACTAACTTTTATCCATGGCCCTCCCTAAACTTTTATTTAGTTTTAATGCCTATCAGAAGTTTCAGTTTTTTTATTCAGATTGAAATTTATGAAAAATATTGTTCCATTTGCCTCTTTCTTGATATTTTTTTTTTAACTATTTGAAGATAAATAAAATCAAATAATTTCATTTTACATGCTGCAAATATTGTTTTTGCAGTTAAGGGACCATAAAACTCGATTTTTAGAAATCACAATGACAACTTATTTTTAAAAAAATAGAAAGCAAAAATTACAATTAAGTCTTCATGTTGTCGATAATTTTCTAATTAGATTTGAGTCGTGTTATGAATGAATCTGCCATTTTTCAATGGTAAAGTAGGTAGTGCTTGTCATGCCCACTTAGCACAAATAAATATCCCAAATTACAGTATAAAAATTGACAATAGAAAAATAAAACGGCAATTGCATGTCGATTTGTAACCATACATATGAGAGACATGCACATCAATGTGGCATTATTTTCGACATATAATTTCAGTTCCGATTCCCATAAATGTTTCAAAACTAATTACAAGCAATTACACTAATTAAGGAATGTACATAATATTTATCTAAACCACATGGGTTTCGGTTGGTTGATTTTTTTTACATAAATATAGTGTTTATTATTCATTTAGAAAATTAACTTAAATGAACCGTAAACTTTGTCGGCTCATGTCACAAAACATTCTTCCGAGTATGTGAAATTTTCATTGCCTCTCTATACTCGTGCCCATTGAATAAAATATGAGCTAGATCGCGTGTTTCGAGATGACACATAGCGACATCTTGACCCTCTATATTCCTCAAAAAGGAATAAATCCAAATAAAGGGAGGGTCAACTGATATCATAAATAAAATAGCCGTAAGTTATTTCTCTCCAAATTCAGTTGGCGAATAATTCAAAACTTTTCTGAATGATTTATACACAAGTTATTTTTCCTCCCAACTAAAAAACTTATAATTTCCATATCATGACAAAACCTCGTTTTGAATTAAGTTGTAATAGTACGGTTTAGAAGACACGATTCGTTAATTAAGCGACTAATTGTCTAAATAAATTACTATTAACGCTTATACACCGAAAATATTTATTATGATGGGCGCTTATTAAGGGAATAAGGTAATTAAGCGAAGGGGAAATCGTTCCGTTTCGTATTTTTGCATTGCAAATGCGTAACTGCAAGGAATTTAAGAGAATACTTGAAAGTGTAATTATCTGCCATTACGGCAACATCACGCAAACTTTTTGGATCAAATCCGAGCTATTAATGAGCGAATTTCAGCTGCAATGGCGCCAACACTTTCCTGTAATTACCGATTTGCCATTTTTGCCGCATCGAAACCAAAAAATTACCAAAAAACTGCCACCAACTTTCAAGGAAAAAATTGCTCTATAGTCTATTGAAGTTTTTCCTCATATGGGTATTATAATAATGTTGTTTATTCCTTAGATACGAGAAGTAGTACAACTTTTTGCTCACACTAATAAGCAACTTTTCTTTACTTGTATAATAAACTACAATTGAAGGGGTGAGTGGATAAAGGTGTCATGTGCATTAACCTATATTTGGTGTTATAGGCATTTTAATATAATTTAGTGGTACTATTTTCCAATTTGTTTTTGATAAACAAAATCACATGATATACAGTAAGATAAGATACCAGGAACATGAAAAAAATGTTTAAAAAATTCTATCTGTCAAAAAATTTTGACATTTGTTTTTTGACATTTGACATTTTTTATGTCTATTTAATTAAATTAAATTTAATTTAATTTAATTATGTTGTATATGTTTTTTTACAATTATTTAGTAAAGGTACAAAAATTTTGCCAATAAAAGCCACAAATAACATTGAACAGAGTTACAATTTAGGATACAGCTTCCTTCTTTCCTCTTTTAATAGCCTATAGCAAAAAAACTTGGAAAATTATTTTTCCAACAGAAATAAATAGTCAAAGTGCAAACTTTAAACCCTCATAACTTCGAAGTTTTTATAGATAATTTTTTTTTACATTTTTTCTATGTTCCTGGTATCTTACTTTATATGGCATTTTTCTCTGGGGCGCGAGTTCTGGCGCACCCTGTATAAATGCTTATGTGAATATTGTTTCCTTGTTTTAAGAAAACTTAGATAATTATGTTTTTTTATAGATTTTTTAACGATCAAATGTACATGACCCCTTCATCCACTATAATGCATTAGTTTATATTATTAAAAAATTGATAAAAGTGTTATGTACCAAAAAACAAGCTTTATTTTCTAATATAAACTTTGTGATAATTATTGCTTTATAAAAATATTTCAAGTTTAACAAAACATTTATAAATGAAATTCTAACGACACAATATAAAAAAGTCCACTTTATGCTGTCCCGAAAATTAACATTCTCATTTAAAAGATTTTTTTCTTGTTTACTAGGTGTAATTTTGAAGCTAGTTCATCGACTTTTCGAAAACGGTTTTCCATATTAACACCATATTTTTCAATAAGAGACGGAATCATCTCGAAAAATTTGGACAAAAATATACCGAAAAGTCACCAAATTAAGTGAAAAATACTGAATTTTGCTTGTTTACATCACGTTTTATGTAAGATTTTGTTAAAACATTTTGAAAAATTACTAAATTGGGTTGAAAATGACCTTCTTATGATTTTTTGGGCGTTTTAGCACGTTTTTTAATTAAAAATTTACAAAATTTTGTCACAAATCGCTAAATTTACTCAAAAATGGTGTTCTTTTAACTTTTTTTGATTGAGCTAAATATTTAAAAAAAAATACTATTTTTCTGTTTAAAGACGTTTTTTAGTCAGAATCGCAATTGTTTTAAAAATTTTCGTCGAAAATGAGGTAAAAAATGAAACTAAAATTATTTTTGCTTCTTTGGAGAGTTTAAGCTCAAAAATCATCTGATTGCATTTCCAAACATTTTAGCAAATTTTTCAATCAAAAGCACTAAACTTCGTCAAAAATAAGCCGAAAAGTCACATAATTAATTCGAAAATAATGTTATTTTTGCTTTTTTCAAACATTTAGTTACGTTTTTAAGTCTAAAACAAAGTTTTTTTTTAATTTTTGCTAAAAAAATATACCAAAAAAAAATACATATACCAGACTAAATAGAAAACGACATAGATTTTGCTCTTTTCCAACGTTTTAAAACATTTTTCAATAAAAAATGCAATTGTTTCGCAAAATTTTGTCAAGAATACGTCGTAAAGTAATTGAATTAAGTAAAAATTGTGTTATTTGTGCTTTTTTTTTAAACATTTATTTATTATTATTTATTTATTTATTTAAACATACTTTAACACCTTTATTCACTGTTTATTTAACAATCCAAGTTGTACATAACGTCTTTAGCATTTGGTAATTTCATTCCTACTAGAAACTAACACGAATATTGCGAAAAAAATTGTTTTAAAAGAAAATACCAGTTTTCAAAAAAATGTTACATTACAACTTTGTCCACTCATCCTTTCAATTATTTCTTTATAATTATTAAATTTAAAACTGCTGTCAACTTTCAAGAGAAAAAAATTACCCTAGACTCTAGTGTTTTTTTTTATTATTAAATTCGAAATAGGCACGTATTAGTGGCGTACGTGTAACGTGAAATAATCCGCCATCAATTAGTTGCGCGCTTCGCTAATTAGAATTTCCTTTTATGTGCTGACAATTAGATTTTTCTGCTCCACAGATACGTTAATAGCATATAAATAATCGTGTTACAACCTGCACATTATCTGTAATTATATGGGAAGAATGCTTTGATCAGTGAATTAACTTAATTAAAACCTTTTTGTAATTAACGATTGTGTTTCATTGAACAGTATTTTTGAGGAAGAGGGAGAGGGAGAGAAGGAGGATATTAGTTTCAAAGGAGCCGTCAAATGTCGGTCAAAGTTGCCGCTTTGGCGCCTCAAAATCTCATTTTTTAAAGTGTAACTAACTAAGCAGACGAAGGTCCGGACCTCCAAGGGAGTTTTGTTGACAGACGTCCACCTAAATTGCCTTTCTGACACACAAGGATTATTGTAATCGGATGTAAAAGGCGGGCTTTGCGATAAAATCACATTCTCTTTCAACACCTGATCTTTACCAGATTATTTCAAATAATTAAATAAAATGTCATTATCATGAACATAAATAATTCAAAAGGATAAAAATAAGAAAAGGAAGAGGTAGGTAATTAACAAATTTAATAAAAATTTTTGATCCGTTTTCTATTCTTTCAAAACAAATTCAAACGCAAAATTATGCTACATCTAAAATGGTATTTTTTTGCTATTATTATCTCCAAATTGTCAAAAAACATTGAAATTTTTGTCGAAAGCACTGAAAAATTGCACAGAGATAATTAAAAAACCAAATAATACCCATTTAATAGTATATTAACGAGCCGCGTAGCGAGTTGAGGAAAAAACGATTGCTTGAAAGGTCTCATGTAACGAGTGTTTTATTCTATCTTTTCTATTAAGTACTTCTTATGTTGTTTTTAAAGAAAAGAAAAAATATGTTTAAATTTAGGGAATTTTGCGTCAGTTGGTAACAATGAAGATGTTGGAAACTTCAACTCGAATTGACATTTGTCATTGCGCATAAGCTGGAAATAAGTTCTCAAGGTTTTTTCGTCTTTGCCACCAAAAATTGAAGTTTATTGAAAACAATTTACTTCCTACGGTTTTGTCACCAACATTAAAAACAAAAAATTTACTAGGTTGTTAAAGCACTCAAACGAGTTGGTTAAGAGTCTTATTAAAGACGCAAAATTAAAAAAAAATCTTTATAAATATGATTTTTATTCAAATCTTTTGACGTTATCTTTCAGGCCTGGAGTAAAAACTCTGTTTTGTTCTATGACATTTACCAATGTTGTCTCTTTTTTGTCTCTTTTTCTGCTTCAGCAATTTCTAGAGATCAGTGTTTTTCAATCATGGCGCGACCCCCTTAGTACGTAAAAATATTTTGCGACCCCCTCCGCTGTTCCTAACCTGTGTTTTATTATATATATATTACAAATATCAAACCAGTACAACATTTTTATTTATTTTCCTTCAAATGTCTCCATGGAACAGCGATACGACAGTAGCACTTCACATTAATATCACTGGTTTACACGATTTTTATACTAGCTGAAAATTATAATTTTTTATAGATTTTGAGGCAGAGTTCAAAAAAAATATTTAAAAATGTCAAAATCGTCGCGTTTAAGAAATATGTAAATCACAAAAATACAAAAATTCCCAAACAACAAATTAAAAATGAGTTAATTTACTTTGTTTTTTCTACTTTTTTAGATCAGTTTTCTTTACAACAGTCCAACAGTAATCTCCTAACATATTTTCATCCCAAAAACTTTTATGCCGATTTTAGAAAACCCTTCAGATCTCGCGCTATTCGTCACTCATACTGCTTAAATTTTTAGAAAAAAATTCTAAATACGAGTCAATAAAATGTATTTTAAGAGTTATTTAGACCCATCTGGTGATAAGTTTACAATAATTCAGCAACAATTTGAATTTTAAATAAATTTGAAATCGGAGGTATTTGTACAAAAAGCACAAAAATTATTGTTTAAATACAATTATTTTTGTTTAATTAAAGGTAAATAAACAAAAATTATAATTTGATTAAACAAGTTATTATTTGTAAACTAGTGTATTAATTAAAAATGGGTATTTAAAAAAAAAATTAGTTCTGTTAATTAGCCTGATTAACATTTCCTTTTTTTTAATCTAGTTTTATTTTTCTACTGACTTTTTGTGACCCTCCGCTACCCCCTGGAGAGTCGCGACCCAACACTTTGAAAAACACAGTTGTAGATCATTAACATTCGAATTTTGCACTACTAACTGCACTAGTCATCCACTAGTTAATTATGTTATTACGATTAAAAAAGTTTGTTTCTTAGCTGAATTAGCAGCTTTGTCACATAAACTATCACTTCTACTCCTAATAACATAATATACGTTTTTTTTTTACAATTTTGCGATTAGAAATCTGTATTTTTTTTGTCTTGTTTTAAAAATCCTCTTGTTTGGGCCTTGGAGACAATTAAGTGGCACAAATAATGTGAGCGCTCTGCGGCTCATTAGCCCTTTTATTTAAACTAAGTCTTTTTGTCATAAGTGAGCTATATCGTGAGTCGTTCCTCGTTAAGTCGCCTATCAAAATGTCATTTGCGCTTAACTGGAAGCCCATCCAAGCCCACTGATTACGCCTTCCAGCGATAATGGAAAAATCACACAGCAAGGCAAGCTTGGCGATATTTATCTCGGTTAATGAAAGAAACCGACAGCTGCTTGTAAATTTCGTAAAGCTCATGTAATCTATCGTTGCAATCAGTATGTTTGTTGTCGTCGAAGCTTATGGAAAAATGTACAACATAAGCTTCAAGACACGCCTCGTCCACAAGACCACACAGATAGAGCCATATGTCAAAAAATTTGCAAAAGAAAAAAATCTCGTTGCTTGATCGTCAAAAAACACCCTCTCCGCCTCTTGTCACATACGTCAACGTTTTATCTTTTGTGGAGGACGAAATTGCAGGGTTAAGAGCTGTAATTCTCGGCCCGGTAGGAGTCCAGCATCCGGAAAGGGGTTCGCTTTGTAACCACCGGAAGTGTTAGTAAATTGAATTAATACGTAGCAATTACAAGAGCTATTCTTTGCGTCTTAAGGAGCATTTAGGACGCACCAGGAGGCCGTAGAGGCCGACGCGTGTGATGCTATTACCGCTCCGGGATCTCGCGTGGCCGACGGTTACATATGAGGCTCTTCTATAGAAGAGAGGAAGAGAAACATCTGGTCGCTTGGTACACGATTTTTTTCAAAACCGATATTTTAATGGAATGTATAATTATTATTGTTGGAACGGCTTTTCGTTATACTTTCAACCCTTATACTTAGACATATGGTACGGCCGGTTGGAAAGCTACATTGTGACGGAGATAATGTACACTTATACCTAGAACAATGACCAAAAAGATTACAGATGTGATAAAAAATCAACAATATTGGTGGATAATATTTTTCTTCAGATAAAAGCTGCATGAATCACCAACAATAATGATTTGTACATTTTTGCGAAAAATAAAAAATATAGGGTAAACAGTACTCGTGAAATATACTTCGCCAATTGGTATAGTATATTACATACCAAAGTGGAAAGTGACATAATAGTATATTACATATTGAAGTGGAAAGTGACAGAAATAAAACTTTTCGCCGAACTTTGTGTACAATTTTATTTACAACCTCATGTAAATTTTGGTTAAAAAAGTAAAAAAAATTGTTTGACTCGTCAATCGACGTTGTATTTGCTAAATGTGTGTGGCAGTTTTTGCTTATTAATGGTAGATTTATGCTACCATATTTAAGAATTTATGATTTATCATTTAAGATTTAATTTAAGAATTAACGGATTTGACATTTTACTACATTTTTAAATTTATACTTTTAAATTAACCAAAAAGTAATTTAAGGATACAGCAATGTAAATCTCGTATTTTACACAAAATTTGTTGAATTAGTGACAATTTGTGACAATCTATAAACTATATTTTCCAACAGTTTGGACGAGTGCATATTAATTCTTATTATTTTAGAGAAAAGTTTTACTATTCAAATGTGGTTAATGATTAATGTCAGTAATGACAAGGTTCTGAAAATCACAGATTTTATCATTTTTACTAGAAACTGATATGAAATCTTGTCGGATTCGAAAATGTGTAGAAAATAGAAATTATAAGGGGCGCATTATCAAATTTTGTCAAAATTTATAGAACCTTATATACCTCACACTATTTGACTCCCAAATATTTTGTTAAAATTACAGGGGGCTTTGCCCCCGAGTAGAACTCACACTATCAGATTATATCGACATTTATGCTTTAAATCTCACACTATTTGATTCGCAAATTGATCTTCTTAAATGTAAATTCTTAAATTAAACTTTAAATAATAAATCTTAAATATGGAAGCATAAATCCACCATAAGTCTTTAAATCTTCTGAAATTTACTTTATTTATGCCCAACTTTTTACTAATCTAATGGATGTGTTTAATTGTGACAAAAGTGGGGCTACAAAACGAGGGTGGTAAGGGGGGTAGGTAATAGAAGAAACCAAAAAGGAATTTAAGGATACACCAATGTAAATCTCGTATTTTACACAAATATTTGTTAAATTAGTAACAATTTGTGACAATCTATAAACTTTATTCCCTAACAGTTGACGAGTGTATCATCTTTCAAGATAATTCTTATTATTTCAGAAAAAGGTTTTACTTTTCAAGTGTAATTAATGTCAGTAATGACAAGGTTCTGACTGTCACAAATTTTACCAATATTACTAGAAACTGATATCAAATCCTGTCGAAAATGTTGTGTAGAAAATAGAAATTGTAGGGGCTCGCGGCTTTGCCGCTCGCCTTTCTTTTAACCCCTCACTATTTGATTCTTCTTGAATGTAAATTCTTAAATTAAATCTTAAGCATAAATCCACTATAAGCTTTTAAATCTTCTAAAATCTACTTTATTTATGCCCAACTTTTTACTAATCCACTAATGGATGTGTTTGATTGTGATAAAAGTGGGGCTAGAAAACGTGGGTGGTAATGAAGGTAGGTAATAGAAGGTCAGTAATGAGACACTTTCCAACCATCGTCAAGATAAGAAATGTCGACATTACATATACGGTCAATTATTGACTTTTGAGTGATTTTAAATAAATTTTGCAAAGCATTGATTAAAGAAAAAAATTAAGTTGGGTGTTCTGTAATTGCTAGAGATCGATATTTTGGCTATAATTGATTGCGACTTTGTTACTTTGTTCTCGCTACTAGAAAAAAAAAAAGATACCTTCTCTAATAAATCTATCATCCACCCTCTTTGTAATTCACCTCCGAATCGTATATTTCTACCTGCGAAGTATCATCAGGTCGCTGTTGCAATTTGTTGGTCCTTAATATCTCTCTGGCGCCACCGGTCCATTTCTAATTACGTTTTTGCTAATTTTATGACCTAAGCTCTCACATTCTCGAAACTTATTAACACACACACACCGTCTTCTATTTCATTCAAAAAAAAAGTGTGTTGTGTTTGTTTTTTTTTTGAGAGAGAGAGAGGAGGGCCTAATCTCCATGTTGTCGTCGTCGTTGTGTTAACGTTATCAAGCTCGCATCGAAACCGAGTAATGATGCAGCAAATAAAATGGTTGTTGTAATATATGAATATGTAATGCAGGCCATGTAATGATACATTTCGCTCCGCCTTCGATTGAGGATTGGTTCTTTCGTGGTTGACCCCAGGTGGGGAGCTGCCGTGTTATCTGGCACGCGAACCTACATCGTGCACGTAGATGTATAAAACAAGCAAATTCATACTTTATTGCTAGATTAAAAAAATATATACGTTTTTGATGCAAATTCAACGATGTGAATTATAGACGATAGGAAATCGACACTTGTTCCACCACCAAATCGATTATGTATGATGATAATTATCAAAAATCATGTTTATTTTATTCGATTCTATTGATTCGTCTAATAGGTTACATTCAATTATAGATAATAAGGGAAAATAGTGCTGAAAGAAAATGGGGTTTATTTTCAAACTGAATTTTAGAGCAGCTCGACAATAACAGAGAATGAGGGTTTTTAGTCTATTTATTATCTCCGGATAATAGAAATACACAGGTGACAAAAAATTATAGTATAATTTCAGATTTGAGCCATTACTTCAAAGTAATAATTAAAATATATTTTTTTATTTTTAAATCATCAAGTCAAAATTTTGGTAGCAGCTTCTTTTCATAGCCATAAATTTTGTTTGCTTTTCGTTTTTGTTCATATGATTGTTTTCATGTTTAAATATTGTTAAAATTTTGATGTTTTATGAATTTTGGGTGCTTTTTTGCTCTTTGAAAACCTGATGAGAACAGACATAACTACCTACCTAATATCTAAAGACAGAATTCAGTGCTAAAATTATTGATAGAAACACATTGTAATTAGTAACACATTGTGGGCAAAAATGAGCTTTTTGGTACAAAAACTTTAATGAAAAACGGTGTCTATACAGAAAAAAGTTATTTTTCTGCTCTAATTTCAGAAAGGAAAGGGACCAATACTTTCCAAATTTAAACAGATGATAGAATATTCAATTTTAAGACAAAAGTTTCCTATAAACATGTTTCGAAAAACGCATTCTAAAAGGGGTATGTTTTTAAAAAGATTTTTCCCATTTCAGAATGGAAATTGGTACAGCTGATAACTTTTATACACCCAAACAAATTCCAAGATAAAATTTCTAAATTTTAATCAGGGGCGTCCTAAACGGTAAAACGAATTAAATTTAAATTTTTATGCCGTTTTTGGCCTGTAACATAAATTTTAAAACTGATTTTACTCAAAATAAGAAAACGTTAAAGTTTTGAATTTTGTTGCTGAAAGTGGCAAGAAACTAAATAGTTATAGTACTTTTTACCCTAAACCTACCCAGTGTAGAAATCCCCTAATTAAAAAAATTTCAACACTTTATCTTTGAATTCGTTTAAAGATAAAAGTTATCATTTGTACTAAATTTTGTATTTTTCTCTAAAATGGTTTTGGGAATATTGGAAAAAACATATTAAAAGACGCACCTTTTTGAGGAGGTGTAGTTCTCTTGCGCAACATTTTTTGATACTTTTGTCTTAAAATTAAATATCTCCTATTTAAATTTGTAACAATAAAAACCGAACACCTTGTATATGTCCTCTCTCAGGGAGGTAAAAAATTTACCTCCTTCTTAAAAACAAAAAAATATGTTGCTAGATTTAATGGCAAAACAGGGATATCAAAAAAAAATGTTAGTTTTGAAGTTTTTCTTGTTGGATCGTAGGAAAAATTACTGTATTATACCTACTGGAGGAAAGTGTCTTTTTCTCCCTGGGTGGTTACTGCTCTCGACAAGACTCAGGCACTCACTTCCACCTGTGGGGGAAAAAGATACACTTTCCTCCCTTGTAATCCAAATAACTATTACAAAAGATATAAGCAGGTATTGTCAAGAGTGACTCAAATTTGAATCATGTTCTAAAGTCTTTTTCAGCTTTAGTTTCAAAACTCGTTTTTCAAATTTAATTGCGTTTTTCCCCATTTATGTTTATTTTGTATTCTTGCCAATCTCTTTCTAAAAATTAGAGAATGTTTAGCAAACTTGCATTACAAATTGTATCTTTTTCTGACTTTTGACACTTTTTGACTTCCATTTTCAAAAGACTGACGATACCGAATTTGTCTTTGTTTTACTTCCATCGAGCACGAAAATTCTTTGCTTCTTCGAACGAAAACGAATTGTATATCAGAAGATAGCTAAGAGATTTTTTTTGAGTTCAACTTTCCAAAAACTGTTAGCGATACCGAATTTGTCTCCGTTTTTGTGTTTTCTAACGATTTTTTTGGTGACATTGTTTTCAAATTAAATCAAAAACCGGAATCGCCAATGTTAAGACTGTTTGACATTTTCAGACTGTGTTTTTGTCATAGGAATCAGATAATTTTAAAAACTATCAATAAAATAATCAACTTCTCCAAACATTAGTTCGAAATACATAAGCAAATAAAGCAAATTTTGTTATGTACACGACTTTTTTTTGTCGCCCTGTGTAATTGATCAAAGATGGGTAAAAACTGATACTAACGGAAGTATTTCCATCAGATGAAATAAACAGAAAATGAAAACATCAGAATAACCCATCTCTAATCTTTCTGTCTTTGTCAAAACTGTCAAACCAACAAATGGGCTTACATAGTAGACCTAATTTTAGAGAGAAGATTTTTATAGCCTCGCATTTATTATTTCCCTCGATGCTACGCACCTCGGATGCTCGACTATTGCTATCTTCTGATATCCAATTCGTTTTCGTTCGAAGAAGCAAAGAATTTTCGTGCTCGATGGAGGTAATGACGGTGATTGTCTTTTCCAACATTAAATGTTTGAAACCAACCACATCCTGGCCGGTTACCGGCTGCAAGTCGGAATAGTGTACTGGCTCATTACACTAATTCCACTAACAATCGGTTATAATGTGTATGTAGTGTGCTTTTATTGGGGCCACATCCCGCCTTAATAAGCACCGTCAATGTTGCTTCCTCGTTGCAGAAAAGGAATGCATAATATTACGGAATTCGCGCGTTGTTAGCAAGAGGAAACTATTTGAACAGTGGGTAGTTGGTAATGCAAGACATGGATAATGCGATACCAACGAGACACTCTTTTTCACGGTTCATTGCATCGCAAAGAGATGGAAAGTTAGCGACTTTATTCGAAAAATAAATAAAATAGAAAGAGGCATTTTTTGCAACTTCTAAACGCTTCCAATCAGATAAGAAATTTCATTAAATTCTACACCAGATTCCGTTAATTGCGAAAATCATAGCGATATTCCCTCTCTAATTTGATTTCAAAAACCGTAACTTTAAAAACCGTAACCGTAGTTTTTTCTTTATTTTTGTCGTAGGTCTTATAAAAAAATTAGAAAGTTGTTTTGTACAAAAATCAAGTACTATCATAATCAGGGTGAAAATAATCTATAAAATAGCACACGATATCCCAAAAAATACATACGGGGTTATTCATAAATATGAAGCAATATTTGAACCTCAAAAATGACCCATAAAATGATGTTAATTTAAATAATAATTCGTGTCCTATCTCTACTGATAAGAATTTTACAGCCCTCGGAATGTGGATATGGAAATTTGATTTTTTTGTAGTAACTTTGAAGCTATTTGACCAAATATTATAAAATTTGGAACATTTCCTTGTGACAACATACCCTTTAAACTGGTAATCACGAAAACCGGTTCCAGCAGTTGCAGGTCACATTTTCTGTGTTTTTCCATTTTTTTGCTCTCTTAACACCAATTTTTTATTGCCCGAATAGATAGAGTAATCAATTTCGAATAAAAAACGCATAACCTTTAATAACTCTAAAATGGACCGTTTTAAAGTAATTTTAATTTAAACTGAGGACTGCACAACGCTGAAATCAAAAAATAGGGATTTTGAATAAGTGCAACTACGGCAACCAATGACCATGGTCGCAAAAATCCCTACCAGGCATCTGCTAACTTTGACGATACATTTTTGTGAATTTTTTATACATTAAATGCTACGAGATCGATTTGGATTTATTGTATATTACGTTTGGAGTCTAAAGTAAACTCTTTTGTTAAATATTTTCAATTAATCGCCCAAGAATCGTTCAATCTCAAAGTTGACAGATGCCTGACAGCGATTTGTGGGACCATGGTCATTTGTTGCCGTGGATACTATTTATTCAAAATCCCTATTTCTTGATTTCAGCGTTGTGCAGTCCTCAGTTTAAATTAAAATATCTTTGAAACGGTCCATTTTAGGGGTATTCAAGGTTATGCGTTTTTTATTCGAAATGGATTACTCTATCTATTTGATAAAAACATGACATGAGATTATAAAAAAAATTGCTTTGATGAAAAAGCATTTGCTGAGAACATTTTCAAAAAAAAAGTTCAGAAAGCTAGAACAAAGTGAACCAGGTTGGAATCTGAATGGAAAGTCATTTAATTTGAAAAAGATTTGTTCTTATATTTAAAGCTACTGCTTTAAACTGCTAGATACTTTTTGCTCAATGATCAGTAATCATTTTAAGAACAAAAAAAAAACTCTTTATTTGCTTTAATTAGTACGCAGACACTCTTTGTTTGTTTTAAATAAACAAACAGTTTTTGTTTATTCTAATTAGAACAAAGAAGGTGCAATTGACCATTTTTAAGCAAAAGAAGAGTCTTAAAACAAATACTTTTATAAAAATGCAATTTTAAATAAGATTAACATGCATTTCTCCTATATGGCGCAATACCTGAATAGCAAACCTTAACTTAAAAAATCATATCTTAAAAACTACTCGGTATATTATTTTAAAAATTTGGATTCTTACTAATAAAAAGATGCTCTACACGATGGTGACAAAGAAAAACAAATTACTCGTAGGGTTTTTCTTAGAATATTTTGATTTACTTCGAACAGTGTTCGAAGAAAAGTTTCAATTTCAAATTGCATATCATTCTAAAGAGCAAGTCCATCCCTTTAGAATGGTCTTTATTTGAAGAAAATCGTTATTGAGTAATGATTTTTGAAAATTAGAGTATTTTAAATTCATTTAAATTAGAAAAAAATTATTTAGTTTAAGGTGTGTGGACTTTTTGAATTTTTTTTAGTGCATTTGATATAAAATTTGTCATGTTGTCACGATAAGTTTTTTTTTGTCGCGCTGTTTTATTGGCTTTGATTAGAAAAACAACTTTACAATAATTGGTGGTGAAAAAATGTCCTTCTTCGAATGAAACGAATAAAAAACTAACTTGTCAAATATGACCGGGGTGAGAAATGTCAATTAGCCAAAGGGCGGCTCGGGCCACCATTCGAAACCACTGCTCTGGAAATATCAGCTAGGGGATATCACACCGCATTTTCGACCGGATTCAATGACTATTCTCGCACAGTCAGGCTATTTAGTGAGCAATGAACGGAAAATTTATTCAAGTCATCAATGCTTTGTCCCCTATCCGATGGGAAACATCCAACAAATTTGACGAATGACAAATTTTTACATTCTCTTGTGAATCTTCTCAGAATGATTAACCTCTTTCTTGACTTAATTATAGTACAAGAGCTTGAAAATCGCTTTTCCGTTATAAAGACATTATTGAGAATATTTCAATACAAAAATTATAATTGAAGAAATACCAAATGAAAGGTTTCGATGTTTACCAGTAAGAAAAAACACGACTGTTATTAGATATGATAATTTTAATACAACGAACTAACCAGTAATTATGAGCAATAATTATTATATTTTCATTGAACGTAATTACACAAAACTTTGCTCTTTCTTTCTTCTGAATTGTGAGCAAGTTTGCACAACCATTATATTGCGTCATTTCTAACGTTAATCAAAAATATGGAGCAATACAAATACTTCTAAATGTTAAAATGTGTAAAAATCGGCTTACTAAATCGCCGGAAATTATTTTCAACTATACCACATGTCTCAAAAATATTTTATCTAGCTTTTTAATGTTTTTGAACTTTGTCAATTTTGCTTAGTTGATCAAAACAGACTCTTTGAACATGTTTGGCAGAAATTCTAAGAAGAAAAGAAAAACAAAATTTTCATAATGCTTAAATCCTTAGGACTGCAATATATTTTTTGACCTTAACATGTTTACAAATTTTTGACAGCTACGGTGGTATCTCTTTTTTACATCTGTCAAATATACCGCAAAAATAATAAAAAAATGTTAGACTTCGAAAAAAATTATACTTTCTAAATGAAGTTCATTAATAACAAGAGAAGATCCCGCAATTATTTCTCTGGTCAGAATTTAAAATATTATTTTTTTTGGAAGAATTTTGAGCAACGCCTTTTCATGGTGAAAAAAGTAAACACAGATTGAGAGTTTTGTCAAATTGAAATAAAAATTAATCAGAGAACTGTTCTCGACCAAAACGTTTTGTACATTATTTGTGTCTTAGGTATATTTAAATTTTAATAAAGCACTCATCTTCGCTTCGTGCTTCAATATTAAATCTTCTCGCTATAAAATAGTCACTATTGCACTTAGAATAGAAACTATTAGTGCATTAAATAAAAAAATTAAAATAATCTTCGATACAAAAAAAAGGAGTTCCATTTGATTTACTCAACTTTTGATAAACTTTTTCTATTTTTCTATTGTTATAATCTGGTAAAATTTATTATTATTGATCTCAGAAATGACTTGCAATAAAATAACACATTTTATGTTTTTGCATATTTAGATTTATTGGTCGATTTTACTTGCTTTTAATTAAAAAAAACTAGAAAAATAGAGTTTTTACTACTCTAACAAAGAAAGTACAATTCTTTGGACTATACTTGTGTTTCAAAAAACTAAAAAAAAATTGTAGGCCCGATTTACACAATTAATTATAAAATTAATTTCAAGTAACTATACGCAGATACAGAAAGTCTCAAAAATAAGTTACAAGACAAATTTATATTTTTTGTTTTTGCATTTTGATAACGTTATTGGTTTTAAGCTTTTATTAGTATGTTTTTAGGCAATTTTTGAAATAATTTGTTTTTTTTTTCTTACAAAAATACATCGTTTGTAATAAGTTAAGTTTTGTAAGTATTATATTACACAAAAGTAAAAAATAATAAACGTAATAGATTTTATTTTGTATTCAATGTTAAAGAGTGCTTTTATTAACTAATTCAGTATATAAAGTAGTCTTTTATAGTCTAGTGAAATAAAGTAATTTTTATCTACTGTTTAATTTAAGAAATTCTGATAGGTGAGTGAAAAAAGTCCACTGAAAACAGTTGCATAAAATGTAATTTTGTTTTTGGCGACATTTTATTCAATACTTTGGTCACCATTGGCCATAGACTGTCGTTTTTAAGTGAGAAATTGTTGCATTTCAACGTATTTCACTAAGACTAACGCAATTTAAGCTATTTTTGTGCAATTTGAGTTCCATTCCATTGTCAAATGTCAAAAATTTTAATTGTCAAATACAATTTAAAAAGTGCTCAATAAAAAAAATAGAATAAAAAACTCATCTTACAGCCTCTCATTGTGACATTCATGCATTTGTAACGTTTATAACACCTGTGTTTTAATATACTATTTTTGTAATTTGCCTCCATTTTGATGCTCTAATAGACTTATTAAAGAACGCAACGTCATCATATGCGATGTTTTAATATACAAAAGACGACTAGATCAAATTTTGACTTTCAAAATTAAGATATTACCACACGCCACCACAACAATTTTATTAAGTAAAAAACTTGTTGTAAATGTAAAAACAGCATAAAAATAGTATTAAAACACTCGTTCCATAACACCTTAAAGCTCTTTTCTTTAAAGCTACTTGGTTTTTAAACTTGAATTCGTGCTTCAAGACTGGTCTTATGAAAATTGTTTTTTAATATACTATTGGCAAATCCTCTATGGTGTTCGTTTTTTCTCAACATATGTGTTATCGAAAGCTCTTCGTTCTTAGGTAAAGTGTACAAGCTCTAAAGCCCCCTAGTTTTCAGTAGCTAATCCCTACTAAACGGTTATAAAGCCGAGTGGCGTATAATTTGCACCAGTTGTTAGGGTAACTTGCCATTGTTCATAGGGGTTGCTTTTGACAGCTCTAGCTGAATGTTTGTCACGTATATACTGTCCATAACCATTGTATTCTTTATGTGTTTTATTCAATAAAGGACACATCAATCATTCAAAAAAGTGAACGTACGTTTATTTTTCAAACATATAAAGTCTGTTTTTTTTAAATTTAAATTCCAAACAGTTTTAACGTTGGCATCACTAGTAAATTCATTCATGGTAATTTTAATAAAGGAAATTGGCAGTTCCGGTTTTTTGAATGAATTTGAAAACAATGTCATTAAACGTCAACACAAAAAATCGTCTAAGAAAATTTAGAGACGAAACACCAAAAAAGAAACAAATTCGGTACACTAACAGTTTTTCGAAATTTGGAAACGAATAGTTCGCAAGCAGGAAGTTAAAATGTAGACGCAATTTGTAATGCAGGTTTGCTAAACATTCTTAATTTTTAGCAAAAAATTGACAAGAATACAAAATAAACATGAATGAGAAAGATGCTCGGAAAGAACGCAATTAAATTAGTGTCTTGTGCAGGAATGAGTTGAAAAAGTAATAATTTTGAAAATAAAGCTGAGGAAGAATTTATAAAATTCATCAACTTTTAGCTCATTTCAATCAATTACACAAAATTTATTGCCAATCATCATAATACCTACTTGTATCTTTTGCTAAATAACTTTTTTCTGTATATACATCCTTTCTCTTCAAAGTTTTGTAGCAAGAATCTCATTTTTATCCACAACATTGTACTTAATTGCGGTGTGTTTCTATCAAAATTATTAGCACTGAATTCTGTCTTTAGACCTTAGGTAATGATGTCTGTCCTCAGATATTCAATTATAGCGCTTTCAAAGAGCAAACAGGCACACAAGATTCATAAAAGTCAAAATTTTGACAACATTTCAATTGGAACACAACCATAATTTTTTAACAAAATTTCTAGGGACAAAAACAAAGAGCAAACAAAATTTGTGGCTGCTACCAATTTTTTCACCAAAATTTTGACTTGGTAATTTCCATTAAAAAAAAAAACAGACTTTACGTGAAAATTTTCTTCCAATATCACTTGATGCAAATTCGTGGCTTGTAAGAGAGCGAGTTTTATGGCATTGTGTGAGAGAGTCTGTTACCCCCTCGGGGTTGCGATCCATATTTCATGGCAATGGGTCCATTAGAGGCTATTACTAACTAGCAGGGAGACGGAACTCGCCATTCATGCTCTCGAATGTAAAGTCAATGCCGAAAACGCTTTGAGGTTAAGTTACATTGGCGACAATAGCTCCCAATATGTTTGTAATTTATTATGTCTGTCACATTGTACACAAAAGGGAGGCCGCAATAAACTATCTTGCACAAGACACCAGTGACTAATTTTATCGATTGTTTAATTTTCAAGCAAGAGAAAAAAAATGATGTTGACCATCTGTGATGTGACCACTTCCGTACTAATGTCTTCGTTTTTGATGAAAGAAAAGAAATTTGTGCGGTTTAACCGATCGAACCCGTTCGCAATTTTCACCTAGCGGTAAACTGTGAAACCGTCAAAAGGGAGAGACTCGGTATTTCGATGGATCATAATTAAGCCTTTGGTCGGTTCTAATGATATATTTTGGTCGGATAATGAAACACATGATGTACACATGCCTTTTTTTTCAACTCAACCGACTATAGGAAATCAGTATAGTGAATCGAAAACGTAATTGGACTGATTCTCTCGAATTCATTATAATAATACGTAATAAGCAGGTATAAAGGACATCATTTTTTCCATAATGACATTTCGTATTGTCATAATTATTGTTTAGACGGACCACAAGCCGAATTAAATTCCTCACAGACGACGCTGATGGAATATACTATTTCTATGATTTGCATAAAACGGCCGTTTGGAACGCCAAAATTAGAGATTTAAAGGAAAATTGTTGATCGATCGTCCATCGTCTGCATTCTTGAATAGAAATATAAATAATTAATTTATACTCAATTATTTATGTTCTAATGGCGAACCCTCATTAAATAATTACAGACTCCACATATCACTCTCTTATTATCCACAATGGTAGGCGAAGGATACTGTTTTATGAAAGTTCCATCTCTCCCGGATTTACCCTATTCTTTTTTTAAATAATAAAATTGATGATGAGAGTTGTCCCATGGTTCCATGATCGACCTTCTCTGCGTTTCTCGGTAAAGTAGCTCGGATAATGGCATTGCATGTCAGTGGGTATGTAAAAATTTTAAAGAGAAAAAAAACCGCTACCGTACCGATATATGTAGGTAACAATAGGCATTCTAAATCCATCGCATATGTTTCACAAAAATTGTATGTAATTTTCTGCTTATTTTTTCCTGTACAATGCACGTAAAATGATAGGAGTAAACGACTAATATCAATAATTAGCGTGGAACGCAAGTAGGATACACATGTGTTTGGTTCACATAAGTACCATGGAGGAGACAAACAACGGAAAATCGGCCACAAATTAATATTGTTGGATCGGATACTCTTCACGCTTGATGCTGCTGCCTAGCCAAGGAATCGGTTATTAAATTAAAATAGAAGAGAAAAGGTTTTAGAGCCGAATCGAGAGGCGTAGCATCGAGGGAAATAATAAATGCAAGGCTATAAAAAATTTGTCTATCGTGTTTTATTTTATATTTTTTTACTAGAAATACAAAAGTGGAGTATATAATCTTACTCCATGGGCATGTTGCTCATGTTGATTATTGATCTTTAAAAAAAATATGTAGGAAATGGATAAATATTAAACTAGTTTATCGCCTGAACTTATTTTCAACTAAACAGCGTGCCCAAAAAATAACTTACAATACAAAGTTGTGTTCTTTTGAGTGAAACACCAACAGTTTCTTGGCATTTCTGGATGTAGCTGTTTTTAAGCTAAACTTTTATTGGTCAACTTTTAAAATAAGTTTTTTTGATGGAAGCATACTCTTTAGAAAAATTTATTTCAGAAAAACTAAGAATTTTTTTTACAACTGTAAAAGAAAATTACAAACTTTAAGAGAATAACAATTTTCAAGAAGTTTGCGAAAAGCTAAATAACTTAGAAAAATTTAAATAAAACACCTAATTTTTTGTTTCTGCATGTGTAAAAAACACCCCAGTGGCAATATTTTTATAGGTTTAAATACAAATATTTTTTGTTTTTCTTTTATTTTCTGATTAAAAAAAATGTTGTGTGCTAGTATCCTGAGAAACGAAGTTTTTTTTTAGAAAATGATAAGGGGCGGCCACCTCTTTTTTATTAATTTTTGCAATTCTTTAAAAACAAAAGTCTTTATTTTAATAGCAGTTAATTTATCAGATACAATTTTTGTGTTTACATTTGATTCTTTGGAGTAAAAAACGTTGAATATTGGAATAAATATGTGATTTTTTTTTCATATAGGTAATCAAAAACTCAAAAAATGTTGATTAAGTTGTACTTTTCTTTTGAAAATACTAAAATAGTAGACTGATTGTACAATAGAGCACCCATCAACTAAATATTTAATTCAGTTTATTTTTCTTAGTTTTTTTTTTGTTAAAATGCATTAAAGTTATGAAAAAAAGCTTAAAATTAACCATATAACCATAAAATATTAATAATAATTAATAACTGATTTTTTTAAAAAAAACCTTGTTTTTCTAACGTTGCACGTACTACCTATTATTGTGTATCTTAATTGCAATTGTCTGATGAGAGAAAGCGACTTTTTGGCTTTTAATATCGCAAACAAAAATTGTAAAAAAATTATTTAAGGTCCAGTATGACACAAGACAGGTTATCAAAGTTAGCTATAATTAGTATCGAAAATAAAATTAATTTAGGCATAACTGTTATTGTTGGAGATTTTGCTATTAAAAAAACGAGGAAAATTGATTTTGGTTTTTTATTTTTTTCCATTGTGTTCTAATGTGCCATTGTTTGTTGGATTTTGTTCACTTTATTTCAATTTTTTAATATTGTTTTGTGATTTAATAATAGAATAACAATAGAACTGAAAATAAAACGCTGTAATTTTTGTAAAAAAAATGACAGTGGCAGCACTCAGAACTTTGCACCCCGGAGGCTGTAAAACATTGTAATAAAAAGTTACATCCAAAAATGCCAAAAAACAAATAGTGTTTCATTTTAAAAAACACAAGTTTGCATTGTAACTTGCTTTTGGGACACGCTGTATAGTTGAAAATTCAGGTTGTGCACTATATTAACCTCTATCAAATTCCGATATAAAATTCTCTAAATTTTAATATAATAATAATGGACTTCACCAACCCCCTGAGACACCCAATACATATCGGTATTTACCCACCTCAAATTCATTATTGCTCTTGGTCAATAATGACAACGATTATTGACCAGTAAGAGAAAAAAACACCTTTGCAACTTTTCGACAAACTAAATTATGGTACGTTTTATACAACTAGTAGTGAAAAAAGGGAATATAAGATTGTTCAGTTTTCAATTTTTCTATCGCATTGTCGGAAAAGGAAATACCCGTTCATTATGTGTCTGAAAATTGCTGGTTGTCGGGTCGGTTTTCCGACTGTCTCTCGAAATGAGTAATTTATCCGCGAAGAGGTCGTCAAATAGGTTGTCCTTTCCGCCCGCGGGCGTATTGTCCCGGCACTGGGCGGTAAGGGGTGTTTGCAGGCGTTGGTAATCGTGAAACAAATAATTTTCTTGCGTGATATGTTTTTCTATTCAAATTCATGAGTTTATTGAAAAATTAGATGCAGCCGCCGAAAATTTGTCAACATCAGTTTAGTCTATTGTGATCGCACCTTTGCGAACACGCCCTTTAACAAATCATCCCTAGACTATTCTCTGTATCAAATCGGGTAATTCCAGAGGCAGGAGGGTAACGCCTATGACACGATGGAGAGAAAAAAAAAACGGGGAATTATACGCAAACACCTGGAAGATGACATATAACGTACCGTGACCTCCTCCAGGACAATGGGGCGAGATTCACGCCCATCGGGGGTTGGGTTTTGTCTTTAAAATGCTGTTAGAGTGACCAAAAAGCGGGGTTTTGTCGTCGAGTCTTGGGTAAACTTTCTAAAGTTGGATGATATGAACATATGTCTTCCTATTCAAACCGAACAATTAAGTTTATTTGCCAGGTTGAGAGCGGATAAATGGGCCACCAAGGACGATAATGCACCAAACTATGTTTGGTATTGTGTGGAACAAGTTTACAAGATTTAGTGCGAATTCCGATGCTACCACAATGATAAGTGATTATTCATAATGTCGAAAATCAAACCAAAAGAGCGTGAGATTTTTCAAGTCTCAAGTATTGACAAATTTTGCCATTCATGGGGCTCGCATTGTGCTTTGAGCACCAACATGACAAATATTTTTCATGTTTTCTCCTTTAGTTACTTTTATTCCAAATAAAACTCTTGTTTTTGTCTTATTTTGTTTAATTTTTCTATCATAAATGGGAAAAAATGATAAAATTGGAAATAAACAAGTTTCTTTTGATACGAATAGTGTATAGTACAGATGAAATGATTGCTACATTACTATTATTTAGTTTTTTTTTATCTTACTTGTTGTAATAATGGTCAATTGTTGATTTTTTATCTTATTGGTGAAAAAATTAATATACCATAAAACTTTTTTTTTTCTTACACACGCAATTTGTTAAAAACACCAATGTTACGTCAAATAATTTATGAGTGTTATCAAATTTTTATTGTTTTGGTTGCTTTTTATATCATGACAAATTTACATGACAATTAATATCAAATTAGGTAATCAGTAACTAAACTGAAATTTTTTAAATGTTTTATTATTAAAAAATTATATGAATGTGCCTATCTAGGGTGTTCCAGCGAGTTAAAAAAGTTCATTAGTGACCTTTAAATGGTAAAATTAAAAAAAATACATATTTTGATATGTATGATAGATACTAATCTAGTCAATCGCCTAAAATTATTTTCAACTATACAGCGTGTCTCAAAAATAAGCTACAATACAAACTTGTGTTTTTTTAAATGAAACACCATATGTTTCCTAGCGTTTTTGGATGTAGATTTGTATGACAATGTTTTTAAGCTAAACTTTTATTGGTCGATTTTGCTTAGTTTTAAAAATAAGACGTTTTTTTTGACAAAAACATGCACTTTTTAAAAATTTATTGAACAAAAACTAAGACATCTTGAAATATTTTTTTACTACCGCAAAGAAGAAGGTACAAGCTGTAAGGTTGTAACATTTTTTTTAGTGTGTTGCATTTGCAAAGATAAAAAAATGAAGGCGTTTGTTAAAAGTTCAATAACTTAAAAAAATTTAAATGGAACACCCTATTTATTGTTTTTGCATTTAAAAGATTATTTAATTGTCTTTCTAAAATTATTTACTTTTAGCTGTTTCTAATTAATAACTAAAAAGATATTTAACGTTAAACATTAAAAAAAATATTACTATTGTTTCAGTAGCCAAAAAATGCACAGTTGAAGAAATATCACTTAATAATCACATTTGTGTTAAACTGAATCCATTATTTTTAATTTTTACAATAAAATAATTCGAATTTCAGTATTTATAACGACTTTTACAATCTCCGAATAGGCATTGTTGCTACAATTGATATTGAATGTTAAATACCTTTTTATTTATCAATTCTAGACATTAAAAGTTTAATTTTTTAAATAGACAATTTATCAATCTATTAGATGCAAAAATAAAAAATAGGGTGTTCAATTTAAATTTTTTAAGTTATTTAATTTTTAACAAACTTCTTAATTTATTAATCTTTACAAAAGCAAAACACTAAAAAATTGCTACAGCTTTAAATTCTGTACTTTCTTCTTTGCAGAAGTAAGAAAAAAATTGTATAATAGATTTTTAAAAAGTACATGTTTTCGTCAAAAAAATGTCTTATTTCTGATACTAAGCAAAATCGAGTAATAAAAGTTTAGCGTAAAAACATTGTTTTAAAAGGCCAAATCCAAAAATGCCAAGAAACATATGGTGCTATATTAAAAAAAAAAATTGTATCGTAAATTATTTTTGGGACATGCTGTATGGTTGAAAATAATTTTAGGTGATGCACTAGATTAGTATATATCAATGTCCTATACAATTTTTTAAAATTTCACCATTCAAAGGTCACTAATGGACTTTTTTAACTCGCTGGGACACCCTGTATAAGAAAACGTTATATTATACACGTAATTCCTTTCTGAAACTCGTGCTACGTGCTCGTTTCACAAACCCATCACTCACAGATGCTGAAGAACTTTTCTTTACTTGAATAATAAACTACTATTGTTGGTTTTCGCATGTGAGATGACGGCAAATTACAATATTTTCCGTGCGCAATAATTTCGAAATTGCTGATGTAGGAAAAGCCCTTGAGGTGTCGCTGGCTAGAAAAGTAATAAAGATTTGCAAAAGCAACACATTGCGTACGTACTGTATGAAATTACATACATTTTGTGCCCCTCTTGGCGGTGCTCTCGTTCACGTTTTGAGCATATGGGGCGCCAAAAATTACAGGATCGGTCCGAATTCGTGATCACGATTTCGTTGTCGCTTTGTCGAAAATTGAATAGTTTTTTTTTCGATAAAATCCCATCGGACTATTATCTCCATTTTTCGGCATAAAAGGATTGCGGTTTGGGCCGTTATTGTGTGTTTAATACTTGTCAAAAGTAATAATTTGGAATTTTTGAGAAAACGGTGGGCGTGACTGAAAGGAAACGCATCACGGCTCCATTCAATTTAAATTAAGATTTTCTAATGTCTAATTTCCAATTCGGTCGTGTAAGGACAAGCTTTGGGCATTTTAAACATCCGGAATGTTTACGAATTTTCGAGTAATAACATGGGTTTTAAGTGTGTTCGTATGTCGACGGCTTCCTTTACGATAATAAATTTCCTAAGTGTGAATTGATGAGACAAGAGTTTATTATTAGATTGCCGGAAGTGTTAATGAGCCCAGGTATAGCTTCGCGACTAGTTCATGACCATTTACGAATTTTATGCACGCCCCTCGTACCCGAGATATTTGTCACAAACCAAACGAACGACAGCTGCGTTTTCAAGACCAATCCGTTATGCAGCAAATGACACTTTTCGGATTCGATACAGACACTTGAACGAAGGAAAAAAACACTTTCCGCACCCTAGGCCAATGTAATGACAATACAAAATGTAGCTTGTTTTGTGGTAATTTAATAAAAGGGGTTGGAGTACCAGTTTTTGATTTATTTTGAAAAATATCCTAGCAAGTAGAATTTTCAGAATTTTTTAAAATTGAGAGTAATTTTTGCAACTTTATTGAGACAAAACTCACGTCATTTACTTGTTTGCAGTTTTTTTTACTTTCGAGTCCAAATTTTTTATATTAGGTACCTCAATTTCAAAAAATTGGAAGATATGTCTTAACTCTACTAACAATTTTCACCAATTCAAATACCTATTGTTTAATTTTTTATCAAATTTACAAATTTTAAAGTCAAATTTGAAACATTTTTCACTCTTTGAATGTTAGAATGTAACAATTGTAACAATTTGACTATGGTTTATACAAATTTTGGCCGGTTTGAATAAAATTTTTACAACAAACTATTATTATTATTTTACTATAGTTTGAATTGTCGCCTGAAAATACAATAACAATACAAAAAGTATTTTGTTTTGTGATAATTTCATAAAAAGAGTTGAAATTTTACTTTTTGATTTATTTTGAAAAAAACAAAAAACTCACTAACAAAGTGATAATTCGACAAAAAATACAAAAAAATCTTTTCAGAATTTTCAGAATTTTTAGAATTGCAAAATTTTTTAGAATTAAGAGTTACTTATTCAAGTTTTTGGGCCAAAACTCCCGTCATTTACTTGTTTAAAAACTTTTTTTTTTGGAACAGTACTCAAATTTTACTCTTGAGTACTACTTCAAATATCTGTTGTTCAATTTACGAATTTTAAATCGGAAATTTGGATTTTTTTTTCGCACTTTGCACTCTAGTGATTTGAGTCTAGTTTATATAAATTTTGACCGATTTGAATAAAATTTACACCAAGTATGACACTTGTTCAGGTAAATAAAGCCCAATTTTGATTATAATTTGAATTGTTGCCTAAAATATTTACAATAACAATAGTTTCTTTGTGGTAATATTAAAAAATGGTAGTTCTTAGTTTTTGATTTAAATCTTAAAGAAAATCTATCAACCAAAGCAGTAAGAAAATTCGAAGAGAAACAAAAAATATTTTTTTTTAATTTTAAAATTTTTTGAATGTTTTAATTGTTGTATTTCAAATTTATTAGGACAAAACTCACTTACTTGTTTAAGATGTTCTTTGAAAATAGTACATACTCAAATTTTACTTTTGCGTCCAAATTTTTTTATTATATCTTAATTTCAAAAAAAAGGACATGTCTTAACTTCACTAACGACTTTGCACTAATTTATAAATACTTAGCTGTTGTTCAATTTATATCAGATTTATGACTTTTAAACTCACACTTTGAACTTTTTTCTCAATTTGCATGTACCTAAGATTTATACTCTAGTGACGATTTGCCTGTGATTTGGAGAAATTTTGAGAAATTTGAATAAAATTTACACCAAGTAGCCATTACCATAATTAATGTCATAATTTTTATAAAAAATGGAAGAATATGGCTGAATAAAGGCCAGTTTAAATAATTTTTTGCACAAAGTATAGTGCAAAAGTATTATGTCGCTGTGCCACCACGCCTCCGGTCAGTTGTTCAGGTCTAACCCACAAAATTTGTCAAATTGCGCGTTTTCCTCGGAATATTTTACATATGCACAATTTAAAACATTTCAAAATTTAAGATTCAGTGTCGTCGCAATTTACAAAATACATACTCTAAAAAAAACATCTCTCTTGTTGAAAATAAGCTTTTTTGAACAAATTCCAATAAATAAATAAAAAAAAAATTGCAAAAACTGTTTTTCACCAACGCAAATACCAGTTTTTCAGTTTATATCAAATTTACGAATTTTAAGCCAAATCTTGCACTTTTTTCACTTTTTTTTTGATGTCAGATTTTCCTTTAGTGACTATTTGACTCTAAGTTTATACAAATTTTGGCTGATTTGAATTAAATTTTCACGAATTATGGTTCTTGTTGGGTTAAATAAAGCCTAACTTAATTAATTGTTTTGCAACAAATTCAAAATTCTTTGATTATAGCCTGACTTACCGCAAATTGACGGTTGTCTAAAATTTATCAACGATTTGTTTCAATTTGGCTAAAAGTCACGCTAGTGTTAATATAATAAAAACTGAACACAAATTTAATTCTGAAAAAAAGAGCAACTTCTAATGCTTTTGACAACGTTTTTTTTTTGGTTTAATTTTTCTGATTAGATTTCTTTGAGTGGCAAATTGCTTAACGAATGTTTACCCTCGTGACTGAATGGGCCAATAATCCAAACCGCACAAAACACTCCCAAACAAAAGCTTGAATAGTTCGTAGCGTCAAAAGCGCGCTAAAAAGCTCACCCGAAAAGTTGGAAAGCTCCCGGCGTTCGTTCGTATAATTAAAAAACAATGCCCATTAAATTAGTAAAAAGGGAAAAGCAGTGAACCGATAAGATCATAAAGACATGTTCATAAACGCGTAAATTAATTGCGGCGAAGTTGTTTGTTCGAAGAGACACACCTCTTTGATAAATAGGAATTAATACGCTTGACAGCTGGGTATTTGTTTGTGTGGACATTACTTTGAATGTTTTAATCGACTTGAGGCTTGCTTTTTTTTTTAATTAATAAAAGTGTGTGCGGCCGATACGGAAACAAAGAATGCTTGTAGGACGAGGTCTCCGCCTCTGGTGTAAGAGGCGGAGGACGTCTGCGGAACAGATGTGAAGGTTTTTCAATAGAAAATGATTGATAATAATTTTGAGGTTTGCTGTATTTCTGGTTAAAAATCGATAAAATTACACGGCATTTGTTTGATCTCGTCGGTGTGAAAAAGGGCACGCGTCGCGACGGCCGTCGTCTCATCGACGTCGAACAGCGTCAGGGTGGAATTTACAATGTGATTGCTGCTTTGTAACTAGGCCTATCAAAGCTTCACCCATTTTATTATTCCGGGATTTCAAATTAACCTTCATTGTGTCAATGCTGCATTTAGCTACACCCTATTTACAGGGTGAGGCATTAGTGCGACTTTGATATTAAAAGCACACGTTGTTTTTTGCTTTATTAGACGAGTTTATAAAAACACAGATTAAATTATGACCACATTTCATTGTTTAACTCGTAAATCAAGTCATAAGTTGAAATAATTATTTATTATACAAGACGATAAAACTGAATTTTATCTTTGAGAGCAATCGAAAATATAATGAAAATTTTATCGTCGTGTACAATATAAAATTTTATTCAATCCTCACTAATTTTGTAGTCAATTTGGTCAATATGTATATACAGGGTGCGCCAGAACTCGCGCCCCAGAGAAAAATGCCATATAAGGTAAGATACCAGGAACATGGAAAAAATATTTAAAAAAAATATCTATAAAAATTTCGAAGTTATGAGGGTTTAAAGTTTGCACTTTGACTATTTATTTCTGTTGGAAAAGTAATTTTTCAAGTTTTTTTGATATAGGCTATTAAAAGAGGAAAGAAGGAAGCTGTATCCTAAATTGTATCTCTGTTCAATGTTATTTGTGGCTTTTATTAGCAAAATTTTTGTCCCTTTACTAAATAATTTAAAAAAAAAATATACAAGATTATGAGTATCCTTTAATAGATATAAAAAAATGTCAAATGTCAAAAATTTTTGACAGATAGAATTTTTTAAACATTTTTTTCATGTTCCTGGTATCTTACCTTGCTTGAAAATTTTCTCTGGGGCGCGAGTTCTGGCGCACCCTGTATAAATGTCAAAGTAAAATTCAACAATAAAATCTAATGACAAAGATCGTTAGCAACTAACAACCGCAGATATGCGACAATGGATGTATTTTTTTTATCATCTAGACGATAAAATTTCATTTTAACATGAAGAAAAGAGTAGATAAAATTCAATTTTATTATAGAGGATTGAATAAAACTAATTTTTCTTAAATGTCTCATGAAAAGTGCTATTACAAAAATATTGACGCAAGAAATTATTTGTAAAAATAAACAAAACCAATATTGTACTTAGATAAAAACTAAATATTTTTTTATTTCTTTATTTTTATTATACATTTTATTTTGGTGGACTTACTTTTTGTTCATAGCTCTTTTTACCTTACTTTTTTTTCTATAGTAGGTACCTACAAAACTTTTTAAAAACTGATTTTTGTGTTTTTACAACGTTTTATACATTTTTTTTGAGTCACCTAGACTCCCTAGAAGTGCAATTGAATCAATTTTGAAGTTTTCGGTTTTTTGATATTTGTCAAAATTTTGGTCAATTTTTAATACCTGAAGCGGATATCAGCTAATAACTTTGAAATTATTTTTTCGATCATTGCTTTATGTTTGGTACTTTTTAATTTCCTATTTTATAAAAGAAAAATTATAATTCTGCGATAAAATCGCTGGTAAAAACAATAATATCGTAAATATAAATTCGACTATAACAGCAAAACTATTCTGAATTTTGCAGTTTTCTTAACGCCAATCAATTCCCCGGGACATTTTACATATGTCTACATCAAAATATTATATCACTGCAGTACAGTTTTTGCACAATTTACAAAATAAAAAAAAGGAAAAATTTGTTAACAAAATTTTTAAAATTGTGAAATTTTAAATGCGTTTTTTTACGAAACTATAAGACTTAGGACAAAAAAGCATTAAAATCTACCTTAAATTACCTGTCTAATGGCGCAAACCGGAAGTTCCTCCGGGTAACGGTTCTAGGTAGTCATTTTTAGTTTTTTTTTCAAAAAAAGTCATATCTCAAAAACTATGAGTCATATGTCAAAACGGTTTGTTCAGGCGTATTCTCCAGTTAATTTTACATGTAGTACTAGTTTTTTATAAGAATAAAAAAAAATGATTTGGATTTTATTCTTAACTTTATTACTCAATATCTCAAAAACTATGCATCGCAGAGCATTTTAACCTGTTGCATCGTGTTTAGCGTGTGATTTTGCGTCTAGAAAACCATATTAAAAGTATTTTTGAAATAAAAAGATGATCGATCATTTTTACAATTCGTATTTTCAGTAATCAGTCAGAATCTCCGACGCGTCATTAACGACTCACCCTGTATAAAAAAGGGGAAAGATTTTTTTCGAGGCTAATTAGGACGCGTAAAATGATAGTGTTGTGATTTATTTGTCGCTTCGTTGAAAATTTAGTTTGGGGATTTTATGGAAGCATTTTTTACCCAAAAGTAATTAATCATTATGTGGTTTTGAGTTTGACATCGGGTAAGACAAATTTGCAAACGAGACGTTTTGGTTAATTAAAGGTCAAACATGTGTGGCCTGAAAAAAAAACGTCTAATTTTGATTTTTCACTATGTCTTTGAGTAAATCATGATCAAAGTGTCCACCACTTAGACTTTTCCCGCCCGATTTGAGAAGATAAAGTGAGTGTCGTTGTGTTTTTCCGTTTTCACAGATGGATTAGAAACATTACATCGGTGTTTCGAGCTTACACACATCATTTGTCACCTCGAAATACCTCGCCTATAAATATGACGGTATGACACGACGGAACACTTTGTCATATTTCGTATACGTTGTGTTATGTTCTCGTCGTTCACACTTATGTTTCATATTTTAACGATCCGTCAAGTCGTACTCCTTTCCAACATGATGAATTGGTATGACTGTTAAGACGTCGAGTAATAGTAAACAGCTGCTAAACTCGCTTTATTGTGAACTTTTCCGGTAATTAGATATTTTTAGGTTTAGAGAGGCGATATTATATCTTCATCGTGCGAATTTTTTTATTTTTTTTTTGTTCAAATATTGGTAATACGACTCTGTCACGGATTATTAACCTAAAAGGCGTCAAAGACGAAGAATTCTCGCACATCAAAGGACCCGAGTGACCCCACAGACACTCATTTGACCGGATCCGACATAATATACAGGATGTATCGGATAGACGGATCCGTTTTCACGGCTTTTGACAGCACGTTCCAAGAAACTCACCCAATTAAGAAAATTTTAACATTTGTTCAAACTTACTGAAATTGAAAGCGCCGTTACAACTTATTTGCCTATTATAATTAGAGAAATTTACCGTGCTTTTCAAATTTCACATTTCTGCAAAGTTTTTTTTTTTGAGTCTCTTTTAAAAGTGCATTTAAATCAATTTTGAAGTTTTTGATTTTTCGATTAAGAAGACTCGAAAATTTTAACATTTGTCCGAGAAGTATGTAATGAAATTAAGAGAATCTCTACTACAAGAAAAGTAT
>NW_025400983.1:2104854-2142344 GCF_015345945.1 Tribolium madens
TGTTTTTTACTAGACGTGTGCAAAAAACAGCCATTTTGAATCGTGATTTATACAAGATTTTTTCCAATTTGGTTGTTTTTTTTTTCTGAAAAAATGTCTTAGCCCACCCCCCCTCAAACGACGCCCATGGGCGTTATTATTAAAGCATGAGGACGAAATCATTACCCTTGCAATTAACTTGTGACAGGAGGAAGGCACCCCTGCGTGCTATAAATAGCAGACAAATCTCAAAGGGTTGACGGCAACTCGGTTTTAACGATCGCAATGACAGCCAATTTTCACTATTTATTTCGCACGGCGAACAAGTGGCCAGTTTTCTTTCAATCAAAGTTGAATTTTGACTCTAGTTGGGTTAGAATCGGGTTCGAATTGACAGGAATTGTCAATTGTCAAGAAATTGTCAGTAATAAAATTTGGCCTTATAGATATTGCCTATTTTTTATTTATATATTCATCATTTTTTCAATGTTATTAATACTTTTTTTTAAAACTTTATTCCGTCCTAATCTACATATTCTTCTGTCTGTTCTAAGCTCCAAAGTAATTTCCTCTTGGCTTTTACTTTATGTTTATTTTTTGTTTTTACCTGTTATTTATCTTTCTTATTTACTCAGTTCTCAAATTTGTTTTTTATTTTTTTACATTATAGGTAATATTTTTTTTATAATATATTTTTTTTATTTTTGACAGTTTTGATAAAGTTTGGTGCTTTATTACGTCTTTTTCTATTTTTAACTATTATACATTCTTAATTTTTATTAAAGCTTTTTTAACATCCATCGTTTGGTACTTTTCCAGTTAAACTTAGTTTTTTTGTTATTTTTAAAATAATTTTCTTGTCAGCTATTTTATTTCTTTTTTTGAACTTTTATTATTTGTGTTTTATGTTTTTTTATATTTTTTATTTTTACGTTTTAAAGTTTAACTTACCAAACTGCGACTTTTACACATCAAGTAAAAAAAGGAAAAAAATTATGAACGCAAACAAATAAAGTAATTTATTAAAACTGCTAATTTTGTCACAAAAATACGAGAGATAAAAGTGAAAAATAGAGTCAATATAAAGAAACTAGACAAAAATAGCAACAGAAAACAAACGGTAAAGAAACAATGGGATAAATTAATTTATCTAAATTAATGTAAAAGTAAAATATTACGGCATAAATAGTAAATAACACGTTAAAAATGCAATAAGAGTGAGATGAAAGCTGTTAAGTAAATGAAGAACGCAATGTTGGTATAGAAAAATTAAAAGAAAATAAAGATATATATAGGTAAACACACGAAAAAGGTAAACTCTAAAGAAGAGAAAAAAAAAATAAGAAGGACGAAAAAGAGAAAATTAAAACAAGAAAGCGTGTTTAATATAACTTGACTCGTAAAAAAACAAAGGAACATGAATAAAAAAAATTAACAAAGAATAAGAATAGCAAAAAGGAAACTGTGACAAGTGCAAAAAAAACATATTTTAGAAAAATCTGCACCATCTCTTTTATTTCAGTACAGAAAAGCAGTACTTTCGTCACGAGTGGAGAAACTCGAACATTGAATTAAAATCGCAAACGGTGTTTTATGCTACTTGTGAAAATAATAGACAACTTTTTGCACCTGTCGTGCTCCAATATTAAATTATTTGTTAAAAATCGTGTTATATCAAATTAAGCGAAATTTATGCTTGATTGAAGCACCAAGTCGAGCGTTTTTGCATTCAAATGAAGCAAATGGGGTGTAAAAACTAGTTTCATAAAATCACAAACCGAATCAAACTGACCTACAAATTTAAACTTGGCGCCGGCTAAATTCTAGTGACTTTTCTTATCCCCAAGTCACCAAATTTGCCGTTTTTAATAGTAGAAACACATTTTTTGTGCTTGTATGACTCGTTTTCTCTTTTTTGGTGAAAAAAACCGCTCACAGTTAAAAAAATTGTCTCAAAATTTAAACTTGGCGCCGGCTAATTCTAGTAACTTTTGTCTCAAAGTCACCAAATCCGCCATTTTTGTGCCCTTGTTGAATAATGTTTCATGCGGTTTTTTAGACAAAAACTCGAGTGAAAACGCGTAAAAACACACTTTTTGTGCCCCCGTAATCCTCGTTTTATCGCTTTTCTGTGAAAAATGGCCGCTTTTATTGTCGCACGCTCGCTACCAGGTAAGCAAAAACACCGGAAAAAAAGTGAGGTTAAGTGAATTTTCCAGTTTTAAATCGAGCAATAAAGCAGTTTCTGGCGAACGACTTGTCGAAATTGCACCACCAGGGGCGCATAATCCAATGCATAATCCCGACAGTGACCCAAAACCGTTTTTACGCCGCTGAAAAGAAGGTTTTCGACCGGTCGAAGCCCCACTGCAATGTGGGCACAATCGGGCACGTGGACCACGGAAAAACGACCCTAACCGCGGCCATAACCAAAGTCCTCGCCGACCAGAAGCTCGCCGAGGCAAAAAAGTACCAAGATATTGATAATGCCCCCGAGGAGAAGGCGCGAGGCATCACCATCAACGTCGCCCATATCGAGTACCAGACCGAAAACAGGCATTACGGGCATACGGACTGCCCCGGACATGCCGACTACATCAAGAACATGATCACGGGGGCGGCGCAGATGGACGGGGGCATCCTCGTCGTGGCCGCCACCGACGGGGTCATGCCCCAAACCCGCGAACATCTCCTTCTCGCCAAGCAAATCGGGGTGGATCACCTCGTGGTCTTCATCAACAAAGTCGACGCCGCCGACCAGGAAATGGTCGAGTTGGTGGAGATGGAAATCCGGGAGTTGATGACCCAGATGGGGTTCGACGGTGATAACGTCCCCATTGTGGCCGGGTCGGCGTTGTGCGCCCTTGAGGGGAAGAACCCCGAGATTGGGGCCGAAGCAGTCCTCAAACTTTTAAAGGAAGTCGATAGTTACATTCCCACCCCCATGAGGGAGTTGGACAAGCCGTTTTTGCTCCCCGTGGAGCACGTCTACTCGATCCCTGGACGGGGGACTGTGGTGACGGGGCGTCTGGAACGGGGGGTTGTCAAAAAGGGGAACGATTGCGAGTTTGTGGGGTTCAATAAGGTGATTAAAAGCACAGTGACGGGGGTTGAGATGTTCCACCAAATCCTAGAGGAGGCACAAGCCGGGGACCAAGTCGGGGCTTTGGTCCGAGGAGTCAAACGAGATGACATCAAGAGAGGTAAACAAGGGGGCGCAATGCAAGATCTTGAGCTGGTGGGTGGTTTAACCCACCAGTGTGGTTTCCTTGCTATAGCAATAGAAATAATTGATTAATTTTCAATTTTTTCTAACAAATTTCAACGTCTCAAAATTTGGGTTTAATGTTGGATTTCAGGTATGGTAATGGCCAAGCCCGGAAGTGTCAAAAGCTACGACCATATTGAATCTCAAGTGTATATTTTGAGCAAGGACGAGGGGGGCAGGACTAAGCCCTTCACCTCCTTCATCCAATTACAGATGTTTTGCAGGACTTGGGATTGCGCCATTCAGGTCATTGTCCCCGATAAGGAAATGGTGATGCCGGGAGAGGACTCAAAGTACAAATTTCATTCGATTTGTGCACTTTTAATGTGTTTGTGTTTAGGTTGATTTTGAAATTATTCAGACCCATGGTACTGGAACAAGGACAAAGGTTCACGTTGAGGGATGGAACCCAGACGCTTGGTACTGGGGTTGTGACCAAAGTCTTGCCCTCGTTGAAGGAAAATGAGAGAATACAGTTGTTGGAAGGGAAGAAAGCGAGGGAGAAGAGGGAAGCACAGAAATAAACGTTTAGCTTCTTAAGTTATTACTTTGTACTTTATGTTATGGAAATAGTGTAAAATAAAGACGTTTTTACCGTGTAATTAACTAATTTGATTTTGGCAAAGTACGGTTTAGTCCTACTTAAAAACGAGAAATTGAGGGTAAAGTTGTGAATTAGCGGCCTTGTATTGAAAATTATGTAATCGTGTATTGTTGGTTGCACAGTATATTACTTGAAAATGTAGAAAAATTGCTTTAGGAAACTAATTTATTAAATGAATTTATATTTGCTGAATACAAAATAGTGGAAATTTTTAGAAGATATTATCACAAATAACTAAATTTTGATATTGTTGTATTGATGGTTGTATAACGTAAAATTGCTTTTGACAATTTGTCAATGCAATGCAATTTGCATTTAATTGAAATCCTTTATTCTGTAGAAACAAACTGTTATGACTACAAGTTTTTTATTTATTTTTTTTAACTAGATTAGAAACAAACTAAAAAAATTTGTAATAATTTGCTCGTTAAAATTTTTTTTTTATTGTAAACTGTACATAATAGGTGTTATAATAATAATTTAAATATAAATTTTTATGAAATTTTTGTTTAATTTTGTTTTGTTTAAATATAAATATTTGTGTATTGTCGGTTGCATAACAGAGTAGGTAAAAATACAGGGTGATTCACAAGGAATAATGAGCCTGACCAAATTTTCGATGCAACCAACATTACAATTGTCGTAAAATAACTTGGAAAGAGTAATGGTGGTTGCATTGAGAATTTGCTCAGGCTCATTATTCCTCGTGAATCACCTTGTATATCATAAAAATTAATAATAAAGAGGAGAACGATTAGTTAAAAATTTTTAAAGAAAAACAATTTTGTTAAATATATTTATTTTTGCTAAATATATAACATTAAGAAATCCTCAAAAATTACAATTTTTTTCAAAAGGAAATATTGTGCATTTTAGTTGCATAACAAATTCTTCTTTAAATTTATTTATGTGTAATTGAAAAACGTTTATTTAAATATAAAAACAAGTTGCTTTAAAAAATGTTGCAATAATTTTTATTAAATTTTGCTATAATTTTGATGTGCTTGATACGCGTGTATTGTTAGTTGCATAAGTAAAAGTTGCATTTAGTAAAAATATAAAAAAAAATATATAAACAATTGAGAAAGACTAAAGGACAAAACAAATATATTAATCTAGTTTACATTTATTAAAAGAAATTAAAACTATCAACAGAAAAACAGCCAGTGAAAAAATTTTAATATTTGTGAATTGTTGGTTGCATATCGCATGAAACCTTATTACGCTTCATTATTCGTGGGCCTATGCAAAACAAAATGTTTTTGTGTAAACAATAAATTTATATTTTCTAAATAATTACCAGTATTGTCAATTATTTTAATTTCAAACTAACTTTTTATGTTGTTTACTTCCACTTCTTATTTTGTTAAGCAACAAAAAAAATATGAGAAAAAGTGAGCTTTTAATATCTGTTCCAAAATGCTGCAATAAAAAACCGGCATTTATTTATCGTTGCCCGTCAATTTGCACCTGATATTAGCTTTCCTTGACTTTTAAAACTTTTGCAAACATCAAATATTTGCTTTTAATAAAAAAATTGGTGTCACTTGCAAAATGGAGCGTTTCCATCGCCTTTTGGTAAGTATTTATATCAAATAAAAGTTTTGTGAAAATCCATTTATTTCTTAAAGTAATTAGGAGGCTTACAAATAATGAAGGATTGTTAAAAAAATATCTTGTCTAATTTTCAAGTTTTACACATGCGAGCGCCATCTCAATTTAACAACAACTGGGCCCTGATACAATAACTTAGAACACTAGTTAAATAATATAAAATTAAATATATAGTAAATGCGGGAATTAAAGTTCTTCGTCGTCCTCGGGAAGCGCGGTTTCTTGCGCCTCCTTGAGATCCTTCTCGATTTGCTGCTGCCAATGGGGGTCCATCGTGACTTCGGGGGGCACCAACGCCGGCATCGCCACAAACTCCAAATTAGGATCCCCGATCAACTTACGCGCCAACCACAAAAACGGCTTTTCGAAGTTATAATTCGACTTGGCGGAAATATCGTAGTACTGGAAAAGTCTCGAATAAAATCTGACACACCTAACCTCACTTTAGACCAACCTGAAGATTCTTCTTCCTGTGGAACACAATACTTTTCGCTTTGACTTTCCTGTCTTTGATGTCGACTTTGTTCCCGCATAGCACAATGGGGATGTTCTCGCACACCCTCACGAGGTCTCTGTGCCAATTGGGGACGTTTTTATACGTGACCCTTGACGTGACATCGAACATGATGATGGCACACTGCCCCTGGATGTAGTACCCGTCGCGCAGCCCCCCGAACTTCTCCTGTCCGGCTGTATCCCACACGTTGAACCTGATAGCCCCCCGATTCGTGTGGAACACCAACGGGTGCACCTCCACCCCCAGCGTCGCGACGTACTTCTTCTCGAACTCGCCGGTCAAGTGGCGCTTCACGAATGTGGTCTTACCGGTGCCCCCGTCCCCGACTAGGACGCACTTGAAGGTCGGCATTTCCTGCTCCTGGGCCATTCTGGGGGCAAAACCACGATTAAGGGGGCGAATTCACCCAATTCCTCGACGCACGTTTGGCCAAGTTTTAATTTTTGAGGGAAATGGCGCTTTGAGGCTGTCTCACAGGATTTTGAAACTGAGTTACCGACTTTGCGAATATTTTTCTCTGCAAATGGGGGCCATCGTGCGAAAATAACACCTGAAACGGGAAGTTCGGACTTAAATGTAATTACCTGCGAGGTGAAAATCTTCAATAAACACAGATGAGGAGGAAAACAACGGATTACTTTCGCTACTTCGAGGAGTCGTTAGAGACCACAATGGCGTTCCCTTCGAAGGTGCGAATGTCCGATTCGAAGCCCGCCCGTTTTGCACATTTGCCCAAAGTTAAACGCAAATGGGGCACCAGACGATCGGAAAAAATCCAAAATGCATCACCCCCGTGGTAATTTTCAAATTCGTGTGGTGGATTTCGCGAAAATCGCCCCCAAAGTGGAAAATTGTCCCAGTGACGTCATCAAATTCGGGCGCATGCGCGCTCGCGCAACAGCACTGCAGCTCCCTTCTATCGATTTTCGTGTTCCGATGAAAGTGTTGGGTTTCTCGGGTCTAGTTTTAGTGTTTGTGTTAAATTATTTGAATGGGATTCATTTATAAAACACACGTTTTTCGTGCGGTGTGATTGAGCCTCCTCCACGATGACGAAAGACAGATTGGCGGCCCTTGTTGCGGTAAATCACTACTTTTTACGGTAGCTAATTCGCCACAAATCCAATTATTTCGGTGATTCACACCGTGGCGACCGATTGTCGCAATCCCCGGCGAAAATCCCGGGATTTCCCCGCCGAAATCCCGGTTTTTCGCCCCGATCTAGTGGCAATTAGGTTAGGTGGAAATGCGTTATTCTTTTGTCGCCGCCCCACCCCTTTCATTTGGTGGTTTTTGACGAAATTTTTTGTGTTTTTCTCCAGGCCCAGAGCGACGACGACGACGTCGGACCCGACGATGTGGCTGTCAACGTCGAAGGCCGCGACGGCTTCATGGACGCCTTTTTCGGCGAGGTAATTAACCTCATTTAAACACTACTCGAGACGGCTCTGGACACTTGTCAAAAATCCAACCTACTCTGATTCTGTTTCGTCCCAAAAGGCACCTGTTAACCAGGGGGAATTTTCTTTTGTTCGGTTGGTAACGACATTTTTTCGGAAACAATACGCCTAATCAGGTCATTAAGTGATAAACGAGATTTATGTTTCATTTCACGTGTGATTCATTCTTTAATCTGATCTAATCTCAATCTGATGTTATGATTAATGAAAGTGACGTTTTTGTACATTAAATCGAAAAAAAAAATGAGTAAAAAACATGTCAAGCGTTGGGATTATGACTCTGAATCTAAGTTGGCAACAAAACAAGGCGACTGTTTTTTAATCTACAAGTTGGCGTAAAAAATTCTTAGTTTGGCAGCCTTGACTCACATTTTTATAGGCAATTGTCAATTCAGTGTTGCCAGATCTGGTGTTTTTGTGAAAACTGTAACAATTCAAATATGTCATGATTTTGTAGTTACAGCAGAAAAACAATAAATTTGGAATTACCAGTATTACTTTGTAATTATAATTAAATTATTTTTAATTTTTTAAAATTTTATTTTTAACTAGAAACTCAATTATTTTGCTACACTTTCTCCAAAATAAGTCAAAAAATCACCAGATTAGCCAAGAAAATGGATTTATTTATTTTTTTATGAGATTTCATCCAACAGAGTCAAAAATAGTTAAATAAATAAATAAATAGTTAATAGTTAAGTCCACTCGTGACTTCGTCACTCGTAAACTTAACCTTTTCACTCATAGATAAACAATTTCTTTATCGTCTTGTATAACAATTTCGTTTTATTTTGTACTCACCTACCAGAATTTCTTGAATCTAAAGAGTAGATAAAAGTTACTTTATTTCACTAGACGATAAAAACACCACTTTATCCACTGAAATTAGTTGATAAAATATAATCAGTAGATAAAAATTACTTTATTTTACTAGACGATAAAAGACTACTTTATCTACTGAAATTAGTTGATAAAAGCACTCTTTAACATTGAGTACAAAATAAATCAATAAATTCGATCATTTTGTTTTTTTTTCGGAACATTTTAGTACGTTTTTTAAGCCAGAAACAAAACTATTTTGCTAAATTTTGTTAAAAACAATCTGAAAATTTACCAAATTAGGCCCAAAAATTGTGTTATTTTGCATTTTTAGCACATTTAAGCACATTTTTTAAATAAATACAAAGTTTTTTCAAAAATTTAACGAAATTGGTATCATTTTAACTTGTTTTGTTCGATTTACTTCTTTTTGTACTCGTATCAAGGATCTTTTATTTGCAAGATCTTGTGAAAATAATTTAAAAAATTAATTTAAATTGATGTTATTTCGTTTGTTTTATTCGATTTCGCTCGTTTTTGAGTGAAATTGTGTCAAAAAGTAAGCCGAAAAACTCAAAATTTGTTCCAAGTTGGTGTTATATTACCTTTTTTCAAAGTTTTAAGCACATTATTGAATTGAAATCTCAGAGATTGTGTTAAGACAAACAAAAAAAAAACTCAAAATTAAGTCATTATTTTTGCCATTTTCAGTCTTTTTGCATGTTTTGCAGCGAAAAACGTAATTATTTCGCACCAAAAAATTACAGAATTAGACTAGAAATGGTTTTATTTTTTTCTTTTTAAGCACGTTTTTGACTAGATTTTTTTTTTGGGGCTGGCAACACTGATCATTCATTTGCCACAGCTTAGCTGTCACCATCAATAACACAGTGTTGCCAGTAATTTTCTCTACATTGCTCAGTGTTGCCAACTCAATTTCAAAGTCCCAGTCCACTTTGATTGTTTTTATCGCCGCTTCCGTTATTAAATATGGGAGAGTGTGGAAACGTCGATTAACACATAATTCGGGCAATTTGTCGAATTTGAATTTCAAACACTTCGCACGTCCAATGTCGAAAAAGTGATTTCAATCGAAAATCTTAACTGAAATAAATAAAACGTTTACGATGAAACAGTGCTCTAAATTAATTAAAGTTTCCTGTTTAGTATGCATGATCCCTGTTTGGGGATTTCATCCAATTTGATTAAGAGTCAAGGACGTTTTAGAAAAATTGCAAAAAGTTTAGGTGATTCAAAGAAAACGATTTATTATGATTAAAATTGCAGTTGAAGTTTTTTATTTTCACAGATGAAACGACTTTTTTTATTTAATTATCAGGTTTTATCAGACAATTTATTGAAGGTTGTGTGACTCATTGTTGATAAATAAATGTTTTTGTGAAAATTTTTCACACTTAATAAAATTTATACGATGTGATTATGAGTCAGGTGTAACACGAAATGGTTTTTTGACTAATTTATGGAGCGTCGAGTGGCAAAAACTACTGCTAAATGGGTTTTTTTCTCATTTTGGTCACGTGACTGTGTTAATTAGACTTCGACTAATTTGTTACAATGTCAATTTTTTTAATTTTAAAAGACAGTCAGCTGTCAAACTGTTTTATTATTGTGATTCATCCGTTGCTTTATTCATGAAGTTTTATCGAATACATTGCGTGAAAAGGAAAAGGAAAATGTGGGTTTATCTAGTCGGCCATGCTTAACAAATGACAGCTACAATTAAAAAAATTATGATTGAAAATTGACACTGTCATTGTTTTCACCTTGATAAGCCAACTGGAGCGCATTTCTTATCTCAGTGTTTTAATTGGTTAACAAAAAGACAAATAAACGCCCGGCTTAAAAATCCAACCAATTGGAAAACAGTTGTGACTTTTTATAGCAAATTCCGATTCGGTTTTTTTCTGATTGGTTATCATATACAAAAAGTTGACCAATTAGGGACGTCGTTTGGCCTTGCAAATGGCAGGAAAACCAATCGAATTTATTTATTTTTTTTTGTTGTTGTTACAATTGGCCGATTATTATTTCTTTTGTCGAAAAACACCAATAAACACTCGAGGTAAAGTTTGACAATGAAAATTCAATTATAATTTGACACCAACATTGGATACTTTACAGACTATTTTGTCAACTTTGCGGACGAATTAAATTAATGACATATGAGTCAGAAAAAGTACCTCTTTACGGACTATTTTGGGTTACTTTACAGACTTTTTCGGTTACTTTACGGACGATTTAAAAAAAAGATTTGTATGAATTCTTTCACTTTTTGAAGCGCCACCAAGTGATGTTTTATATACAGTGTGTTTCTTTAATATTGCGAAAAATTGCAACTCATATTTTACATAGAAAAATAACACTAATTTGTCAAAGAAACGATATACAGGGTGATAAAGTTTCAATTTTACAAGTTTATTTTTGCCCTTACGTACCAGTGGCGTGCGGGCACGTCACTGGATATTTTCATTTGTTTATTAGTGTGATTTTTCGATGTAGAATTTATGGTTGTTTTACGCAGTTTGAAGAAATTCAATTATTTTGCCAAACTTACTCAAAAATATGTCAAAAAATTACCAAATTAGCTAAGAAAATAGGTTTATTTATTTTTTAGGAGATTTCATAAGATTTCGGAGCATTTTAGTACCAGAAACAAAACTATTTTGCAAAATTTTGTTAAAAACAATCTGAAAATTTACCAAATTAGGCCAAAAATCGTGTAATTTTTGCATTTTTACAGTGTTTAAGCACGTTTTTGACGTTAATACGAAGTTTTTTTCGAAAATTTTTGCTAAAACTGGCTAAGAATTTAACAAATTAGATTGAAATTGGTATTATTTTAGCTTGTTTCGATCGATTTAGTTCGTTTATGAAGTAGGGATTTTTTATTTGTTTATTCGCATGTTTGTGAGGTAAAAAAACGTAAATATTTTGTAAAATTTCGTCAGAAACGAGTCAAAAATTACATAATTTGACCAAAAGTAGTGTTATTTTTGCTTTTTTTCGAGTGTTTTAGCACATTTTTGAGCAGATAGAAAAATTTAAATTACAACCTTGTAAAATTACAGAAATTAAATTAAATTGATGTTATTTCATTTGTTTTATTCAATTTAGCTCATTTTTGAGTGAAACGTAAAAAATAACCGAAAAACAAACATTTTTGAAAGTAAAGTCAAAAAATCACGAAATTAGTTAAGAAAATAGTTCTATTGTTTTTATGAGTTTTCAACAGAACAGAACGGAGTCAAAAAATCACTAAATTGGACCTAAAAGTACATTATTTTGGCCTTTTTAGGAGCGTTTTAGTAGGATTTTTTTTAGCCAGAAACTCAGAAACAAAACTATTTTGTAAAATTTCGTTGAAAACAAACCAAAAATTTACCAAATTAGGCACAAATTGTGTTATTTTTGCATTTTTAGAGTGTTTAAGCACATTTTTGACGTAAATACGAATTTTTTTTTGAAAAATTTTGCTAGAACAGGCTAAGAATTTAACGTTCGTTTTTGAAGTAGGGTTTTTTATTTGCAAGATCTTGTCCATCATGCCCACAATTACAAAAATTAATTTTAATTGATGTTATTTTGTTGGTTTTATTCGATTTAGCTCGTTTTTGAGTGAAATTTTGTCAAAAAATAAGCCGAAAAACTCAAAATTTGTTCCAAGTTGGTGTTATATTACCCTTTTTCAAATTTTTAAGCACGTTATTGAACTAAAATTTCAGTTTTTTTTGTGAGATTTTGTTAAGACAAACAAAAAAAAACACAAAATTGAGTCATTATTTTTGCCATTTTCAGTCTTTTTGCATGTTTTTCAGCGAAAAACGTAAATATCTCTCAAAATTTCTTTAAAAACAAGCTAAGTTTTACAAGTTTACAATTGCCCGCACGCCACTGCATATTTTCATTTTTTTATTAGTGTGAATTTTCGATGTAGAATATGTGGTTGCAAATTTACACAGATTGAAGCAAATACCCTGTATATAAATTTATTCATTTTTTCATTTAGTCAAAATTTCGGTTTTTAGCCGAAAAAATGTGGAACATAACCAATTTATCTCACTTGAATTTTTTTTTTTGCTCTCATCGCCACCCTCGTAGCCCTCAAGGTGATATTATTTCACAAGATAACACCACTAAGGCCATATTGTGTTATAGTTCCCAGCGGATGTACTAATGTCAGCAGCTCTAACATAAATTTCAACTTAATTAAATGCGAAAATGTCACACGGTTTTGTCAAAATGTGCAACAAGTTATTGAAATTGGATCATTTGGGGGATTTGCAATTCGAATTGGTGGATGAAACATATGACAATTTAATTTACGTCCAGGGCCGACTTTGTGATGTGAAAATGTACATCAAACAAATGTTTTCTTTTGTTCTAGGTGGAAGACATACGAGACATGATAGATAAGATTCAAGCAAATGTAGAAGAAGTAAAGAAGAAACACAGTAGTATACTTTCAGCACCGCAAAGTGATGAAAGTAAGTCGTAACATTTTACGAGTTGTCGTAATTGAATTTTTACATCGGAGTATCGAGTTTTCCTTGCTAACTAGTCATTTTTTCTACGGAAAAAAATCGCGTGTCTTGCAGAAAATGAGATTACAATCTGTCGTCGACCCTCTTGCTTAGTCACGCGAATTATGGATTCGATCCAGACTCGTTCTTGAATTTTTTTTCAGATTATTGCAATTTTTTTTTGTCTTTGTAGAGTTTTAAGGAAAGGTTGAGAGGAAGTCGGCGCGTTATCGACCGATTGCAACCTTTCATACAGGATGTATTTTATCAAAACTTGTTCGCAAATGTGAAAAAATCGCGAATTGATTGAATTTAAATTTTGGTATAAATGTGTGGGAGTGCTGGAGGCGGGCTTACTCACATTTATCTCCAATTGCAACTAAATGTGAGCGTAATTAACAAAGTTCAACACAACGAAAAATTGCTATTTATGACGGATTAGTCCACGATTAAATACAGGGTGTTTTCTTAAAACTGCGAAAAATTGTCGGAAAATAATTAATGGCTCACAAAGTGGTTTTGGAGGATTTTAATTTCTATCATAAAATTTTGATCACCCTGTATATCTGTAACGAAGCTTTATAGCACTATTGTTTATTAGAAAAATTAGTCTTATTTTTCGATGTAGAATATGTGGTTGCAATTTTTCGCAATATTAAGAAAACACCCTGTATCAACCAACGTGATGATAAATCAGAAATAAGTGGAAAAAGAGTCGGAAAAACTCGCGTGACATGACCTTAGATTAGTGTAAATCGACTCTAAATGGAATGGTTAGCTAATATTAGTCACTAGGTCATTTTTCCTTTCTATTTATATATTTTTTTTATTATTTTAAAACACAACAAAATCAGTAAAAGTAAAATTTCTATCGAAATTATTATCACAAATTAAAATTGTAGAGGGTGATTCAAGTAGTTTGACTTTAGGCCAGTGTTTTATTATTATACAGAGTGTTCCGTCTAAATCGCACATTAAAAGTATTGAGAGTTCGAAAAATCATATTTATTTGAAAATTGGTACATAGCCATAATCCATTAAGTCCTCCTAAATGAAAATATTTTCAAGATGGCGACACTTCCGGTTATACCGGAAATCAATCTCAACTTTCTTATTTTAAATGGAAAGGTATATTTTTTACTGCGTTTTTGGATTAATCTGGTTATTTTAAGGAAGTTTTCATTAGCTTTCCCTATACCTAAATTTAGCCGTTTTTGAAATATAATGGAGTTTTTCAAAAAAATTTGGACCTTCCACTTTAAAAATCGGTAACTCTGTCATTTTTTAAAATTTTAGAAGCTTAGGTCTTTCTTCTGGTGTTTTCAAATTTTGAAAATAAAATTAACAAACCCCAATGTGGGAACAGCGTGTATATAACTTTGTATTTAAACTTCGAACTTTTTTGTTTCAATTCCATTCATCACAATATAAATTGAGAATGTTCGTCGGCGTGAAACTTTTCACCGGGAATGCTCTTATTAAACTTTTTTTTTCAGCGCGAGATTTTCGCTAAATATTTAAGTAGCTCTTTTATAATCAAAACTTGTTTAATGATAATTTTTGCTTTGCTAAAAATAGTATCCGTGAATGGATTTAGTGGTGTTTAGGGAAAGAAGAAAGAGTTTTCGAGGAGCTAATATCAGTGTATTGTGTGTGTTAAGTACTTTTCTAACAATGGGAATGTATTTGTTGACGATCGATTCAACGACCAGTGGTTAGGTTCTCATGCTTTATTACCGACACTACATTTAATATCTAAATAAATGATTTCTTTTCATCACAGCGATAAAATTAACTTCATTGATCCAAGCAAACAAAATTAATCAACTTTGCATAAAATATGCAAGATCTGGATTTATTTTACTCTATTTGTGATTATGTTGGCCGCACTGATTAAACCACAACGGAAATGGTCGCACTAATCCGTGATTGGCTATTGGACGGCAATTCGGGATTATCTATTTACCAATTTAATAATAATAAAATTAACAGAGATTCTTTATAATGTAATCAAAATTTCAAGATTCTGAATAAAGATTCAAATTTTTGTGAAATGGGTAAAAAATGTAAAATTCGCAAATAAAGAAATCTAGATCTACAGAAGTTTCTTCACTTTATGTTTTTTAAGCTTTGATGAATTTAGATCTTTAGAAGAATTAGAATTTAAGAAAATCTCTAAATCAAAGCATTTATTATTGGATTACAATACTATTGATCACAACTAGATTTTGATAAAGAATTGTAATTTCTTTAAAGTTTGAAGAGTTTATTCAACGATTTCTAATCTTTTAGAGGTGGGGAAATTCGTCTTTTCAACCCGTGGGCAGTAATGTCTCAAAAATCCCGCTGGAGTTAATATGCAGGATTGCCATTTTGGTTGTAATATACAATTTTTTTTGTCTACAAAACTTGTGCAATTCTAATTTATACATATCTTGAATAAAGAATGATTCGTGAGAACATAATTTGTAAGAATTGAAATTATTTTGATCTACTTTTTCAATATTTTTTTTATTTTTTTTTTCACATAAAGAAAAATTTTGTTTATGTCTTTGAGTGGTTTCATTCTACTTTTCAACTAGTTTTTAGGGTTGTTTTATTTTTACTTTAGTTGTTTGTTTGTTTTGATGTTCTTTTTTCACTGTTGTTTTTTTGATCTTCATATTTTTAGTTTTTGATTATATTTACTTTGCATTTGAGTTACTATGATCTTATTTCAATTCAACTACGAGTTTTTTTTTTCATAGAATGCAACGTAACAAAATAAAAAATACATTTTTTAAAGTAAAAAGACATTCTGGTGTGTAAAAAAAACATTTCCATCCCTCCCGGACGTACTTAAGTTTTGTATTTTTTTTCTTTATTTTTTTAATGTTAGGAATTGAAAAAGTGACAAATACACGACACGCTACAAGCCCGTATTTCGTATTTAAATTTAAGCAAATCGTGTCTCCGGCTTTGGGGACACTTTTTTCTCGTTTGCTTTCTCTCCCGGATTGCAGTTGCGCTACCGCACGAGATGATAAACTAGGGAATACCTAAACGTAACGTCCTTAAACTCCATATTGATCTCGACCGAGTCCTAGATTTTCTCTCTAGGGCACCAAAATGATTTTTTTTTTGCCTCGTGACAAACACATTATCGATCGATGTATTTTCATTCAACGAAACTCGAACATTATCAGCTTGTCGATGGTTTTTCTAAAGGCTTTTATCACGCTGGCGGGCTGATTAAAGAGATTGCGGATTCGTGATCAAGAATTTCCAGCAGCAAAAAGGTGGCTCAACTGTGATTTTACTATTAATAAAATTGATCCATGATTTCGCTGAATATTAAATTATGTACGATTTTAATAAATGTTGTTTCTTTCTTATCTCTTTCGCTGCTTCAGCAATTTCTGGAGAGGTGCATTGTTGATCATCAGCATTTGACATATTGCACTACTAACTGCACAAGTTACTTGCGTTTTGGATAAAATAGTATATGTTATTCGTAATAGAAGTGGGTTTATGTGGCTCAGCTGAATTATTTGCCTCACTACGTTCAGCTTCGTCACATAAACTATTACTTTTACTCCTAATGGCATAATATACTATTAAATAATGTTTTATATTGACGAACGTCAAAATTGTTTGGCAACCTTTTTAAAGATTTTTTTTGTGATATTATTCTGATATTAATTTTCTTTCAAAACAAAACGCAATTTTTTGTTGAAAGAATTTAATACATAATATAGTTTGAGATAAGTAAGAAACTTTCTACAAGAACATTAACTTGAAATTTGAAATTTGAAACGGAAGTTGTCAGATTAATTTTTTGTGGTTGATAAGATTAAATTAACCAATCAATTAAAACACTGGAATTGTTTCGTAACATTTTCGAAATACCACTCAACCATCTGTCTATTTATATCACGAGTATTTCACGTAATTTTATTAAACAAATTGTTGCGGTAAATAGCATTATTACAGCCATTGGAGATCAAAGGGTCCGAGTCCATCATTGCAAATAGCCCAATTATTACACTCAACATTCAAACAACTTTTTTTTTGTACATTTCTAATCGAAAATTCGTTTAAAAATGTAAAGTGTTGATTGAAATTTAGAGTTCACTTCAAGAAGCGTATTTTGGTGAAGGCGCCGGTTTTAATCGAAAATTAAATAACTGCAAATATTTATCAAATGTCACGGTAAATCGAGCTTCACTTTTTACGTAGAAATCAACCGACGTAAATGTTTTTTCCGCTTTGATAACCAATCGTTGCATCAAACTCCTACATTAGTCTGCCCACACAGAAGACAAAAAGTCGGCCAAAGATGACGGTTGCGGGGGTGGCGCGACTTCAAGAACATTAATCAAATGAAAAAAAATAAATTAAATACGAAACTGCGAAAATAGTATATTATATCACAAGTAGGGAAGAAATTTGTTATAGCCGACCCGAGATGCGTAGCATTTATAGCGAGACTCTAAAATTCTTCTCTACTGTGTTTTTAGAATATTTTTTTCACTAGTAGCACATTTATTATCTAGAAATGCAACCGTGAAGAAATAACCTTACTTAATGGGCATGTAGTTATTAATTACTTACCTAAATTATTAACTTAAGTTGAAAGTATTATTATTATCGTAAATCGTAAATGAAGTTGTCATTTTTTTACTTCTGCACCCATTAAAGGAATTTTGAACTTTATAATATGAAAATATTTGTTAAAATAACAAAGAAAATGCAAGGGAAAGGGGAAAAAAAGGATTTCAACATGAAATAAACTCATTTGTTTTGACAGTTTTGACAAAGACAGAAAAATTGTTTTTTAATGAGAAAGTTTAAGTTTTTTTATTTCATTTTGCATTAATTTCATCTCGAAATAGTTCTGTTAGTACTGTGATGATAATAGTTTCAAATAAAAATAATCTTGGTATATTATTGCCCTTGGTCAATAATGTAATGATTATTGACCACGGAGAGAACTTCACAACCTCTCACGAAACTAGTAGTGAAATATGACAGTTTATTATATCCTCTTGTTGCGTCCTAAAAATTTAATATGAAAACCGTTCCAAAGTAATGCTCTCCTCGCCTTAATTTATATCAAGGGGAATGTCGTCGTCGTCCGTATTTAATGTCGTCTAAAACGCGTCTCTAGACATGAGTTATCATCTGAAAATTGGAACATAAAGAGGCAACGGCCGTATTATTATGAAACGTGAGGCGTCACTAAAAAAATTTTCATCAGAATTTCCAAGTTTGATTATTGTCGTGTAAAAAGGTTCAATATCGATCGAATTCGCAACGAATTTCTCTCAACCGAAAAGAAAGTTTCTTTCTATACGAAACAACTCACCCATCATGATATTCTTTCGAGACTAACGTACCAAAAGCAACAAATATGAATTGAGGAAACTTTTCGCCAATTACTCGAAAATTTTCTTTCTTCTTTTGTCGAAACGGCGATTTAGCACAAATTCATCGCGATTAAGTTTTATAAAAATAAAACTAAAAATGTTATAGAAAAGCATGTAGACTCAGTAAAACGATTGCAATTGTTCAATAATAGTATATTATGTTATTACGAATAAAAGTGGCGAAGCTGAACTTTTATTGTGCTCAACGTAGTGAGGTAAATAATTCAGCTGAGCCACCTAAATACACATTTACTCCAAATAACATAATATTTTACCCGCAAACTTATTCAAAACGAGAATAAAGAACAATACTATAATTAGCAAGTTAATGAACAAAATAATTAGGACGCTTTGCAAATAATGAAATCATAATAAACATCACGCTTCAGTGTGTGTTGAGATTTTCGAAAGTGTTTATTAATTTAAGTCTGCTACTAACTATTTTTTACTGTATTTTTGAATTGTTTACAAATCTGATGTGCAATTTTTAAATGGCAACAAATTAAATTCACAGTATATTATTTAAAATGTCAAGTATTTTTGATCAGTAAAAATAATAAGTGCACAATAAACTAATAAATGCACAGTCAAAATAATAAATGCATGTAAAATACCATTTGTGCACAGTTTCCAGTCCTTTCTAAAATCATTCTTGCGCAGGGGCCCTTGCTAATACATACAGGGTGAATATAAAGTATGGAACCAAGCGGTTTTATTTTTAAAAAATTTTTGAAAAAATTAAATATAAAGCAGATAGTTGTAATCCTTAGAGTATAGCTTTTATGAGAAAAATTATTTTATAGTGGGTTGCCATTTAAAAAAATTAAATTTTTTGTAGAACTTAAAAACAAAATTATTCTTGTTAAATTATCACATTTTTATAGTACTTTATCACTCATCAATTAGTTTTTTTTTTTAAAATAAATAGTTTAAGCAAAAAACGTTTGGTTCCATACTTTTTATTCACCTGGTATACCTCCCTCCAATAATAATAAATATTCAGTAATATAAAAATAAGTACCAATAATAAATAACATTCGTTTATTATTTTTACTGTGCAAATTGAACTTTTTTACTGAACAAATTACAATAAAATAGTATTTATTATTTTTACTGTGCAAAATATTTATATTATACTGATCATTTTTAATTTTTTACTGTGCAAAAATGAATTAAATACTGATCGTTTATCGTTTTATACTGATCAAAATTGAATTACTGATACTGATCGCTTTATTACTACTCTTTTTAAATCAGCTTTGAAAAAAAAAGTTTGAAAAATGTGACGATAAATAAAAGAAAATTGGTGTTTCATTAAAAAACAGTTTATATAAAAATTGCAGGTTGAGTTTAATTGAAATAATAATTTAGATATTTGTTCAGAAGTCTTCGATTTTTTGAACATTTTCTAGAATAACAATAGCTTGTCAACAACACAAGTTTGCCATTTTAGGATTGCAGAAAATCATAGAAAAAAATGTTTCAATGCTTTGAAAGCCTCCTTTCCACCTTGGATAGTATTAGAATTAGCTTCAGAAACGTAGTTTCGTGAATTTCCGCCTGACTTCCGGTTACATCCTCAATTCACAATGAGCAAAGTTTCTAGATTTCTAACAAGATAGTAACTTGTTTCCAATGGTATCGAGGAACTTTAACGGATCTCATAATTTCATATTTTATTCATCAATAACCGTTCAAATTCAAATTGATTCCAGTAATAAAATTTGTTTGTCGAAAAAAATACGGTTTTCTGGTAACGTCATTCAACTTAATTAAAATAATATACACTGAACGACGTTAGAAATGTTAATTTTGTTTGAATAAAAATCGCCTCGTTTCCAATTGACAGTGAATTAATCAAGTCGATGACTTCCATTTTTACCTGTTGTTGTGAGCGTTTCGTTTCACCTGCTCGTAAAAATCGATTATTGACGTTGAATAATTAAACAATGGAGTTTTTTTTACCCGTTTTTTTTTTGTTGATTTTTGCAGAAACGAAACAAGAACTTGAAGATTTAATGGCCGATATAAAGAAAACTGCCAATAAAGTCCGTGCCAAGCTTAAAGGTAAAAAAAAGTTGAAGGAAAATTGTAAAAAAAATTAACAATGTCGCGTTTTTAGTGATAGAACAAAACATAGAGCAAGAAGAACAAACGAATAAATCGTCGGCGGATTTGAGGATACGGAAAACGCAACACTCGACGTTATCCCGAAAATTCGTAGAAGTCATGACGGAATACAATCGGACACAGACAGATTACAGAGAACGATGTAAAGGGAGAATACAAAGACAATTAGAAATCAGTAAGTTTTTTCTCGGTTTTTATCGCAATTTTATTGCGATTTTATTACAGCCGGTCGATCGACAACTAACGAGGAATTAGAAGAGATGTTAGAACAGGGCAATTCGGCCGTCTTTACACAAGGTGTACGTATTTTTATAATCCTTGAATTTTTCAAGGATTAATCCTGGAATTTTAGATCATAATGGAAACGCAACAAGCCAAGCAAACCCTAGCTGATATCGAAGCGCGACACGCTGATATTATCAAATTAGAAAATTCAATCAAAGAATTACACGACATGTTTATGGACATGGCAATGCTAGTCGAGAACCAGGTAAGTGGGGACGCAATAGAGAGAATTAATTTTCCACCAAGAAATGCAAATTTATTATCAAGAACTTGAGTTTTTGAGAAAAAATACCAGACCATAAAATAATTTAATACAGGGAGGCCCAATGAAAACATTAATTTCTCGGAAATTAACTTACTGGAATGTTTTTTTTTTGTTACTATTTCGACAAAAGAGACCGAAAATTTACCTAATAATATAAATCAGAATTTTCAAGCACGTTTTTGAAATAAAAGCTGTTTTTTTTGTGAAGATTTGATAAATTGCACCGAAAAATCACCACATTAGGGTGAATTTGATGTTATTTTTGTCTTATTTAAGTTTTTTTGAGTACGTAACCAAGCTAAAAACTTAGGTTTTTTGGGTAAGAAACGCGGTAATTATGTGAAATTGTATCAAATCGCAATTATTTTGCAAAATTTTGTTAAAAACAGGTTTAGAAATTGTGAAACTTGTGTTTTATTGAGCGTTTTTGACTTAAAAACACAGTTTTTTTAAGGTTTCACTAAATTTCACTGAAAAAAATTACCAATATAGTTTTTTGAGGACGTTTTTGAGCAATTTATTTTTATAAGTTTTGTGAAACCAATTCGAAAAATATCAGGTGGGGTCGAAAATATTATTTTTGCCTATTACGGGCATTTTAGCACGTTTTTTAGTGTGAAACGAATTTATTTTGTAAAATTTTTTCAAAAACAAGTCGAAAAACACGAAGTGAGTTTAAAATGTTTTTTTTCCAGCTTTTTTTTTCTAACCATGTATTTGAGCTAGAAACTCAGTTTTTGCTGATTCGGTCAGAAAAATAACCAATTAAGGTCAAAAATTACTTTATTTTGTTCTTTTGTGAACGTTCTGGAGCGTTTTTAGTTAGAAACGCAATTATTTTGCAAAATTTCTTAAAAACATACCGAGAAATAACAAAATTTTGTCGTGAGTGGTGTAATTTTTTTTTCAAGCATTTAAACACTGCTTTGAGGTAAAAACATAGTTTTTCTTAAAATTTGGGTAGAGTCCCAAAAAATTAATAAATTAGGTCACAAATTTCATTATTTTTACTTTTTTTAAACATTCTAGTGCGTTTTCTTTATCAAAAACAAGTTGAAAAATTAATGAATAAAACTTTTCAAGCGTTTAAGGAGTTTTTGAGCTTAAAAGCTCAATTTTTGCGAAAAAATACTAAATCAGGTCGAAAATGACGTTGTTTTAACGTTTTTTGAGCGTTTATGCTAAAAATTACTTCACCGGTCAGAAAAATTATCAATTGTTTTATTACATTGTTTTGTTCTTTTTCGAGAATTTTAGAGCTTTTTTCAATTAGAAACACAATTATTTTGTAAAATTTTATTACAAACATGTCGAGAAATAACTAAATTCGGTGGAAGGTGGTGTTATTTTTCCCATTTTCAAGCATTTTTAAGCACGTTTTTGAGACAAAAATTCGATCTTTTCGCAAAATTTGACTAAATCCCAAATCGAACCAAAAAATTTCATATTTTTGTCCTCAAAAACAAGTCGAGAAATTACTAAATTTATTTGAAAATGGTGGTTTTTCTTTTTTCAAGCGTTTAAGAACGTTTTTGGGTCTGAAACACTCAATTTGCGAAATTTAGCTAGCTTGGATCAACAAATACTAAATTTCGTTGAAAATGAAATTTTTTTAAAAGAAAAAATTAAATTTTATTACAAACAAGTAGAAAACCTTCTAAATTAGGTCTGAAATGGTATAATTTTTTTCTTTCTCAAGTGTTTAAGCACATTTTTGAGCTGAAAACTGAAATCTGAAAGATTTTTCAGAGATTTCTAAATATGACATTAGGTCGAAGATGACATTATTTCTGTTCTTCACGAACATTGACTGACTTTTCAATAAAAAACGCAGTTCTTTTGCAAAATTTTGTTAAAAAGAAGTCAAGAAATAAACATATTACTCGAAAATGGTTTTATTTTCGCTTTTTTCAAACTTTTAAACACGTTTTTGAAGAAGATTTTTCTCAACAGGGCTGAAAAATCACCAAATTGGGATAAAAAATTTGTGCCTTTGACAGACATTTTAAGTGTTTTTACAAAATTCATCAAAAAAAGTGGAAAACCAACAAATCGAGTTGGAAATGGTGTTTTTATGGGCCAAAAAATACTAAAAAAACACCAAATTAGGGTGTTAAGAATACTGTTTTTGGTTTCTTTGAGGGTTTAACACGTTTTTTCAGCGAGAAACTCAATTATTTCATTAAAAATCACCGAATTGACTCGAAAATGGTAATATTTTTTCAAGCGTTTCAGCACAGAAGAAAGAATTCTATTTATACAAATTTTGACTCTTTTATCTTTTTTTGTTATTTAACTCTATTTATTGGTTTGGTGTAAATAAGGTTTTCGTTTTTTGGAAATCAATTCTCTCTAGATTTTTTACTTTGGAACAAGTTCATCCTCGTTGTTCTCAAATTTTGATGTGTTTAAATGAAATGACCGCCATTTGTTGGTGGTTATCGGTCGCGTAATTGGCTCAAATATTAATGTAACGATAGTTTCGGACAGATTACCCAGCGGGCCTTAATATCAACCCTGTAACATCCCTTATTAATACCCTTCTCTCGATCGTAGTATTTCTTTCTTCTTTCTAATATCACTAACACGTTAATTTTTCCTCCTTCCTGCTGGGTTTTTCTAGGGCGAAATGATCGATCGTATCGAATACCACGTGGAACACGCCGTCGATTACGTCCAAACGGCGACCCAAGATACCAAAAAAGCGTTAAAGTACCAAAGCAAAGCGAGACGGGTGAGTCTGTTCCTAGTTTTTAAGTCCAAACACAGTGTTTTTGCGCTTCTAATTTTTGTCGTTTTTTTTTTCTCTCTCCTCCTCTTCTTTCCCTTTGACCCGACCGATTTTCTTATTTTTATTGTTTTATTGTCGCTAATGGTTAACTCGACTAACTACTGTGTGTGCCTTTGTCACTTTGTACATAAATATAATCGTTGGTTGCGGTGTTTTCTTGGTGTTTCTCTTTGGTGGGTTCTTCCCTCCCCTTTTTTCCCTCCTCCACTCCTCACCATAGGGCGAACTTGTTGATCGAGTGGAATATCACGTTGGCTTGACTGCGAATCATGTCCAATCAGGACGTTCTGAGCTAAAAGCTGCTCAGGAGTATCAGACCAAAGCGAGAAAGGTAGGTGGACCTGAGCCCCCCAATCCCTGCTTTGTGCATTTTATGTCGTTGTTTTTTTTTTTGGTATTGTTCCGCTCATTTTTTGGCGTTTCTTCGTTCTTATTTTATTTTGTTTCTGTTTACAGAAAAAGATCCTGATCATAATCTGCCTCATAGTAGCTATCATCATTTTAATTATTATTTTGGCGGTCACTCTGCCCGGTTAAAGTGGAGGAAGTGTTTTGCAATATATACTCTGGTGTCTTGATTTTGATTTAAAAGTGACTTTTTCGTGTTTATTTGCATTTAAAAAAAACGTAATGTAACTGCCCAAATAAATATCCCCCACATTGAATCTCGTAATAAATAGTGAGCTTAGGTAGTTTTTGTGTCTATAATGTAATATCTAAGCAATAAAAAAATGAAAAAAAATCGTCACTTTAGCTTGTAAACTATTGCAAATGCAATATAGTGTGTAGTGTGGTAAGTGGATGTGGATTCCAACGATTATTTTTTGTAAAAATTATCAAATCTAGTTTGCATCACCGGTCGGTTAAATAATACTCAAACATTTGGCGTTTCAACGTAATCAAAACCTATTTTTTGTTACTCTCTGTTATAGTTTTTTTTGGAAAAAATGCCTAGTCTGTGATTGATGTAAACATAGATTTTAGATTAAGTCATACCAAAGACGACCATTTTTTTATTTTATCTATCGTTGACAGCTCCACGTATTTATCTTGTTATTTTATTCGCCAAAATCTAATTATCCGATTATAGGGCTAGGATAGTTACGGTTTTGTTTCCACAGCCTTGTATATTTTTCTGTTATGTAAATTATTATTAAACTTTATTTTTCTATTTGTTTTTTATTTTATTTTTATCACAACACAGGTGTCCCACTGGGTTGGTAAACTCAATTGTTGACCTACGTTAAAATATTCAAAAATGTGTAGAAAATTCTTTGTATCACATAAAAATATTTTCAAGTAGTTGTACAGGGTGTTTAAAAATAAGTTACAATGCAAAACTGTCTTTTATAAAAAAAAACAACTTATTTATGAAACACCTTGTATACTTGAAAATCATGTCTACCAGGTGAAATTATGGAAATTGTGGAACCAAACGTTTTTTATTTATTTTTTTTTAAACTATTGAAATACTATAAAATGACGTTTCTCAAGATTTTTTTTTGTTTTTGAGTTCTGAAAAACTTTTAATTTTTTCAAATGACAAGTCAGTATAAAACCTTTTTTTACAAAGGCTAGGATATAAAGATTACAACTATATATTTTATTCAATAAATTATTATCAGAAAAAGATGTTTTTATTTTGAAAAAAAATCGTATACTTAATACAAAAATAACAAAAATTTATTGTCAAAACACGATCGCACATATTTTGTAGCAATTTTTATTTTCTAAAGGCAAATGATAAACAAAACTGTTGGTTTCATACTTTTTGTTCGCCCCGTATATTCTGATCAAAAATAATGCTTCAGTTTTTTTACATAATTCAAAAATTCAATAAAAAATAGTTTTTCAAGAAATCAAAAAGTTTTGCTATTATTTTTTGCAAATTCCAAAATCATACACTACTTGTATTTTTAAATTTAGCAGCGTTGCCAAGTTATGTTAAAAAAACATTCAATATTAAAAAAAGAAAAAGGGTTTAATGTTTTTGTTTTCACTTTTATTTAATAAAGCATTTTTCATCAAAAAACTAAATATATTTTTCCAAAATTTGCACGATTGCCTCCAAAATGTTTTTGTTGTAAATTTAGTAGCGTTTTTTGACCGAGAAACTCGCAAAATTTGAGACATTTTGTTAAAACAACGTAAAGAAAGCAAAATTAGTCTAAAATGTTCAATTTTCATTTATTTTGGAAAATTTAGAGCATTTTTCACTGCAAAACTAAATAAATTTAAAACCAGAAAAAAAAACTGCAAAATAAAGTCTGAAATCCGAAGTTTTTTTAGAGTTTAGGAGCGTTTTTTATTGATTTAACCAAAGCGAATTTCAACATTACTTCTGCAATTTATTATTGTCGATTATTTTTTTGAATTTAAACAGTTTTACTAAAAAACTTAATAAATTCCAGAGGTTTTGCCAAAATAGGGCAGAAATTTACAAAATCATGTCTAAAAGGCCTTATTTTCACTTATTTCAATGATTTTTTATCAAAAAAACTTAATCAAAAAATGCACTCAAGGACACAACAAGCAATTTAATTTTTATCAATTATTTTCTGAAGGCAAATGATTAAAAAAGACGTTTATTAGTTTCATACTTTTGTCCACCTCGAATATTTTGATTAAAAATAATGTTTCGTTACATTTTGTAAAAAATAGTTTTCCAATTTTGCTATTTGTTGCAAAAATGTTGTAAAAAAATTTAATCTTAAAAACATAATTTTCAATAGCTATAAATAATGTTGATAAAGATAAAATACGATCACATTTTTTTTGCAATTATTTTTTGGTTCCATGAATTTTGTACACACATTTTGAGTATTTTAACACTGTACTGAGCGACACTAGAAATGCACATTGGGGTAAGTACCGTCCGCGGTGCTCGATCGGTATAAATGAGTGACAATGGCACATCGTAGTGTGGTAATGAAACTTTTCCTCCCTTGACTCTTGTGTTTGTTTCAAAATGCAGAAGAAAATAATGATCTTAGTCTGCGTAACAATCCTCGGTTTAATAGTCACAGTCACCATCGGAAGTTATCTCGGACTTGGGGGTTAATTGTGAGTAGTTTTCCTAACATTGGGTTACTTGTTTTGAGAGTTGTTATCTTGCAGGTAACTCTCACCAAATCATCGTTCTTCTTCGCTTGCTCCAAACATAAAGCATTGTTTGTTGTTGAGACAGTTTAGGTATTATTTGGGTATAAAAAAAAACCTTGTTTCGTAGCTTAGCAGTTACTGTATAAATACAATATAATATAAAAAAAGGAACATATTAAAATGAATCTCGAAACATTTGCTGTAGCAATAATATGTAAATGTTGAGTTCGAAAATGTGTGATATTTCTTTTAGAAATTGTCTAGAAATGTTGCGTACTAGTGTACAGAGTTACTGTTTTCTATATTATAACTTTTGATTTTGGGCATTTCGGAAAGGTGCCATTTTTTGATTAGCTTCGTAGTTTTAGCAGTAGGCTGTTGTTCTTTATAGAGGGGTGCACCACACAATCAGTAGATTTTGAAAGGCCTAACTTCGGAAGACGTTTCAGCCAGCGCGCGCCATCAACACGGGTATTTCGAATTTCCCGCCACAATTGCATAGGCGGGAAATTCAAACTTGACGCATGCGCAAATGGCACCATCAGCGTTATTGTCTTCCGTCATCCCTGTTGAGTTGATTTCGAGTTGATTTGTACATTTCTAGGCTTTCAAGGATCTCTGTAATAATGAACATAAGTCTTTCGTCATGTACGTAGACGAGACGATTTTATACTGGACCTAAATCATAATAGTTGTAGCTCCAGTATGGGGGGAGTTAGTAATTCACCACCACCAAGTAGTGTGAATTGTAACCACCACCAATTCAAAGTTATAATACGTGTCAATTCAATTGGAAAATCTTTGAAACTTATAATAAATTTTCTTGCATCTTTAAGTGTCGATGCAAACAAGTGAGATATTAATGTAGTTAAAAAATACTTTTTATCATGTAAGTAGTTGACATGTAGTAGAGATAGGCTATTTTAAAAGGGAATTTGACAAAACGATGTTTCACGTTTATGTTGATTTTCGTTCGACATTAGCATAGTTTTACAAAGAAATGGCAATATTTATATATCGGCTCCTCTAACCACTTACACGATGAATCGGCTAGATTTGCACCATCTTTAAAAGATCATCGACTTTTTTAGCATAGTTTAGGACTACTTTTTTAACGATTCATCGCAGTGGTTCAAGGAGAAACTTGTGATTCTCTCTGTGTGTCCTTTTCAACCTAAACCGAGCACAAATGTGAAAACACTTCAACAGAACTATGTGTCATAGTCTAGGCTCCTAGTTCTAGTAATTGTACACTGCAAGCGTGTCCTGGCCACTAGCGACACCTTTTGGGACTGTCAAATCTCTGAGGTTCAAAAAATACAATCAGTGTTGCCAAGTCTAGTGAAATTTCACCAGATCTGGGGATTTGGTGACAACATTTGTAAAAATCTGAATATCTGACGCTTTTTAGATATTTAACTGCAGTTACGGCAGAAAATTAATAAATAGGATTTTTTAATCGCGTATCTGCCGTTTTTAGGCAATCGTCAAGGAAAAAAAATCAAGTTGATATAATTTTTTGCATTTTTTGAGCATTTTCTAGGTTTTTTAACTAGAACCTCAATCATTTTGCGAAATAAGTAAAAAGCTACCAAATTATAGTAAAGAAAATAGTTCCATTTGTTTTTATGAGATTTCCCCCAACGGAATCAAAAAATCACTAAATTGGATCGAAAAGTACATTATTTTATCCTTTTTAGGAGTATTGTTAGCTTAAAACTCAGAAACTAAACTATTTTGCAAAATTTCGTTAAAAACAAACCAAAAATTTACCAAATTAAGCCAAAAGTTGTGTTTTTTTTGCATCTTTAAAGTACTTAAGCATGTTTCTGAAGTAAATACGAAACTGGCTAAAAATATAGTTCGTTTTTGAAGCAGGGATTTTTTGCAAGATCTTGTTAAAACATGCCTAAAAATTGCAAAAGTAAATCTAAATTGATGTTATTTTGTATGTTTTATTCGATTTAGCTCTTTTCCAGTGAAATTTTGTCAAAAATAAGCCGAAAAACACAAAATTTGATATAAAATGGTGTTACTTTATTTTCTTCAAGTTTTTAAGGCACGTTTTTGAATATCAGTTTTTGTGAGATTTTACTAAAAAAACATAAAAACAAGTTTTATTATCTGTTAGCATGTTTTTGGAGTAAAAAAGGTAAATATTTTGTAAAATTTCGTTAGAAACGAGTCAAAAATTACATAATTCGACCAAAAGTAGTGTTATTTTTGTGTTTTAGCACATTTTTGAGCAGATTTGAGAGATTTATATAAAAAAAAACGTAAACCTTTGGCAGTATTAGAAAAATTTAAATTACAACCTTGTAAAATTACAGAAATGAAATTAAATTGATGCTATTTCATTTGTTTTATTCGATTTAGCTCATTTTTGAGTGAAACGTAAAAAATAACCGAAAAACAAACATTTTTCAAAGCTAAGTCAAAAAATCACGAAATTAGTTAAGAAAATAGTTCTATTTGTTTTTATGAGATTTCACCCAACAGAGTCAAAAAAATTCACTAAATTGGACCGAAAAGTACATTATTTTGTTTTTTTAGGAGCGTTTTTTCAAAAACACAACTATTTTGTAAAATTTCGGTGAAAACATACCAATTTACGCCAAAAATTGTGTTATTTTTGCATTTTTTGAGTGTTTAAGCACGTTTTTGAAACAAGTACGAAGTTTTTTCCAAAAATATTGCTAACACCAGCTAAAAAATTTTGGCTTGTTTCTATCGATATAGTTTCTTTTTGAAATAGGGACTTTTTATTTGCAGGATCTTGTCAAAACATGCCTAAAAATTATAAAAGTAATCTAAATTGGTGTTATTTCGTTTGTTTTAGAGTGAAATTTTGTCAAAAAATAAGCCGAAAAAACAAATTTTGATTGAAAATGTTGTTACTTTACTTTTGTCAAGCCTTTAAGCACGTTTTTGAATTAAAATCTCAGTTTTTATGAGATTTTACTAAAACAAACAAAAATAAAAAATTAAATTAGGTTTTATATTTGTTTTTTTTTTAAGTCCTTTAGCACGTTTTTCAGGTAAAAAACGTAAATCTTTTACAAAATTTCTTTAGAAACGAGCCAAAAAATTACATAATTACATAGTAAAATAGTGTTATTTTTGCTTTTTTCGAGCGTTTGAGCACATTTTTAAGCAGATTTGCGAGATTTATGTCAAAAACGTAAGCCTTTGGCAGTATTAGAAAAATTTAAATCACAATCTTGTAAAATTACAAAAATTAAATTAAATTGATGTTATTTGGTTTGTTTTGTTCGATTTAGCTCATTTTTGAGTCAACCTTTGTAAAAAAAATAACCGAAAAACACAAAAATTGGTCGAAAATTGTGTTACTTTCCTTTTTTCAAACTTTCAAGCACGTTTTTGAACTAAAATCTCAGTTTTTTTACGAAATTGTGCTACAAAATAAAATAAAGTCGTTATTTTTGCCTTTGTCAGGTCTTAGCATGTTTTTCAGCTAAAAACAAATTTCGCAAAATTTCGTTTAAAAAAAAGCCAAAAAAATGCAGAATTAGACCAAAAAAATTGCGAGATTTGTGTAAAAAACGTAAACCTTCGACAATAGAATAGAAAAATTTAAGTCATAATTCGTAATCAGGAGAAAATCGGCAACTCGGATCTGGTCAATTTGATTTTTTTGGGCTGGCAACACGGAAAAATTTTGATTTGGCTCTCCCACGACGCTGGTGTTGAGGGCGCAGTCCCCTCACTCGTGTGTTGTGACCTTCTTATTAGCTAGCGGCACCTGTGTCTATGTCTGCTCCTTGTAACATGTCATGAATGTGCACGCAAACCTCCACAAGATGAAACCACAAGGAAAATCACCTCATTTCACTTGTAAATACACTAGTTGTGACCTTGTTGCTTTCGGAAGTTTATACATTAGACAATAATACCATGTACGAATTATTTCTAGATGTTTTCTGTTACTTAAGCCGAATCATCCGAGTCTCATCTTGTGGACTTGTACCTATGTAAATTAGGAAATTCATTTAAAATCTATATAATATACATATTTCAAGTTGCCAGTCTCATTATTCACATCTTCTTCCATTCGCTCGATTCAAATCACGCGCCTTGTGCCCGTCTAGGGACTTTAGCGGCGCCAGATTCTCCGTCAAAATCCCAAATTCTGTCTAAAATTACTTTTAATCCAACAATTGCACAATTAATTAACTAGGATATCAAAATGCTATGCTTTGTGGGTCATTTTCATGATTTATTAACACTTTCAGTTCACTCGTGTCCTAATGTAGGGATTTTAGCGGCGCCATGTTCGCTGTCAGATAAACTCAAGGCCAAATGTGTCAAATTCCTAGATTTTTATTTACCAAATCTAAATTACTTAATTAATTAGTTAGTCACCCCTAAACGCTATGCTTTAAAGGTAATCACCCTTAAATCCAATTATTTTCTTTTTTTTTAAATTACAATAATTACAGACGGTACGAAATGGTTGAAAATCTCAGTTTGGGACATTTAATTTATTTATTAATTGTAATTAGCGTTGTAAAAGCCGGTGATGACGACTGGCACGGGGGTTGGTTTCCCTACGCCCCCGATGTGGGCACTGACCCCAACCCTGTCTTCACAATTAGGAAAAATATGTACGACCCTAAACACGGGGTTGTGATGGGTGTGAAAGACCCCCATTGTGATGACGCTAAAGTAATCACAATTCTATAATTAACTTAAATTAAATTAATTTTTCCAGACTAATTTAGAAATTGACTGGGATTATAATCCCGTCAATCACTCTTGTTTTATTTTCAACAGGCGACAGTTTTTTGAGTCTAGGAGTGACATACACCCTGTACATTCCCAAGACTATATTCCCAAAAGCTACAGTGTAGGATTTTAATGAATTAATTAATTAATTAGTTGATTCAATTTGGTTAATTGTAGGCTCCCCATAAATGCATGTCTGAGTCGATTAATTACAACGTAATTGTGCCAACTTTGTAGGTAATTAATTAAATACGAATTGTGGTTAATTAGGGGGTTGTAGTGGCACCCATAGGCCCCTTTGGGCGAAATACGGCGAATATAAGTTTCTCCCGCGTCAGCGTTGGGTCCACAATCTCGAACATGGGGCTGTGGTCATGCTTTACCATCCTTGTGCTGACAAAAACGAAGTCAATTTTTTACGTAAATTAGTCAAAAAGTGTCTTTACAGACACGTCATCACGCCTTATAATTTATTATCAGCGCAACGTGTAAGTTATTTGAGGTGAAAAAAAGAGAAAAATTGTTTTTTGTAGCCTTTGGCGCTTGTTACTTGGGGTCATCGGCTGGAAATGTCCAAAGTCGCGCCTAAAATCGTCGTAGATTTTATCAGAAAACATGCCCTCAAAGGGCCGGAACACACGGCAAGGGATGGACAATACGATTTGATGCTGGAAGAGCACTCGGAGGTCGTTTCAGACCTCAAGGATCAGGAGTTGTGCAAGGGGTTGCTTTAAGCTTCACATGTGTGCAATTATGTCAATGTGTTTTACTAAAATATTATAATATATTCTGTTGTATTGAGTTTTTTTTTTAAACCCTTTTCCGTTTCCTGTTTTTTGCAAAAAAACTAAAAGTCGAGTTTTGGAAATTACAGTTGAGGCGAGTAGCGAAAACAGCGCCATAAGCGGCTTGTTTGAAAACTACGAATTTATGTATAGTTGGTTGCATACCCATACACTTAAAAATGTCTTACGATATTCAGTTATTGTTTTCTACACTGTATATATCGGCTGAGCTCTAATATTTATTTACATACATAATTAGTATTAACTTATTTTTTATTTTATAATATGGTAAGATCGGTAGAGATGAACCATATTTTGAAGAACCTGCCGTAAAATTATGATCTTTATTTAAATTCTAACCACGAATGCTTTTTCTCATATCATGAGCTTTAAGGCAATTTGCAAATGTAACAAAATAAAGAACAGATTTTTCCAAAAACAAAAAATATACAAGGTACCGATTTTATCTATTCCTTCCTTAAATTTCATAAATAGGCAACCAATAATACAATTAATTTTTTTCCCATTATTATACATTTGAGTTTTGAATTTAATTTTTTTGAAGTTTTCGATAGTCAAGCACCGACTATGATTATGCAATTTAGAATATTAATACTTTACACAAAATAATTTATGAAATGTATAATATGTTGCCTATTTTTGCTCCTTTAGGCGGTAACAGATAAAATGGGCACCCTGTATATTCTGATGTGTAAATGTTCATTTTTCTTGTATTTACCAACAAATTTAAATTTAATTTAAAGAAAATTCATTTTTATTTCTTCTACCAGTGTTGCCACTCAAAAAATAAAATTCACTAGATCTGAGCTGAAAAAATTTTTGCGAAAAACCTGACATTTTAGTACAAAAACGTGTTTAAAAGCAGTTTTTCGGCTTATTTTGCTCAAAAACGTGTAACTCGAAAATTCTAACAAATGACATACTTTTCTGTTTAATTTTGTGATTTTTATTTTTTTGGCTTGTTTTTAATAAAATTGCGCGAAATAATTACGTTTCCAGCTGAAAAACACGCTAAAACGCTCGAGAAATGATAATTTTTAACTTAATTTGTTGATTTTTTGGCGAAATTTTGCGAAAACCTGACATTTTACTACAAAAACGTGTTTAAAAGCAATTTTTCGGCTTATTTTTGTTTTAATTTTCCTCAAAAACGTGTTAAATCGAGTGAAACAAACAAAATAGCACCAATATCAATTTTTTGGTGATTTTAATGTGAAGTTTAACAAGATTTTACAAAATAAATGAACCTTTAGTTCAAAATCATAGAATTCGAGAGGAAACAAGTTAAAATAATATTAAATTCAATATAATTTATTAAATTTTTAGCCAGTTTTGGCAAAATTTTTCAAAAAAACTTCGAATTCAATTTATATCAAAAACGTGTTTAAGTACTCTAAAAATAACAAAATTTTTGGCCAAACCTTACAAATTTCTGGTTTGTTTTTAATTTACAAAACAGTTCTGTTTCTAGCTTTAAAAAAAACTAGAAAAACGCTCCGAAAAAGTCCAAAACAATGGATTTTTCGACCCAATTTAGTAGTTTGACTGCGTTGTGTGAAATCTCATAAGAAAAACAAATAAAACCGTTTTCTTTACTAATTTGCTAATTTTTTACTTATTTCACACACTTATTTCACAAAATCACCATTTTTGGCCCAATTTACTTTATAAATAATTTAAAAATCGAGTTTTGTTTTTTGACGATTGCTCAAAAAACTTAATTTTACTAAACGTTTTTGCGAATACTCGATTAATAGTATAGCTCAGCTGAATTATTTGCCTCACTACGTTCAGCAAAATAAACGTTCACCTTTACCACACAAATCACTTTTACTCCGAATAACATACACTATTTTATTCGCAAACGAAATCAATTGGAGAGTAAAGAACAAGACTATAATTAACAAGTAAATGAACAAAATAATCAAGACGCAAGTAATGAAATCATAATAACGCTTTTAAACAAATACCAGACGTCTGTTTCGGAATTTGTGTTGAATTTTCGAAAGTGTATTAATTTAACTAGTGCAGTTAGTAGTGCAAAATGTCGAATGCTGATGATCTACAATGTACAACCTCTCTAGAAATTGGTAAATGTCAAAATGTCAAAAATAGAATTTTTACTCCATGCCCCAAAGTTAAAGCTTTTATTTGTCGTCACTTTTCCAAGACGTCCAACCCCTTGAAATCAATTTTCCCCAACTTATTAGCAAAAATAAATCAAGTTTGCCTTCCCACAATCGTGAATAAAAACTTGAAACGCGATTCAATGTGTTTTATTTTAATTTAGGGCCTTTGAGTCAGGTCAAATTTCACCTTGCTCGCCCTTTTCCCTCTCGCAATATAATAACAATGCCCTTCCAGGCCATAAGAGCGTAAAAATTCGATAAAAGAAATTTCGTGTGTGACAATAATAAAAATCACAGCTTCGTTCACCAAACCACTAAAATCGTCCGATTCTTTCGCCTAGTTTACATTTTCGTTCTGACACTCGTCTTTTGTCGGTCCTGTTAAACTGCGGGGGGTTGCAGCCTCTCGTTCGGAAATTACGACCGGCCTGACCATTCCTCTTTGTTTCATGCCGAAACATATTAGTTTTTTTAATCACTTTCATAACAGACCTTCGAAAACCTATTAGGGAACAAACCCGACAAACTGTAATTATTGATTAATTAACTCGGACTGGCTGTCGTCTGGCCGGCGCACCGGGGGGCTGCAGAAATGGGGACAACTATCGAGTTTTGATACTGGATATTTTTCACTTTTCAGGTGCAACTTTTGTACCTACTTTCGGCCCCGAAAAAAATTCCTTTCAGACCCATGGGAACGCACTTGACACTTGATATTTCACCCCCGGGCTGCTAAAACTGCCCTTTCATCCCACAATTTGCAACTCTTTAAGCAGATTAAAACAAATCCCGGGAAAATCCCATCAGTGGCCGTACTTAGAAACCCAGATGATGATTTCTCGAGGTCGTAAATCACCTCTTTGACCGTTTCGGAGTCGTAAATCAGGGGCCGCAGGCCTCGATGACGACCGCCACCGGACAATGCGGCACATTTTCAACCCAAAAGCTACAAGAATTTTCAAAGACGCATTGATAGGCGTGAAACTTGGGATCTTTTGCTCTCTATTTTTACACTAAAGCATCGATTAAATCTTGCCGTGACTGTAAAGTCCAGAAGTGCTACTTATAACAAAGCTGAAAAAAATGCTAACTACGAGTTTCAGCAATGTAATTGCGACTCGAACTTTGTAATTTTGGATTCGGTATCGCGTAATTGGGGTTTTTAATTGGAGAAGTAATGAAGTGGCTGATTCGATGGCGGCTTCTAATTAATTTCACAATGTTATTTTTTGATTTAGCGGAAGACGAATATTTTTTATCATTTTATTTATCAATTTTTAAAAGTTTTATACGAAAAAACTTAAATATCAAAGTGGCCTTGGTTTTGAAATTAAGTTAAACAGCGGTTATTATTTATAGTCACGAGGATACTGGTTTACATTATTCAATATTGCCAACTTAATTTTAAAGTCATCGGCCACTTTATTAAAAAAATTAATTACACGCATAGTATTTCGGATAATTTGGGGCAGATATAACAAATATGTATTTTTTAAAATTTTTACAAAAATAGTGAGTTTTAAAAAACAGGAAAGGTAAGTAATTTCTGTTGTATTACTGTTATATTACACTGGAGTGACATACAACATTATACTCTTTACATGCTTTTAATCTTCAATTTTTTTGAAACGCTCTAGTCTAAATTGTGGGCTGCTATTTTCTCTCTTTATTTATCGAATGAGAGTTTGTATTTGTTTATCCTTGTCTATAATACTGTGCTTTAGGAATTGTAACATGTAACAACAAAAAAAACGCAAAATTCAACTATTGCCAATATCAAATAAATAACAGCATAACTCCAAATAATTTATATTATTTTTTGGAAATAATTTGCTTATTGTAACAAAATTATATCAAATTTCAACTATAAATTCTATATTTTTCACTTAAAACAAATGGCGATTATATTCTTATTCAATATTTAATTTATTTATTTATAAAACTCATGATTTAAGTCCTTTTATAATAAAAATTAAAATAGAAATTATCTACAACTGAAAAATAGAGATACAAAAACATGAAAATGTCGTTTTTTAAAAAACACCGTTTTTTGTTATTTGTACTTTGAAAAATTGTTTTTATTTTCAATCTTTTAAAAGTCATTTTATCTCTTGGTTGGAAAATGATTTATGTAGGATTGCTAATGTTAAATGTTATAAACACAATTTGTTTCGATAGCAACTACGTCAATGCATCAATAGATACCTAATTTATTATTTAAACAGAATTACACTCTCGGGCTTCGGCTAAGATAATTTGAGTTCTTGAGTTAATGAAATACTTGCCATCTAGGTTGTAATATACTATTACTTTATGTAAAGTTATAATATAAAAGAGATAAAAAATAAATAAATCAAATTTTATGCAACCAAAAACCAAATAAAAATAGAAGAGAGAAAACATCTAAATGGTGTTAGAAGCAAATTTTACGCCGTTTTTTTTTGTAATTTTATTTTTGTTTATTTTGTACGTTTAAAGAAAGAGCTTTGTTGTTATAGAAATTACATTTTTTATGTTTTGGATTTTCCTTCTTTTGGCTAAACTGAGCTCTCGGTGTAATGATATACTTCCCATTTAGGTTGTAATATACTATTACTTACGTTAAGATATAATATAATGTACAACCAAGCGTTTTTTTCTATCATTTGCCTCCAGAAAATAATAACTAATATAAATTAAAGTAATATAAAAAATGTGACCGTATTTTGAGAACGAAATTTTGTTTGGGTCTGAGGTATGCGATGTTTTTTGTCAAAATTGCAATTTATTTGAAATATTAAAAAAAAATTAAAAAATACAAAGAAATGTTGTAATCTTTAGATCATAACCTTCATGAGAAAAATGGTTTAATAATGGGTTGCAATTTAAAAAATTATTTTTTTCGTAGAACTCAAAAACAAAAAAAAAATCGAAAAATTTTATTCTTGATGTAACATCACATTTTTATAACACTTTATTATTCATAAATAGTTTAAGCGAAAAACGTTTGGTTCTATACTTTTTATTCACCTGGTATGTAAATTAAC
>NW_025400983.1:2144249-2147518 GCF_015345945.1 Tribolium madens
TTTGTTATAATTTCTTCTCTAACCCTCATTTTAAAATAAAACTTAATTCATATTTAAAAATGTAGAATTTTGAAGCTATTGAAATAAAATTTATATAAGAAGATAAAAAATGTAATGCAAATGAAATAGTTGAAATTTTAATTTGATTTCTTTAACTTTACCTGCTGTTTTGTAACATTTAATTAAATAAGTGTCTTCGGAAACAACAGTGCTAAAGGCATTAACATTTCTCAAAACAATCAAATAAATTATGTAAATAGTTTTATCTTTATCCGAACTCAATTAAACCGTTCTTGTTTCCCCGAATGATCCTAGCGATTTATCTTTATCGAATCAATACCTCCCTTGCCACTTATCCCATATCATCCCTCTGAGACATCATCTCAGCATCCTCTCTACCCTCGGGCACTTCCCATGTCGCGCACTTCCATCGCGCAGCTCCGCCTCCAAAACACCAAGATCGTCATCGTTAGCCCCCTTAGAGGCCGCAATCTCAGTTATTAGTGCGCCGTTTAACTGAGTACTATGATGGCTTCCTCGGTCCAACTCCAATATCATCCCAACAATGCGCAGCCGCAGGTGCGTGTCTCTAATCACAGTAATCATCTTCGACACCCTTTCATTACAGCTTACGATTTTATTATCACTAATTCGATTACAGATGTCGCCTTTGAACCTCCTCGCCACCACATGCACCAGGATGTACGACCCCTACCCCCAGGTCTCCCCGGCCTCCACCACCTCCTGCGGCAGCGACGGCTACCTCCCCCAGGTGCCCCTCGAGCCCGCTCGCAGCCCACTCGAATTCTCGCCCCATTACCAGACCACCGCCTACCCCAACTACAACAACCAGTATTGGTTCCAAGGCGAGGTCACCCATCAACAGCACCAGTACCAATGGTCCCAGAACTACTACCCCGTCAAGGTCGAATACTCCTCAAATTACTCCTCGAAAGCGCGGCGCTGTATCAAATGCCAGTGCCCGAATTGCGTCAACGAGGAGGCCGGCCTCAAAAAACCCTCCACGAAGAAGGTTCATGTTTGCCACTACCAAGGCTGTGATAAGGTCTACGGGAAAACCTCCCATCTCCAAGCCCATTTGAGGTGGCACACCGGGGAGAGGCCCTTCGTGTGCAATTGGCTCTTTTGCGGGAAAAGGTTCACGCGATCCGACGAATTGCAAAGACATTTGAGGACTCACACGGGAGAAAAAAGGTTCGCTTGTAGCGTCTGTACCAAGAGGTTCATGAGGTCGGACCATCTGGCAAAACACGTCAAAACCCACAAGAATAAAAAAAGTGAAGTGAAAAGTGAAAATGGGTGCGGGAATGCGTTCATTACCATGGGAGAGCAATAATTGTTGTATTTTTGTACAGTTTGTAAATATCTCTATTTTTTCAATAAAGTTTTTAAGGTTTTTCATTTGCATTTTGATTACCGCGCGCCGTTAGAAAGCAATTAATTTCGGTGATTATGTTGAGAACTCGATTTTTAATTTCGATTTTGTGCCTCCTGGAAAATTATCTACAAACCGGTCATTTTCTGTCTTTTTACTTTCTCTGTAAGTATGAAATACCAAGGATCTGCGTCTTGTGAGGAATGTTATCTGCGAGAAATTAATTTTAATTATAAAATTGCATAATTGCACAAAGGAATGAGGGATTAAATGAGATGGTTTGAGTCGGTTTAACTCGTTTTGTTTTGTTTAATTAAAGACGAGGAAGTGCAATCTGAGCTAAGTTAGGTCAGGGAAGATTAAACTACAACTTCTTATTTTGTACAGCTTGAGGAAAAAATAGTTTGGCATTAATTTTGCCGACGATTGTACGTAATTGTTTTAATTAATGAAAAAAATACAGAAAAAACGATTTGAACTATTTTTGTTTCAAATTAATGAGTAAAAAACAATATTATTTTTAATATCTAAATTTTTGGGACATAACCAGTTTCTTATTTTTTTATCTATCTGTCATATTTCCATCCTTTTAGGAAAATATAAGTTTGAAAAAAAAACGCTATGTTGCAACACTAAAATAATTTGTTTCAATTTGATGTGGCCTATAGCTAAAACAAAATTGACTTAGTTTTAAATTTGATAGTACATTAAATAATTGGAGATGATTTTTCACTCTAAAAAAATTAAAAAAAAATATTTTCAATAAATTATTAGGTACCTATACCAGAGGTGAACAGAAAGTATGGAACCGAACGTTTTTTACTTTAAGGTATGTACTTGATTTTTGAAAAACTAATTATTAGTTGAAAAAAATGTGACGTTTTTCAAGAATAAAATTTTTGATTTTTTTTTGGTTTCCAGTTCTAAGTACAAAAAAAATATATTTTTTCAAATAGCAACTTACTATAAAACCTTTTTTTATAACAGCTATGATCTAAGAATTACATTGTATTCAATTTTTTATCGAAGAAAATTTTCATATTGCCATTAAAAAAATCAAATTCAAAAACAAATCAAAATTTCAAAACACGATCACAATTTTTATAGCGTTTTAATTTTATTAATTATTATTTTTGAAAGCAAATGATAAAAAAAACGTTTGGTTCTATTATATACTTTTTGTTCACCCTGTATAGTATTTTTATAGACAATAGATAAGATTGTCTCGATTGTCCATATACAGAATACGTCAGAACTCGCGTCCCAGAGAAAAATTTCAAATAAAATAAAATACCAGGAACATGAAAAAAAATTCTATCTGTCAAAACATTTTGACATTAATTTTTTGACATTTGACATTTTTTTATGTCTATTTAATGATACTGATGATCTTGTATATGTTTTTTTACAATTATTTAATAAAGGTACAAAAATTTTGCCAATAAAAGGCACAAATAACATTAAACAGAGTCACAATTTAGGATACAGCTTCCTTGTTTCCTCTTCTAATAGCTTGTAGCAAAAAAACTTGGAAAATTATTTTTTTACCAGAAATAAATAGAGTCAAAGTGCAAGATTTAATCTATCATAACTTGGAAATTTTTTTAGATAAAATTTTTTGAACATATTTTCCATGTTTCATGTTCTTACCTTATATTTTTCTCTGGGGCGCGAGTTCTGGCACACCCTGTATAGTAATTAGAAACATACCGTAACAATTTTTAAGAATTCTTTTAAAATTTCTGAAACTAGAATTGTTTAAAAAAATAAAATTTATTTTATTTTCAAAATATTTTATTTTTATTTCTTTACAAAATAATTTTAAAAAATATCTGATTTTCATTGCTGTTATTTCATTTATTAATTTGTTGAG
>NW_025400983.1:2147768-2155296 GCF_015345945.1 Tribolium madens
AATTGCATAAAAATAAGATATGTACTTAATGAAAATAATATCTCTTTAATTTTAGCAGACATTATTTAGTATATTAAAATTAAAAAAAATCGATAAAAACAGAGTTCAAAATCTTAGAATCGTAATTTCAATTTAAAATTAAATTTATTCGATGAAATGATCGCAAAGGTACAGCGGTTTTAATTTAATTTCAATTATTTTTAACAAATACAGAAAAAAAAGTTGCATTTACCAGGGATCGAACCTACAATTTTTGAAAATAATTTTCGTATTTCCATTACCCATCACTTGATAGCGCTAATTTGTGGGTTTCGAGAACAAAAATACAGATTTGGGCATCGAAATAGGCCTTAATTCTTAATTTTAGCAGACATTATTTAGTATATTAAAATTAAAAAAAATCGTAATTTCAATTTTAAATTAAATTTATTCAATGAAATGGTCGGCTTTAATGGCGGTTTTAATTTAATTTTAATTATTTTTAACAAATATAGAAAAAAAAGTTGCATTTACCCGGGATCGAACGTACAATTTTTGAAAATAATTTTCTTATTCCTATTACCCATCACGTGATAGCGTAAATTTGTGAGTTTTAACAACAAAAAAATTTTTTTTATAAAAAAATATTTTTATTTAATTTTCATTGAAAAACGAAACTTTGAAGCTTCCCATCGCATCGCCTTCGCCCTCGCTCCCAGCCTCCATCTACCGTCGCACCTCCGCACTTCCCGACCCATTTCCCCCCTTTCGCCCATAGATGGCAGCCGTTTCGAGATAATTGAGGGTGCTATTAACTGGGCGGGTTTTACGGATGCATGGCCGCCCTGATAGAGGAGGGCAACGAAGCAAAATAAAACAAAAAAAAAACCGTAAATTATAGTGTAATATTTATGTATGCGCGGTGGGGTTGTGGAAGGCAGCAGGGGGAACACCGATGGCAAGTGGCGCTCGAATTAAGTCAGTTTCAATCAAATCCCATGAATGTATGCATTAGTTCGCTTTCTTATTTGGTATTTTTCGCGGCAATGCCGACGCCGATCATTTCGAGTGCTCACTGTGTAGTTCTGTGCTGTTGATTATAATCTAGTGGAGTCGTTGGTCGTCAAACTGGAGGAGCGCCAGGACCGGGATAAGGGGCATGGATCCCCCGAACTGCTCGCTGTAAGAAAACACACTACCTGTTTCTCGAGGGGCCCACAAACGCTACATAATTAATCATCGCGAGGGTCGAGAGCGCAACATTTTGTGGGTTTTTCGGAAAAAAGCGAATTTATCATGCAATGTCACGGTGTCATCCCCTCTTTTAACACGATCATTACCGACGTCTACATTATTTTATACAAATAAAAAAAAATAAACAATATCGTAGACCACACACGTATCAACGTGGTTACGCTACGATGTAACGATTTAAAAGTATCATAAAAATAAAAAATAATCACATATTTCAAACACGGACAAGTTGTAATTAGCCTCACGTATTAATTAAAAATACACAAGGCGAAGCGATTTTTTACGAAATTTTCAATGTTGGCTTAAATTGACAGATATTGATTATTTCTGGTCATAGCCAACTGTTTCTTTTCCGACGGGTGAACCAAATTGCAAATTTCATAATAAAAACTCACCTTTTTACGATATTTTTGTTACAAGTACCTAAAATACAGTTTTCCGGGTGAGGCGATAGCCGAGCAGATGAGTAACACATGTTACATTTTTCCAAAAAAAGACTGTCCGTAAAATGGTTATTTTTGGGAACGTATTATACAAAAAAGTACAATCAACAGAGATTTTTGCAAAAATGTATGCTAATGGTCGAATAATGAGTTTTTTATTATACCCTCATTCCAGGACAGGTGTTGGCCTTTAGGTCGTTATAAATTAAAACAATCTTTTGATCACTTACAATTTACATAAGTTTCTTCAGTGGATACATTTTTGAATTATTCAAATTCTGATGTTAGATATTTAAATTTGAGGGAATTTTAAAAATTCGACTTTTTTTTGATTAAATTTCGTTGGGAATGTATGTGAAAAATGGATAAAAGCCACTTGAAAACACTTCTAGCTAGCTTGCCATGACTTACTTAAAACTTAAAACACGACTGCATACTATTAAGTAATTATCTGTTTTTTATTATATGTACAAAAATAAGTAATTAACTTCAATTAATGCAAATTAATTGCAAAATTGCATTTTTTTCACACTTGAATGCAATTTTCTTCACTAAATTTTCAACAATGTTAAAAAATCTCTTAAAGTGCATTTATTTAATAAATATTTTGATTTGAAAAAAGAATTGAAAGAACTTAATTCCTCTTATTTTATTAATTGTTGTGTTATCATTATACTACTTTCATTATTTTATCCAAATCAGAAAAAAAAGTTGCTCTAACCCGGGTTCGAATCCACAATTTTTGAGTTAACATTGTCAAATTTTGATAATAGCTTATAGATAATAATATGATGACAATAACAATTTATAAAAACCACACAAAAATACTAAAGAATAACAATAAACATGATTTTGATTATACCAAATTTTACCTAAAAACTATGTTCTGTCACAAAAAAAAACATCTAATTTTGTGGTTACATTGGCGGTTTTGTTAATCTATGACGAGTTACTACGATTATGCCATAAAAAATATATACTTGTCAAAAACTCAAAAACTGTGAGTTTAATCCCAAGACAAATCACTTTTTTTTGATACACGAAATGGGTAAAATAAACACAGCAGTAATAATAACAAAATAATTATTAAAATAAGAGTAATGAAGGTAAAAAAAAATAATTTTTCCAATATCGAGCAAGTAAATTAAATACCATGCAAAATAAAATCAATTTTTTTAAATTTTATAAAATTTTAAAAAAAGGTTTAAAACATTGTGTTAACAACAGTAATTTTAATAAGTGTAATTTTTCTAAAAAATCTAAAAGGATTGCTGACTTATCCTTTAATCCGGATTCTTGTAGCACGATTGTCTTCTCCATTTCCCCATTGGCACTCACTAATCACTCGAAATTTCAAAAATCGCGCAATATTAAATCTCTATTAGCACTCGAAAATACACAACACACTCACTATATGTACATCTCCTATTTCAACACGATTTCGCACTAAACCACCAAATAATAAGTAAAAATTTATCCGGACAAGCGATTTGTACGGGAGTTTAACTAAAACTGATTAATTTTCTCAAAAACGGCACAAAAACTACTTCGTAACAGTTCCGGAATAAAAGGCTGTATAATCCCTCCCATTCGCCACGTCACTATTTTTTGCGCTTTTTACACTTATTTACACAACAAAGGTATTTTAAAATGATTGGCTCCGAGTTAGCGTATTGTGTTAACAACAATATCTTTCATGATTAAAAAAAATAATTTCCATATCAAACAATGATTTTTTTTAATTTTATAGATAAAATTTTAAAAAAGGTTTAAAACATTGTGTTAACAACAATAATTTTAATAAGTGTAATTTTTCTAAAAAATCAAAAAGTATTGCTGACTTATCCTTTAACCCGGATTCTTGTAGCACGATTGTCTTCCTCATTACCCCATTGTCACTCACTAATCACTCGAAATTTTAAATCTCTATTAGCACTCGAAAATACACAACACACGCACTGCACTGTATGTACAGCCCCTATTTCAACACGATTTCTCACTAAACCACCAAATAATAAGTAATAATTTATCCGGACAAGCGATTTGTACGGGATTTTAACTAAGACTGATTAATTTTCTCAAAAACGGCACAAAAACTATTTCGTAACAGTTCCGGAATAAAAGGCTGTATAATCCCTCCCATTCGCCACGTCACAATTTTTTGCGCTTTTTACACTTATTTATACAACAAAGGTATTTTAAAATGTACGATTATACAACCCCCTTATCCGTCAGGCATGACGTCAAAATACTCGCATCTGATTGGCTACCAGTTAAAAAATATCTAATTTTCATTTCAAACAATAAATGTTGGTAATAGGTAATGAGCTAATTGAGCCATAAACTATTGCAAACTGAGGGTTGGAGTGTCACACTCAAAAATCGCAAGTTCGAGCCTGGCTTAGGTCAATTTTTTTTCTGTAGTTCATAATAATAATAAAAAAACTAATATTAAAATAAATAACAGTACTAGTATAATGGCAATAATAATGTATAACAACAATACAATTATAATAAAGAATAATAGTACAAAAATATGATTTTGATTAAATTCGAGGGCAATTGAATTATTGAATAATTTGTAATATAATATCATTTATTTTTAACAGTCTATAACGAATAATATGACAGAGAAAATATTTACACCAAATTCAACTCAAAAAAAGTAAGTTTGATCCCCGGTTAGGGCAACTTTTTTTATCATAAATATTTAATTAATAACATGAACCGTTTTTTTTTTTTCAATTTAATAAAGCTGCAAAAACGCAATTGTGATATTATAACTTGTAGAATATTTATTCTAAATTGGATATTTTTTGCGTTTGCTGTTTTTTATTGCGTTGTCTATTGAAATAAAAACCGTCTGGTGAAAAATGTTTTTCCTGTTTTGTATCATGTCCTCCCCGCAGGAACATCATCGTCCTTCCTGCTGTGTGCATTCCCCCATCTCGCTTTATCCTGCAGCCATAACAATAAAATCCCTTTCTCGTCGAATTTGGCCATAATTAAACAACCAACAACGTCGCACAATAAAAAATCTCCGAGAACACGTTTTCTAATCAAACTATACGTTCAAGGTAGAGCTAATTATCGATAATAATCAAAAAGATGATCGATAAAAATGCAGAGTACCTGATACTGGCTTTATAAAGTGAGCGCTCAAGCAAAAGCAATTTTGTCCCGCCAAAGAACAAGTTCCGAACCATGATCCTCATTTAGATAGAAATATCCCCCCTGTATATGGTTGTGCTGTGAAAATTTTTAGAGTCGTAGACCTCAAACTTTTTCAAACTAATAAATTATCGTAGAGCTTAATTAAGAAGTGCCCCTGATTCCCATAATTAAAAATGCCAACATATCGAACAAAATGAAATTTATTGTAGATTCGGCTGTAATTTTCGAATTTCCGCCCGATTCCAATTAAATAATTTTCTTGTGTTTTTTTTTTAATTACTGGCATTGAATGTGATAACTTATCGCCGGTAATGCACCTTCGACATTGTAACGCACGATAAATAGTCTTTTAATAGTTTTAATTACTTTCTATTATGTCTTATTTGGTGTCACTCGCCTTCACCTCGTGCGTCAAATCTATTGTCACAGCACACTCGATTGGATTAATGAGATATGTATCCGAATGTCGACCGCACTCGTCGTCTGCATTAGATGGCAGTATTTGATTTGTTGAAAGCTTGATTCAGATAGATTTGATTGATTGGAGAGGGCATCAAAGTCGCATCGAGTTATGATTAATTGCTTAGAGATATCATCATCGTATTTGAGCTTTTTTCGGTTTGTTATAATTATTTAATTATTTCCTTTGGTCTAACCGACGGATCGCACCTTGACGACACTGGGAGGTAATTGTGCCGTAATTACTCACAAGGCTTTATTATGCACCTGAACTGTTAGTTAGACGATATCTCGGTTTGAAATATGCGGAAATTGCAGTTTTTTCGCTTGTTTGACATTAAATTGAATCATGAATTGACAATAAACGAAAAGAAGAAACAATCATCAAAGATGAGGATGTTTCTTGTTTCTGCATTACTGTTTTTTTTAATATTGGTGCTTGTAGTGTGTTATGTAAACCGTGAAAAATAACTGAAAAAAAAATTAAAAAACTGCAACAAAATTTAAAAAACTCGGGTTCTATGCCTGAAATTTTATATGCAACCAAGATCGACAATTTTTAATTTAACTAAATTATTTTTAAAATCGCTGAACTTCTGGAACTACGAAAAATTGCAATTTTTTTTTGAAATTTTAAATGGAAAATATTTATTTTTATTGCACATTTGAATTCGTCTTTTGAAAATGAGTGAAACAAACCTACTTGTTGCACTAAACTGTCATAGTTCTTGACATATGTCAATTTGTATTTGCAAGGGTCTATTCAAAAAATCACAGCTTTTGAACTTTTTGCAATAATAAGTAAATAATTTTTTGGCTTTCAAATTAGCTCAAGTTTGTTAACTGTCAACAATCAAAAAGCACTTATAACTCAGTTTTTTCAAATAGCATGATCCAATTTTTTCAAGGGCAATCAAAAGAACATCGTTTTTTTGAAGACTTTTATCAACATGTCTTAACTCTTACAATTTTTTGAAATAATCACGAAATACAAGTTTGATCGCTTATTTTCAAAAAATCATATTAACCTTGAAATTTGACAGCTGACAATCTTGAGCTACTTTAGAAGATTTTTCAAACCTTCGGTTATCAAATGCAAAAAAAAATTGATTTATTGAAAAAGGTTCAAGAGCTGTGATTTTTTTAATGAACCTCTAAAAATAGAAATTTCGACAAAAAAAAACTATGACAAAAAACTACCAACAACTTGGGTACGTTTTATTCAGTTTGAAAAAGTAAATTCAAAAATGCAATAAAAAAGGTGGTTTCCATTTAAAATTTCAAAGTTGGCGCTAATTTCTCCTAGTTCCGGAAATTCAGCCATTTTGGAAATTATTTAGTTAAGTTAAAAAAGGTCGATTTTGGTTACATACAAAATTACAAAGACGTAGCTACATGGAAAGTTGAAAAGTTTCTAATGTAGGCCGCCCTACAAAAATCACCCTGTATAAAACCGGGTAATTCCGGGAGAGATGGAACACATTTTGAAAAACTTGCTGTAAAATTATGATCCCATTCCAAATATTCTACTTTTTAAATAAATTTTTCTTTGACAAAATTTTGATAAAATGACCAAAAAAAATTAGAAAAAAAATTACAAAAAACATTTTTCGATCACTTGCCGCTTCTGGTAAATAACAGCTCTTAGTTTGATCAATTTCAGCTTCGAAAGTTTTTTGGACAAAATTTTGAAATAATCACCAAAAAATGGGAAAAAAACACCACATTTTTGGATCACGAGCCGCCCCTGGTAAATGGGCGGTAATTACAGCAGCGGCGGCTCGTAATCTTGCTAATTTTACAAGCATTTTCAATGTGCTATTTTTTTAAATTAATTTTTTTCATAAAAAAATTACCAAAAAATGAAACAAAAATTATTTTCCGATCACGTGCCGCCTCTGGTAGATGGGATTGCAATTTTGTGAATTCTCCAAACATTTCCAATATTTTAATATCTAAATTAGTTCTCTTGGTTAAAATTTTGAAAAAATAACCAAAATATTGGAGAAGAGATTCATTTTTTAGATGSGTTGGTAATTTGGTCTATTTTGCAAACATTTGCAATGTTCTATTTTCTAAATTAGTTTTTTGACCAGAACTGTGAGAAAATTACCAAAAAATGGAAAAAAAACGATCTTGTGCCGCCGCTGGTAGATACGTGGGTTTGCAAACATTTTTAAGGTTCTATTTTCAAAATTAGTCTTTTTTGAAAAAGTTTT
>NW_025400983.1:2156526-2159997 GCF_015345945.1 Tribolium madens
GAACAAAAATCACCCTGTATAAAACAGGGTAAGACCGGGAGAGATGGACCACATTTTGAAAAACTTGCTGTAAAATTGTGATCCCATTCCAAATAATCTACTTATTAAATAAATTTTTCTTTGACAAAATTTTGATAAAATAAAAAAAATTGAAAAAAAAAATACAAAAAACATTTTTTGATGGTAAATAACAGCTCTTAGTTTGATTAATTTCAGCATCAGAAGTTTTTTTGGACAAAATTTTGAAAAAAATCACCAAAAAATGGAAAAAAACACCACATTTTTGGATCACGAGTCGCCCTTGGTAAATGGACGGTAATTACAGCAGCGGCGGCTCGTAGTTTTGCTAATTTTGCAAACATTTTCAATGTTCTATTTTCTAAATTAGTTTTTTGACCAGAACTGTGAAAAAATTACCAAAAAATGGAAAAAAACGATCTTGTGCCGCCGCTGGTAGATGGGGAATATATGGGTTTGCAAACATTTTTAATGTTTTATTTTCAAAATTAGTCTTTTTTGAAAAAGTTTTAAAATTTTCTCAACTTTTTAAGACATATTATAAAAGTAACAAAATAAAAAACAATAAATCAGAGGTCAAGTAAAAATCGAACGATCGAACCTGGGTTTTTTAGATTTTGTCATTGTTTTTTAATTTTTTTACTTATTTTCCAAAAAAATTTCTTACTTCCTAGACTAAAATTTACTTTATTTCCGCTTGACATAATTTCTTGTGTTTTATTTCGTTCTAATGTGAAGACAACACAGAGGATAATAATTAGAGATGTGGAAATTTCTGCTTCACATGTTGTAGCAACATTAATTGGCTTGTATTCCCCACAATACCAGTTTAAATTACAACAATATGAATAAATAAATAAAAGCATCTTGAATTAGTTGTAAAAATTTCAAATTGTGTTTCTCGTTGATTTGCATAATTAAAATCTTAATTACAACTTCATGTATATCAATTAATAAAGATAATAAACTTCGATAATGTTAGAAATTAGAAAAATGGTGAATGTAGTATGTACGACCTATGTCAGTTAATTAAAATTTTTTCGCCTAGTAAAGCCCCGCTATTAATAAAATTAAGCCCAGATTTCAATTTTCGATAAAGCCCGAACATTACGTCACGTCCTCGCCGCTTACGATATTTAAACATGGTTAATCAATAATTCAAAAATTATTCAAGAAAGTCGCCGCTGTAATAAATACAAAAGAACACGTTTAAGGCACGGTCCCAGACAATGTGTTGTACCGGTCTCAATAATAGCGACATTAAAAAATTCCTAAGATAGTCGTCGATAAGTCCGTCCATCGTGGGTGGAGAGGAGAGAGCCTCGAGGCTCAATTTCGAGCAAAACTCAACTCTCTTCACCTTTTCTACATTCGTTGTTTTACTTGGTTTAGTTTGCGAAACTAAGACGACGAGAGAGCAAATTGATAAACGGCCGCCACTTCCTCCCCTTGGCACGCAAATTTGCGGTTAAATCTACCAACACTAAGCCATATGCCGTGCAAATAATTGTTTACTGTGCACTTAAAGTAGTTGTCGGATAGAATACGGGCGGTAATGAGCTCGGCTTTACCTCGATTATGTTATTACAAGGGAAATTGCGAGGGGACTGCCACACGAGCCCCCACAACCGCAAAAATTCCAACACCACCACCAAATCATCCCTGTTTCGAAGAGACGAACTTGAAAAATTAGCTAAATTTAAGAAGTTAATTAAAACAGTCAGATTTCTAAAAAAAAATAATAGTTTCGTCTTCTTACAACAAATTTCTAAATGTCATCCCTTGTTGTATCATCTTCTTTGGGTATTAAAATTTTTAGTTTCTTAAGAATTTTTTTATTTCCTCTGAAAGATTTTACAGCATTATTTCCTTAAAAATTTCTACCGTCTTAATTTATTGTAGTCAAGTTAAAAATTCTTATGTTTTCTGCAAGAGAAGAAAATTGACAAAAAGTTTTTTACCTATTTATGGTTTAATTAAGTTAATAAAAATTAATTAATTCATTAAATTAACGTCGTCAATAAGTTACTTAAACTTTCAGGTACTTCACTTTCATAGCTCAAAAATGTTAAGTCTCTGGCCTTACACAATTAAAATTCAAATTTTCGACAAAGTTTTCTGTAAGATATTTAAAAAAAATCTAAAAAGTTCTAAAGGTTTCGTTTTCTTATAACAATGAGATATTAAAATTTTTAGTCTCTTAAGAATTTTTCTGTTTCCACTGAAAGATTTTACAGCATTATTACAAATCATTATCTTTTCAAAATCTTTACATTTTTTTTATGTTTTTTATTTTCTTAAAAATCTCTGATGGCATTTTTCCGTCTTAGTTTTTTGTAGTCAAGTTGAAAATTTTAAGTTTGTTTTCTTCAACGTCGTCAATATGTTACACTGATTTGTTAATTTTAACTAAATAAAACTTTGAGGAACTTTACTTTCATAGTTCAAAGTTCAAAAAAGTTAAGACTGGCTTTACACAGTTAAAATTCAAATTTTCGCCAAAGTTTTCTGTAAGATATTTAAAAAAAATCTAGAAATTTCTAAAGGTTTCGTTTTCTTATAACATATTGTTAAATTTCGTTGCGAGAACTTCTGAGATATTAAAATTTTTAGTCTCTTAAGAATTTTTCTGTTTCCTCTGAAAGATTTTACAGTATTATCAAAAATCATAATCCTTAGCTTTTCAAAATCTTTACATTCTTTTTTTATTTTCTTAAAAATCTTTGATGCACTAGTTTTTTGTAGTCAAGTTGAAAATATATAAGTTAATGTTTTTTGCAAGAAAAAAAAATGCCAAAAAGTTTTTACCTACTTGTGGTTAAATTAAGTTAATAAAAACTATTTAATTAATTTAACATCGTCAATAAGTTACACTGATTTGTTAATTTTAAGTAAAAAAAAATTTGAGGAACTTTTATAGCTCAAAAAAGGTAAGTTTTTGGTCTTACACAATTAAAATTCAAATTTTCGCCAAAGATTTCTAAACTAAGATATTTAAAAAAATCTAAGGATTTCTAAAGGTTTCGTTTTCTTATAACATATTGTTAAATTTCTTAGCAAAAACTTCTATGAAATATTAAAATTTTTAGTCTGTTAAGATTTTTTTGTTTCCTCTGAAAGATTTTCAGCATTATAAAAATCATAATCTTTAGCTTTTCGAAATCTTTACATCCTTTTTTTATTTTCTTAAAAATCTTTGATAGCAGTTTTTCTGTCCTAGTTTTTTGTAGTCAAATTGGTTAAATTAAGTTAACAAAAATTAATTAAATTAGCGTCGTAAATAGGTTACACTCATAATTAAAAAAAGGTAAGTCTCTGGCCTTTCACAATTTAAATCCAAATTTTCTCAAAAGTTTTCTAAACTATAAGATATTTATAAAAATCTAAAAATTTCTCAAGCTTTCGTTTTTTTTATAATATATTGTTAAATTTCTTAGCGAAAACTTCTGAGAT
>NW_025400983.1:2160382-2194324 GCF_015345945.1 Tribolium madens
AGTCTAATTTTTTCTGTTTCCTTTGAAAGATTTTACACCATTATCAAAAATCATAATCTTTAGCTTTTCAAAATCTTTACATTCTTTTTTTATTTTCTTAAAAATCTTTGATGGCATTTTTTCTGTCCTAGTTTTTTGTTTATTATAAAATAATGTTTTCGGCAAGAGAAAAAAAGTTGGCAAGCCAAAAAGTTTTTACCTATTTGTGGTTGAATTAAGTTAATAAAAATTTAAAAATTAATTAATTAGTTAATTAAATTAACGTCAATAAATTACAATGATTTGTTAAGTTTAACGAAATAAGATATTTTAAAAAAATTAAATTATTTCTAGAGGTTTGGTTTTCTTTTTTAAATTTCCTTGCGAGAACTTCTATGAGATATAAAAATTTTTAGTCTCTTCAGATTTTTTTTTATTTCCTCCGTTAAGATTCTACAGCATTATCAAAAGACTAAATATTTAGCTTTTCAGAATCTTAGATGATTTTTTATTAAAAATTTATCGCATTTTTTCCGTCCAAATTTTTTGTAAAATATTAAGTTTTTTTTTTCATCGTTGCTTAATTGTTTTCTGAAAATCAAAATTTTTATTAGCCTTTCCACAATCGGAAAGTATTAACCAGATGTACCTACTACAAAAAAAATCTCAAATTATACAAAATGGGTAATAAAGAGAAGAAAATTATCAAAAACAGAAAGAAAAATAATTTTTTCAACAAACAACACTTAAATTTTATTTAGGTAATATATTTTCACCATTATCATAAATCCGCCTTTGTTGCTTGCAATATTCTTGTGCCGTAATAACATTTCGTAATTATCTCGTGTATTGAATATTAATTGGGCGGTAAATATTTTAATTCAATCCAATTAAAGCAAACCGATTTGCATATCAAGCGTACTTTAATTGTATTTTAATACGGTATTTATACACTAGGCCAGAAACGTAAAGATTTGCGTGTCAACATTAATAAACATGCCGACTTTTATTGCACACGATAATAGCCGACATTTTTATCACACAGGCAGGTTTTTTTTTCAAAATCACGATATTTAATCGGTTTATCGAAAATTATCGGATTCTATTGCAAATTTTCGTCGTTTATATTGGATAATTATCAGTTGGATAATAATTTTGGTAATTTAAATTTGAATTTGGGGACACGCAAGTTTTTCATTATTTTTCGGACGAGTGATATACAGCAGCGCACACCTTGGGACATAAATCCCCCGAATGGGACAAGATTTACATAAAAAACACTGAAAAAATGTTCCAATTTTGTCATTAGAGTGATTCCCCGTATTCACCACATAACATGATTTCGAATAAAAGAGCGTCCGTTTAGTTGCACTTCTCGGAAAGCATCGCATCACGCAAGAGTCCATCAAGATTATGTCAAAATCGTTGAAGCAAAACGAAATGTGATACATTCTTCCCGACAAGGTGAGACAGTTTGTTGTTATATTGACGTTGCATGAGGTATGTCACGCGTTTTACAACACAAGCACAACTAAAAACATAATACTTGTTATTATCTCTTGGTTAAAATGCCTTGAAAAGATCCAACTAAAACATAGTAATCAAACAAATTGAAAGCGGCGATTTTTCACCGATTCCAACATTTGCATTTTATTGCAAGGAAATAAAACGATTTTTCCGATGTCTTCCAGCTATGAAATAACAACTTATTGAAATGGGCGATAATTTGCCGTTTCCGGGAATTTCATAACCAGGCACGAGAAATGCCTCTGATGGGTGTGAAAAATAGAAAAAATTTAAAAAAAACGGATTTTTGGAACCATTTGCTTCATTTTTGAAAATAGATTATTTAAAAAAAAAACAAAAAAAGAGTGTCAATTTGATATTGAGATTACATGTTCTAAGTTTTTCCTACGATTCTAATAGAAAGTAAGTTTTTCCACTCTAATTTCACAAAAGAAAGTGCCCAATTACCTATCCCATAGAAACGAAAAAATATGCACTCTTATATAAATTTCAAGATGGTAACGGGATATCAAAAAAAAAAAAAATCAGTTTTGTTTAAGTAAAAGTTCTGTCATCAGTAATTTTTTTGGGAGATAGTAGATTATACATGCAATGTAGATATCCAATCGAGAGGCGAAGAAACGACCACCAAAACTTGTATACTATTTGATTCACAATCATCTTCCTTTAAGAACAAAAAGTCAATTATTGACTTTTAAATGTTTAAAAATGTGTAAATTAAATTCATAAATATAACTCCCTTCATCTATACAGGGTGCGCCAGAACTCGCGCCCCAGAGAAAATTTTCAAGTAAGGTAAGATACCAGGAACATGAAAAAAATGTTTAAAAAATTCTATCTGTCAAAAAATTTTGACATTTATTTTTTGACATTTGACATTTTTTCATAWGTATTTAATGATACTGATGATCTTGTATATGGTTTTTTACAATTATTTAGTAAAAGGACAAATTTTGCCAATAAAAGCCACAAATAACATTGAACAGAGTTACAATTTAGGATASAGCTTTCTTGTTTCCTTTTTRAATAGCCTATAGCAAAAAAAATTGTAAAATTATTTTTCCAACAGAAATAAATAGAGTCTAAGTACAAACTTTAAACCCTCATAACTTCGAAATTTTTATAGATAAAATTTTTTTAACATTTTTTCCATGTTCCTGGTATCTTACCTTATATGGCATTTTTCTCTGGGGCACGAGTTCTGGCGCACCCTGTATATACAAAGAGGCTTGTCCTGACTGACCTATCAACCCACAGCCTAAACTGCTGGAGACAGAAATTTCAAATTTTCGCAGTAGATACCTTTTATAACGTAGGCATCCAATAAGAAAGAATTTTTGGAAAATCAACCCCTAAGGGGGTTAAATGGGGTGGTGAATTCGAAGTTTTAAAGCTACAGCTATGAAAATTGGTATTTAGGCTTTCGGTTAAAAATAAAAAAACACGTACTTTACCGTTTTTGGAAATTTCACCCCCAAGGGGATTGAACAAGGGTAAAAGGCCGTAAAATATTTGTATTTTTTTTAAAGTTAAATTCATGAAAATTGGTATTTGGGCTCTCAGTTAAAAACAAAAAAACACGTGTTTTAGGATTTTGGAAAATTTCATTCCCAAAGGGGTCAAACAAGGGATGAAAATTTGTATAAATATTTATAAAATCGTCATTTTTGAAGTTATATTTATGAAAATTGGGATTTGGGCTTTCGGTTAAAAATGAAGAAACACGTGTTTTAGGATTTTTGAAAATTCTACCCTCTAGGGGGTTAAACAGGGATGACAATTTGTATTAAAATATGTCATTTATAAAGTTAAATCTTTCGATTAAAAATCAAGTAATACGTGTTTCAGGATTTTTGGAAATTTCACCCTCAAGAGGGTTGAACAAGGGTAAAACTTCGTAAAATATCCGTGTTTTTTTTTAAGTTAAATCTATGAAAATTGGTATTTGGGTGTTCAGTTAAAAACAAAATAGCACGTGTTTCAAAATTTTGGAGAATTCTATCCCTAAGAAGGTCAAATAAGGGATGAAAGTTTGTATAAATATGTGTTACAGTTAAACATGGAATGAAAATTTGTATCAAAATTTGTCATTGTTAAGTAATATCCATGAAATAAGATTTAAAATTTTACGGTTTTTAAATAAGTTATAAAAGACGGACTTTTAATTTTTACTACGAAGTTCATAATAAATTCTGTGTTGCTATATTTTGTTAGTAAGTTTCTTACCACGCGAGCGAAGCTGCGGGCAACAGCTAGTCATTACATAAAAATATTTATGCCAGGTGTTTCAAAATAAGTCACAATACAAGCATTTTTTTAATGAAACACTATGTTGTTTTGCATTTTTGGATGTAGCTTTTAATGTCGATAATTTAAACTAAATTTTTACTCCTATTAGTCTTTTATTTTTTTATTTATTTATTATATAACTTTTATTATTGTCCAAAAAATAAATGAATCTTTTTTTCACTACTAGCTGTAAAAGATACCATTCAAGTTGTTTTTCTTTTCTAGTAGTCAATAATCGTTTTTATTATAGACCAAGGGGTGCCGATGTTGGAGGGTATTTCATTGATTTAAATATTTCTAGAATATTATTATTGAAAACTATTACCATCCTAAGAATAACGGAAGCATTTCTAGATGAAATTAATACAAAAACGAAAAAACTTAAATATTCTCATTAAAAAATCAGAATAACTCCAACTCTAATTCTTCTGCTTATGTCAAAACAATAAATGGATTTATTTCTTGTTAAAATACTAACGGTAGTAAGGCAAATTTTAACGCTTTTTCTATTTTTTTGTAGTTTCTATTGCTTTATAAAAATATTTCAAGTATAACAAAACATTTATAAATGAAATTCTTACGACACAATATAAACAAGTCCACATTATGCTGTCCCGAAAATTAACATTCTTATTTAAAAGATATTTTTTTCTTGTTTACTAGATGTAATTTTGAAGCTAGTTCATCGACTTTTCGAAAACGGTTTTCCATATTAACACCATATTTTTCAATTAAAGACGGAATTATCTCGAAATATTTAGACAAAAATTTACCGAAAAGTCACCAAATTAAGTGAAAAATAATGAATTTTGCTTGTTTACATCACGTTTTTTTGTAAGATTCTGTTAAAACATATTGAAAAATTACCAAATTGGGTTGAAAATGACCTTTTTCATGATTTTTGGGGCCCTTTTGCAAGTTTTTCAATTAAAGATTTACAAAATTATTTCGCCACAAATCGCTAAATTGACTCAAAAATGGTGTTATTGTTACTTTTTTAGATTGTGCTAAAAAATTTGTTCAAAAATAATACTATTTTTCCGTTTTAGGACGTTTTTTAGTCCGAATCGCAATTGTTTTAAAAATTTTCATCGAAAATGAGGTAAAAAATGAATAAACTATCACGAAACTAAAATTATTTTACTTTATTTAACTTATTTTTGAGACACGATGTATTGTTGAAAATAATTTTAGGCGATGGACTAGATTAGTATCTATCAATGTCCTATATAATTTTTTTTAATTTTACCATTTAAAGGTCACTAATGGACTTTTCAGCTCGCTGGGACAGCCTGTTTGCCTCTCGGGGCACTTTTCTCGAGTAAAATGTGGTTTCCAGCGTTTCCTTTTTTCTTCATTTCTTTGTGTAAAATGAAAACGCGAAATTGTGTGTATCGCTGGTTAGAGCATTAGCCCTGAGGTGTAAAAAGTCTAATTAAACGTCGTATTTGTTGGTGGCACTCTGCTATCAGAGAGGCCGCACTTAACATCTCAAGAGCGGAATTAATTACATATATTATAAATGGAAGACTGTGATTTTCGTAGCATCTGTCAGTCGATTGAAACAGTTGTTTGTGTGTTTGATCTTTGCGAAGAAATCGCCCGGATTTGTGTTTAAGAGTGGCGATTTTGGCTTTTTAGTATTCAACAAGGGTGCGCTTCCGGGTCCGATGCAATGACTCGTAACGTTTCGTTCTTCGTAACCGGATGATGATGTCAGCAGTTTTTCGCATTTTCGAGAGAGAGCAATGTAAAAATTCGGAACAAGTCGGACCGGTCGGTGTTCCCTCGGGTCGTGTAATTTACATCGTTTCGAAATTTTCATCGAAAAATTTTCGGCTCGTCAACAAGGTCGAGGGTTCGTTCGTGGTAATTGAGTCTGAAATTGATCACATAAGCTGATTCCGTGATCGTACTAGGCACAACGAGATATCGAAAATTACACACACACTAGCTGAACGACTAGAATAATTTACACATTCTGATTGCTAGTCCAGTTATGTGAAATTATGCTAGCAACATTTTAACTTCCGAGAACGTAACCTATCATTTACCACGAGTACCTGCTTTGCAAAGATCGATTTGATTGGAATCCGGCGATTTATTCGTAATTACCCGCTACGGTAAGCTCGGGAGATTTAATTGCTGGGATTCAGACATTTTTACACCCAATTGACAACCACTTTCTACCCACGTAAGACACGACACCCGAAATATCACAAATACAACGAGAAAACACTAACGAGACTATTCAAAACTACTTAAAGTGTAACATTTACATTAAATTTGTTGATACTTGAAAAATACCTATACAGGGTGCGCCAGAACTCGCGCCCCAGAGAAAATTTTCAAGTAAGGTAAGATACCAGGAACATGAAAAAAATGTTTAAAAAATTTTATCTGTCAAAAAATTTTGACATTTACTTTTTGACATTTGACATTTTTTTATATCTATTTAATGATACTGATGATCTTGTATATGTTTTTTTACAATTATTTAGTAAAGGGACAAAAATTTTGCCAATAAAAGCCACAAATAACATTGAACAGAGTTACAATTTAGGATACAGCTTCCTTGTTTCCTCTTTTAATAGCATATAGCAAAAAAACTTGGAAAATTATTTTTCCAACAGAAATAAATAGAGTCAAAGTGCAAACTTTAAACCCTCATAACTTCGAAATTTTTATAGATAAAATTTTTTTAACATTTTTTCCATGTTCCTGGTATCTTACCTTATATGGCATTTTTCTCTGGGGCGCGAGTTGTGGCGCACCCTGTATACTACCTATATACAGGTSATCCATTTTTATTGTTACAAACTTAACCAGGTGATAGAATATTCAATTTTAAGATAAAAGTTTCCTATAAACATATATCGAAAAATTTTATATAAGGGAGCTATATCTCCTGAAAGGGGTGCAACTTTTAATGGAGATTTTCCAATATTTCAGAAACCATTGTGGATAAAATTACAAAATTTGGTACAACTGATAACCTTTATACACCCAAATGAATTCAAAGATAAAATGTCGAAATTTTTACTCAGGGGCGTCCTAAGCTGAGGGGTTTAGGGTAAAAAGTACCGTAACTATTTTGGCGGTTGGTTTTTGCCCCTTTCAGCCACAAAATTTTATATTTCATAGTTTTTCACAAAAAAGAGGTCTCTTGTGTTTTTTCGATAAAACTTACCGTTTTTGAGAAAAATCAGTTTACAATTTGTCTTACAGACAATAAAAAGGATAAAAATCAAAAATTAAATTTGTATCACCGTTTAAGAAACCCGTGATTAAAAATTTCGACAACTGATCTTTAAATTCGTTCAGGTGTTTAAAAGTAATCAGCTGTACCAACTTTTGTAATTTTATCTATTCTGAAATAGTGGAAAAATCCTATTAAAAAACGCATTATTTTCAGGGGGTGTAGCTCGCTTACATAACATTTTTTGATACATGTTTATAGGAAACTTTTGTCTTAAAATTGAATATTCTATCACCTGTTTAAGTTTGTAACAATAAAAACACCCTGTATATACCTATGTATTTTTTTTATTATTCCTAGTTTTTGTGTTGTATTTTTTAAAAAAAGATTATGTTTTCTTTAAAGAAATCGAAATATGTATTTCAAAAACAACTAACAAAAGCAACAAAAAGACAGCAAACGTGTTTTTTCGTATTTTTAATTTAGTTGTGTTGTTTTTACTAAATGAAAAAGAAGCAACTTTTGGGAAGAGTAATTTTGTTGCTTACGACTAGCTCTCCGCTGGTTCACCAAATGTCACTTACCAGATGTGTAATATTTTAAAAAAGAACAAAATCGACTAGTTTAAAATCATCGAAATTGAAAGCTACATCAAAAAATTCAAACAAAACACAGGTGTTTCGTTTTTATTGTACAAATTTCAACAGGGGATAAAATACTCAATTTTAAGACAAAAGTTTCTTATGAACATGTATCGAAAAATACTATGAAAGCGGTCTGTCTTTTAATGGGTTTTTTTCCAATATTTTATAAACCATTTTAGATAAAATTACAAAATTTGGTGCAGATGTTAAAATCAAATGTGGAGATTTTTATTCAGGGACGTAATAAACTGGGTAGTTATAGGGTAATTAAAGTAATTAAAACTTCACTATTCTAACTTAGTAGAAAGAAAAGTTCATTTTTCTCTTGGTTTTAGACTTTTTTTTTGCTCTTTAAGTTCTATATCACATTGGCGGTTTTATTATTTTGACAATGATGTCACTATAAATAGTTTTCGTAAGTTAAATAACAAAAATATTTGTGATTTTTTAGGGCCTACATTAGAAACTTTTTAACTTCTAATACAGTTAGAAATTTGCAATTTTGTACACAACCCACATCGACCAGTCTGAGTTCAATTAAGTTATTTTCAAAATGGCTGAACTTCCGGAACCACTTATTTTTATTGCATTTTAAAATTTTTCTCTTCAAACTGAGTAAAATGTACCTTCTTGTTAGTACTATCTGTCATAGTTTTTGACATATGTGATTTTTTTAGTAAAATTTTTCATTTGCAGAGGTTCATTCTAAACATCACAGCTCTTGAACCCTTTGGATAAGTGAATAATTTTTTTGCATTTGATAACCAAAGTTTCGAAGAATCTAAAATAGGGTCATTTTATTTGAAAAAACTGAGTTATAGCTGTTTGTTAATCATTATTTTCAAAAACTCATATTAGCTTTGCAATTTAACAGTTGACAATTTTGAAAATTTCAGAAAACTCTTCGAAACTTTAGTTATCGAATGCAAAAAAAGTTATTCACTTATCGCAAAGGGTTCAAGAGCTGTGATGTTTTGAATAAACCTCTGCAAATAAAAATTTTGACCAAAAAATTGACATATGTCAAAAACAATGACAGATAAGTACTAACAACTTAGGTACATTTTACTCAATTTGGAGAGGAGAATTCAAAAATGCAATAAAAATAGGTGCTTACCATTTAAAATTTCAAAGTTGGCGCCAAATTCTCGTAGTTCCGGAAGTTCAGCGATTTTGAAAAAAAAAAATTGAACTTAGACTGGTCGATTTGGGTTGTGTACAAAATTTGAAATTCTTATCTGCATTAGAAGTTAAAAAGTTTTTAATATAGGCCTGAAATTTTTTTTATTATTCCTAGTTTTTGTGTAGTAATTTTTAAAAAAGATTATGTTTTCTTCAAAGAAATCAAAATATGTATTTCAAAAGCGACTAACAAAAGCAACAAAAAGTCAGCAAACGGGCTTTGTTCGTATTTTTAATTTAATTTTGTTATTTTAACTAAATAAAAATGTCACTTATTTTACAAAGGAAGCAAAATCGACTAGTCTAAAATCATCGAATTTGAAAACTTAAAAATTAAAAATTTAAATAAAATTTAAACAGGAGATAGAATACTCAATTTTAAGACAAAAGTTTCTTATGAACATGTATCGAAAAATACTATGTAAGGGATCATTTAATGAGTTTTTCCCAATATTTCAAAAACTATTTTAGATAAAATTACTAAATTTGATACAGCTGTTAATCTTCACACATCTAAACGAATTCAAAAATTAAATGTGGAAATTTTTATTCAGGGACGTCCTAAACTGGGTAGTTAGGGTACCCTAACTATATGGGCAGTAATTTTTTGTTACTTTCAGCACCAAATTTCTAAATTCTAAAAAAAGGGGCTTTTTGCGTTTTTTTTTCATTACAACCCATCGTATTTCATAAAAAATATTTTAAAATTTTTGTTACAGACCATAAAAATTTAAAATTAAATTCCCCGGATTGAGTTTACAAGAGGAAAAAAAAAATATCTTTGATTTTACACTAAAACTGCAAAGGAAAAACATTTTTTGCTTTACCTGAAACGAGCAAATCTTTCACTATTCTAACTTAGTAGAAAGAAAAGTTCATTTTTCTCTTAATTTTGGCCTTTTTTTGGCTTTTTAAGTCCTATATCACATTGGCGGTTTTATATTTTTGACAATGATGTCACTTTGATAAATGAGTTAAAAAAATGTTTGTGAAAAACATAATTTTAATAAACAGCAATTCAAAGAAACAACTTTAACATAAAAAACAAAGTCATTTTTAACAAATAAATAAATAATAAATAAATAAATTGTCAAAGTGACATATAGTTGTCAAAAAATAAAACCACCAATGTGATGGGATTTAAAAAGCAGAGAAAAATTATTATAAGTCCAAAATCAAGAGAAAAATTACTTTTCTTTTCACTAAATTGCAATAATGAAGTTCTAATTATAGATTTCCTCGTTTTAGGTGAAGTAAAAAATGTTTTTTTCTTTGTTTTAGCGTAAAATAAAAGATAAAAAAAAATTCTCTTGTAAACAGAATCCGAGAACATAGTGTATAATTTGGTTATAATTTTATCTATGCTGAAATATTGGGGAAAAACCTATTTATTGTGTAGCTTCATTATACAGCATTTCACAATACATGTTTATAGAAAACTTTTGTCTTAAAATTGAATATTCCATCTTTTTTTAAAAAAATTTGTACCAATAAAAATTGGAACACTCTATATATATAACATATAAGTCACATTTTTATATATTTGTACATTTAAAGGTCTTTAATAATTATTGACTTTACCAATTCGCTGGGATCCCCTGTATAAGCATTTCTTTTATTGAATAAGTGTCAAGAGATTTTGTTCTTCTGAAAGTAACACTTTTTATTTTTCGTTTATGTCGTAATTAGAGATTTTAATTTCCCGTAAATAATATACTTAAATTAATATTTGAATTAAAATTAAAAAAATGCCAAAATTTTTTACTGTAAATAAACACTAGTTAGTGGAATCTTAAAACTGGTAGTGTTTTTGGGTTTGGGCTGAGTGTCAGTCCGGCCCTGAGGATGGGGGCCTCATCGTGCAAGATATTGGCTTGGCAGAGCGTCAATTTAAAGACAGCTGTCCGTCTTGATTGCTCATTTCCCCTTCGAAGTCTCATTATAATAAAATTACCTGTAGGAATAACCGATCAGATCTTGTCGTTTTCATTTAATAAGTTTTCCATTAAAATTTAATAGTCGGGTGATATTCTCGGTTATTTAAAACGTTAGAAGAAAATAAAGAAGAAGAAGAAGCTTCAACGTTGTTTTTTTTTTTTTTTTAATAAATAAATCTGCGGTGCATGGTCGAAAACAAAACACTAGCAGACAACATGCACGTTCTTCGAACCGATTAGACGCTGATGTTCTCGAGGTCATTTGTTCCTCAATCACGCTATAGAACAACATTCCCGCGTTTATAAATCGTAAAAGTGTCATTTCGAGGCGATTCTAATTAGTCGAAAGACGACGTGTGAAATCGATTCGGTCAGGTAAATCGGAAGCCACACGGCGCCGCCGGGCCGCCGACTAAACGCCTCCCTTAATTACGAAAGCGCCCCCCGAATTAATACTTTGTTATGACCGACTTAATTATCATCACGAATTTGCGAATTAGCATTTCATTCAGACGAATGGCCCGCTTCAAAGTCAAATCATCTCCTCTCTCTGTAATAATGAGAGCAATAGAGTAATTGACATCATAGTATCAAAGGTGCGTCGTTTCCAGCCGCCCTCGATCAAATTATAGAGTCCGCTTTGGGGGGTGTAATTATAGCCTGCCCAAAGAAAATTGCTCGAAAAATATGTTGCGGCCCTTTTTTGTGTAGATGCTCTCGTTTATGTGCTGTCTGATTCGGGGCCCTCACGTTCTCGACCCGACTTTTACCTTTTTTACACACCCAACGACGGTCCTCAAAATGTACAGGGTGCTGCATTTTGGATGGCCGAAACTAAGGGTTTAGCCAAAAACGAGTAAATTATTATAATTTAAAACTTTTTTTAATGGTTTTTGTATTAAGAATTTTTTTTCCACATACACCTACCCGTATTTTAATTTAAAATTATTGTTTTGTTATTCAGTATAGTAGGTTTTATTAGTTAGGATTTTTCTTACCTTTTTAAAAATAAATTCTTCATTGTCTGATTGAAAACTTGTTACAAAATAAAATGTTAATTTTTTCCTAAAAACTAATTTTCTTATTTTTTCTGCTATTTTTTTCGAGAAGTGTATAAAGAATACTTTGAAAATTGTTTTTGTAAAAAATGCGAAAACTTAAAAACCCAGTTGTAATCCTTTTCATACAGAGTGTATAAGGTATTACGCCAAAAGGCAGTTAAAAACACAAAAAGGAAAATTGGAATTTTTTTATGACTTTCCGTTTATAATTCAACAATTATTTCTCCTGACTATATACAGGGTGCTGCATTTTAGATGTCTGAATAGGGAATCTCCTAATGTTTAGCCAAAAACGAGTAATCTCATTTTTTGAGGAAATAATATTGGCTAAAACCGCATCTCGCTATCGTCTTTTGTTTTCGACTTATAAACAAAAATTGACATTTTAGCGAAATCTACAAAAATTCATATTTTCGTCATTATAGAAGACAGATTTGAAATAAAGACATTATACAGGCACTTTTTTACGTAGAATTTAACAATATGGTTAACATTTTTTTTCAGTTGTTTGTTTAGCTGTAATAAAATAAACTTATATTTTTTTAAATGGGAATCATAGATGGCTATGTCATTTTTAAAAAGCTTGTTTTTTTTCTTATCTAAAAAATATATATTTGTAACAAATTATTATAATACATTTTTAGCAAAAAATTATCTTTGATTTTTGTTCGCAGTTGGCCATGAAAAAATTTTGCATCTTCAACTAAAAAGATTTAAACTATATTATTTAACCAGTGTCACTAAGGAAAGAGTTTTCTAAGTACTAAGTAATGAAAAAAATGCAAAATAAATCGTAAATCAAGTTATTGGCGACTATTAACATTTCTTTGTTTTTACACAAGCTAACATTACCATTGTAACTACTAGTGATATACAGGGTGCGCCAGAACTCGCGCCCTAGAGAAAAATGCCATATAAGGTGAGATACCAGGAACATGGAAAAAATGTTAAAAAAATTTTATCTATAAAAATTTCGAAGTTATGAGAGTTTGTATTTTGCACTTTGACTCTACTTATTTCTGTTGGAACAATAATTTTTTAAGTTTTTTTGCTACAGGCTATTAGAACAGGAAACAAAGAAGCTGTATCCTAAATTGTAATTCTGTTCAATGTTGTTTGTAGCTTTTATTGGCAAAATTTTTGCACCTTTACTAAATAATTGTAAAAAAACATATACAAGATCATCATTATCATTAAGTAGACATAAAAAAATGTCAAATGTTAAAAAATAAATGTCAAAATTTTTTGACAGATAGAATTTTTTAATTTTTTCCATGTTCCTGGTATTTTTTCTTACTTGAAATTTTTCTCTGGGACGCGAGTTCTGGCGCACCCTGTATAGAGTGTTGTAAAAAAACGCTTTAATTCTTCAATAAAATATATTTTATATGACACAAAAATGACGATATGGCTATTCAAATACCCAAATTCCGTCTATGTGAGACGTTATTCTACCTCAATTAGACCATCAAAAATTGTTTTTTCTAACTGTGTTGTTTTTCCTATTTTTGGATTATTTAAAAATATATAATAATTTTGTTTTGAGGCGTTCGCATGTTTGTTCAGTACTTCTAAATTTTAAATTTTTATAATTTTATCTATTTTTTCATCTATTTTACAGTTCACAAAACTCTTATTGATTATTATTTACACATTTGGAGTGAAATAGTTTTTCCATGGCCAACTATTATCAAACAAAATATGTAAATATTTCATTTTTTAAATATAATTATAAAAAAAATTTCTTCAACAAATATATATTTTTTAGATCAGAAAAAAATAAGCTTTTCAAAATTGCCATAGCCGCCTATGATTTCCATTTAAAGAAATACAAGTTTATCTTATTACGACTAAACAAATAAGTGAAAAAAATTGTTAACTACATTATTAAATTCCTCGTAAAAAAGTGCCTATAATGTCTTTGTTTAAAATCTGTATCTTCTATAATAACAAAGATATGAATTTTTTTTTGATTTCGCTAAAATATCAATTTTTGTCTGTAAGTCGAAAACAAAAGACGATAGCGAGATGTAGCTTTAACCAATATTATTTCCTCAAAAAAAAAATAGCTTTTGGCTAAACATCTTAATTTCGAACATCCAAAATGTACAACCAAATCGCCAACTTTTCGAATAAATAGTAGATTACATACGAGGTGGAAATGACATTTCCACCGAGGTTTGCATACTATTTTATGCAAACAAATTGCGTTTTGGACATTTGAGTTGTTTCCCCACCAAGGGATGTAATAACAAATTTCCCGACTTGCAAAAAATCAGTAATCGTCATATTGATTGTGAATAAGTGGGCTTGTTTGGGACCTCTGGTGGGTCATTTGCGGCGAGCGAGATTTCGGTCAGCTTGCGTACAGGTTGGCGCCTTTGTCTGTTTCATATATGAACCATGAAAAGGAAAGGCCGCTCTGTGAAACGATGACTGATCTTTCAGTACTACTGATGGATCCGTCAGTCATTAACTAGTTCAAAGTCGGCGCAAAGCAAACACTTAACATAAACACACTCTAAATTATACAAGAGAAAGAAAGAAAAAAAAATCGCTTCGGAAGGACTTTACAGACGAAGAGAAAAAAGGCTAATGTGTTTTTAAGCGTCCTTGTGAATATTTTATTGTGCATGCCGGCGATTAACTCAAAATTGATGGAGGAGGCGAATTGATTTTTAGCGAGTACTTAATCGACGCGGTACGATAGTAAGTAATCTTGAAATTGCAATTGTTTTAATTACAGGGTAAACAAAAAGTAAAAACAACAACACGAAAAATTGTAGACTAAAAGAATTCGTGAAAAAAGTCCACTCGTGACTTCGTTACTCATAACCTTTTCACTCATAGATGCAAAATTCCTTTATCGACTTGTATAATAAATAATTAAAGGTTATCATCTAAAGATTACAACTATCTACTTTACATTTAGTTATTTAAAAAAAAATTTCATAAATTGCAATTTTGACAAAAAAATCGCATAACTCAAAAACAAAACAAAATGATGTTTTCAAAATGCGATCACATTTTTTATATTACTTTAATTTATACAGGCTGTATTATGAAAAACGCCCCAAGCCATAACTCCATTATTTTTAAAGTTATGACAATACTTCTTAGAACAAAGTTGAACATTTTTTGTTATCTGTCGTTTGGGATAGATGCTAAATTAATGCTGTTTTCTGTTTCACCGGAAATGACATCAACTTTATTTTTTTAATGGAACACCCTGTATATTTTACCACTTTTGGATTCTTTGTTTAATTGTCTTTTAACACGTTTTAGTACCATGTGCCTAAAACCAACAGTTCGTGAGATATGAGTCAATTAAAAATTTATTAAAGTAGGCAGTGGAAAACAATAATATTAAGTAATGTTGACAAATATTATTACTTTGCATTTTCTCTTATTATTTTTATACTTTTTGGTGTTTTGGTGATAATGTGTTAACAGACATGATTCAAGAATATTTTGAAAGCAATAAAAATAGTTGGAGACCACTGGGCAGTTTCCAATAAGAGAAGTTCCAATTCGTCGACCTGAGGAAAATTTGAGGATGTTTGGGGTTTTTAAAAAACCCAAATTAGAACAGTTGCGTGCGATAAGCCAACGTTACTTGCAATTTCTTGAATTCATGTTCTCGCATTTTCTTCAATACCTATCTAAATCTGTATCTCTTTGAAATTGGAGATGTTTTAATTTGGGTTTACTAAAAGCCCAAAACATCCTTAAATTTTCTTTAAGTCGCTTAAATTTTCGACGATTTGGAACGTCTCTCATCAGAAATCACCCAGTGTAAAAGCGTAGTGCTCTCCTACAATTTTTATTTTATTCAAAATATGTCTGTTAACACATTATCATCCATGATTAACATTAAAAAGTATAAAAACAGTAAGAGAAAATGCAAAGGAATAATATTTGTCAACATTACTTGATATTATTGTTTTCCACTGCCTACTTTAATAAATACATTATTTGGTGAATATCTCACGAAGGGTTAGTTTTAAGCATATGGTACTAAAACTTCTTAAAAGACAATTAACCAAAAAATCCAAAAGTGGTGAAATATACAGGATGTTCCATTAAAAAAAATAAACTTGATGTGATTTCCGGTGAAACAGAAAACAGCATTAATTTAGCATCTATCCTAAACGATAGGTGACAAAAAATGTTTAACTTTGTTCTAAGAAGTATTGTCATAACTTTAAAAATAATGGAGTTATGACTTGGGGCGTTTTTCATAATACAGCCTGTATAAAAAAACACTTGGTTCCATACTTTACCTTCACCCTTTATCAAAACTGAATAAAATGTAGATAGTCTTTGAAAAAATTAAAAATTTTGCAGAGCTCAAAACCAAAAAAAAAAAAAATAAGAACCAGTTTTCGGAAATAGTAATTGTCTTAGATTTGAATTTGGCGCGAATTCGTTCCGGGGAACTCCCCGCCGCGTCACCAGACGTCCCATATCTTGCCAGATGTCGTCAATTCCTTAGTTTTTTCTTGCATCACCCTCTCCCATCAGGCCAGTTGGGTCATTTAGCCTCCCTCGGTCAGTATTAGGCCATTGGCGGGTGTGTCGGGGGGCATCTTCTCCACTGAAGAGAGGGAGAGATGGCAGCACTCTCGCGGTTACTGATTTATTCGCCTCGACACGCCCACTCTTCAGTTCTCTTGCGGGGGAGTTCGCCATATCACCGCACCCTTGATCCGCACGCAGCTTTTATGGTAACACAGAGTAAAAGCTCCCGAGGGTTAATGACGATGCTTGTTTTTATTTTGGTCGTTGTCGAGGGTAATGAAAAGTGACATTTGGTGGGGCTATCGCAACAGGCGATGGATTTTCGATCGAGTCGGATTTATGGGACCGGTCGAGTTTAATTATTTCTTGATATTATGGCTTGATATATCTACAGGGTGCGCCAGAACTCGCGCCCCAGAGAAAAAAAAAATGTGGGATACCAGGAACATGGAAAAAATGTTAAAAAATTTCTATCTATAAAAGTTTCGAAGTTATGAGAGTTAAAATTTTGCACTTTGACTCTATTTATTTCTGTTGGAAAAATAATTTTCCAAGTTTTTTTGCTACAGGCTATTAGAAGAGGAAACAAGGAAGCTATATCCTAAATTGTAACTCTGTTTAACGTTATTTATAACTTTTATTGACAAAATTTTTGTACCTTTACTAAATAATTATAAAAAAACATATACAAGATCATCAGTATCAATAAATAGATATGAAAAATGTCAAAAAATAAAGTCAAAATTTTTTGACAGAATTTTTTGAACATTTTTTTCAATGTTTCTGGTATCTTATCTTACTTGAAATTTTTTTCTGGGGCGCGAGTTCTGGCGCACCCTGTATAGGTGTTTCGAATTTGACACTGTCAAAAGGACGGATAAATTATGGAAAGGCGAGCAGTTCACAGGATAAATAATGTTTTATTCAAACGAGACGTAGACAATGATAATGCCCCAGACTCGAGACAAATTGTTATGGGTGGGCTTTTCGAAACTTTCTACCTTTAATAAATCAAGATTTTTTTATTTTCCCTCAGCGTCATGTTTTATTTAATGCACCGTAATTGAATTTTATAACGATTTTGTAAACATCGGAAATTACTTATTATTTAAATTATGACAGGATGTATTAAATAATTGATAATTACAAACTGAAAACTGAAACTAATCTTATTGTGACAATACTGTAATTATTCAACGACAGTGAAAAACTATCATTAATAATTAATATGTTATCATTGTGACACTCGAAAGAAATAAATCTGATTTATCGAGTTGTGTAAAATTATAGAACCAGTTTTATTGCGGCAGCAAATTAATTTATTCGATAATAATTATCTCACATGGTAAATAGAAAAAATCTTCTGGTGTGCCTATCTATTTTTATTGGCGTTAATTACTGTTTCAGATGGAATTTATTTTCTTGAGCAAATGAAAATTATAGGTTTGTAAATTAGCAAATGACAAGTTGTTATGCTGATTTTATTAAAGAGAAATTTTTATATGAATTAAAAGTTTCTAGTTTTTTGAAACGGTTGAAAGCAATCTTTCCCGCACTTACCTTATATGTCAAAAAAACAAGCATATTTGTGTTTCAAAATACAAAAAAAATTCTATTGACATAAAACATCTTTTTGGAATCGCTCTCCATGCTCATCGCTCAAAATTTTAGAAAAAAAATCAAAAACACTAGAAATTCAGTATTTTTTCAATTACCTAGACTGTAATGTGTTAACGATTTTGAGAAATTTGTACATTATGTTATTAGGAGTAAAAGTGGTGGTTTATGTGACTGAGCTGAACGTTTAATTAAATTAATTCAGCTGAGCCACATCTGCAAACATATTCAGATCGAGAGTAAAGAGCAACACTATAATTAGCAAGTGAATGAACAAAATAATCAGGACGCTTTGCAAGTAATGAAATCATAACAATGTTTATGTGTTGAGATTTTCAATAGTGTTTATTAATAATTTAACTAGTGCAGTTAGTAGTGCAAAATGTTAAATGCTAAAAGAGGCATTGTATTCGTTGGTATTTAATATCTGTTTAAAACGTGATGACTTACAATATCCCAATTTTAATAATAATACGTCAGTAAATGTTTTTATCGAATTCGCCTGTTACCTCGCTCTGTTCATAATGTCGATAAAGTATCACTTTACTGACTTGGTACATAAATAACTATTATCGTCGTGTATAATATTTCGTTTTATTTTGTACTCACCAACCAGAATTTTTTGTACAAAATAAAGAATATAAACAGTAGATAAAAATTACTTTATTTCACTAGACGATAAAAGACTACTTTATCTAATGAAAATAGATTAAAACACTCTTTAACATTGCGTACAAAATAATGATGATTTTTTTAAAGAAATATTTTGAAAAAATGTGATTTTTAAATAATTTTTAGAGACTAGAGAAACTAATGATGATTTTTTAAACAATTCAGGTTTTACTGAAAAAATGTTATTTTTCTTTTAATTTTTTTTATTTAGAAAAGGAGAACAAGAGAAAGTAAGACAAGTTAGGTACATACTCTTATCATCGATTTACTGAGTTTTTTTAGGAAAATCTTAATGATTTTTCAATTGAGGTTTTACTGAAAAAATGTTTTTTTTACAATTCTTATTATTCAGAAATATACAAGGTGAATATAAAGTATGGAACCAAGTGTTTTTTTTTATAAATTAAAGTATTATAAAATTTGATCGCATTTTGAGAACGACATTTTGTTTTGTTTTTGAGTTATGCGATTTTTTTTGTCAAAATTAATGTAATTTTTTTTTTTTTGAAAAAACAGAAATAATAAAAAACCTTACGTGATGGAGAATTCTAATGATAATTTTTAGATTCTCTAAACAAAATTACCTACATAGGATTCAGGTATGTATTTTTATCAATAGTAGAAAAAAAATTGAAAAAATGCAAAGATTCTACTCGTATGTACAAAGTCTAAAATTTCGTATTTTGAAAAACAAATACTTGGGTAAAAATATTCTTGTTTTCTGTTTATAAAGCGTTTAATTTTTTTAACATTTTTTGTGAAAATTGCAATTAATGTAATTTTTTTTGAAAAAACTAAATATAAAGTAGATAGATGTAATCCTTAAATCAAAACTTTCATGAGAAAAGTGGTTTTGAAGTGGGTTTCCATTTAAAAAATTAATTCATCAATTAGTTTTTCCAAAAAATAAATACCTACCTACTTTAAACAAAAAACATTTGGTTCCTTAATTTTTATTCACTTGGTATACTAAACCTTTGAAAAGCAACAAAAATTAAAATTAATTGGACTTTTCAGGTGTTTCTATGGTTGAATGTTTGCTAAACTCGCCTTGATTTATCCCATTTTCATTTGATTGTTTGTGATCGCGGATGATGTAATTTGTTTGGAAAAAACAGTAACAAATCATTTTTGTTTCGCGTTTTCTATTGTGTTAGTCTATCTCTGAACCACGCAGAAAATAATCAATAATCGGATCCGCCGCCCAGCTATCAATAACTCGCTGTATAAACCGCCCACACAGCTTTCCATTTGTCTTGCGATATCAAGACCCATTGTGTTTTGTGTTTATTAAAAAATCGTTCCCCTCGATTTGCGGATTGCGTGTTTTATCTGAAAGTTGAGGGAATGAAGTGTTTTTCTTCTTCTCATCCAGCAGCTTCCGTCTTGATTGATAGCATTGTTCGCTTTGGATTTTTTCGGGTTTTATAATAGCCTCCCACGTCCATGGAGAGAAGACCAATTAAAAAATAGCTCGGCCCATCGACCAACCATACCATCGCCCCCCAACTTTGATGATAAATCGTGAATGTAACCATAGATCCGAGATCGTCCATTAATTATTTCAACTTTTATTTCCACTTCTTTTCATTATTTTTATTAATGATATAGGATGTAATTTTGATAGTGATAATCTTAAGATATTTAGAAAGGTTTCGGAATCTCGTGACATGTCAGTCTACAATCCGATTTAAATAAGTTACAAGACTGGTGTGCAAATAACAAAATGTTTTTAAATGTTGAAAAGTGTCAGTCTATTGTTTTCAGCAGGAAAATCTCTCCAACCCTACCGAATTATTTTATTAATAGTACAAAAATTACAGTAAAACAGTCTGTGAGAGATTTAGGTATATTACTTGATAATAAATTAACTTTTATTCAACACCTTGAATTTATCATTTGTAGAGCTAATAAGACACTTGGCTGCATAAAACGTTATTGTCGTGAGTTTAGAAATTTTAATTCCATCAAAATATGGTTCGATAATCTGGAATCCACATTACAAAATTCATGTTGGTAGGCTTGAAGCAATACAGTTAAAAAAAAATTATCATACTTTTACAGTAGGTTTTTCAAAATGTGGTCCATCTCTCCCAAACTTACCCTAATTAAGCAAATATGTTTCAGTTTAAATAACTGCTAGCAAAGCAGAAAACTAGTTTCAGTTCACTATTCTGTAAAACTTTTAATAAAAATATCGTTTTAAGCGACTTGAAACGACCAAAATTCAGTTAAAAACTGTATCTACTCAAGAATTTTTTCTATTAAAGTAATGTAAAATGGTCTCAGAAATCTAAATCTGGTTTAATTTTTTATCTACGAACTGTAGTTTTTGAGATATGGATCAAAATTCATTTCGTTGAGTATGACGTTTTTTCATGAAGATGGATAACTAGAAAAAGTCGTTCTTGTTGTGCCTATGTAAAATTATCTCAAAAATCAGAATTTGGGTTTATATTATATCAAGAAACAATATTTTTTGAAACATGGGTCAAAATTCTGTTAGATGAGTGGAGTAGATGACCCTAACAGAAAGTACCTAAGCTTTTTCACCTTAATTTCAGAAAGGAAAGTGACCAATTAGCGCAATAGTCAAGGAGAAAAATTGGATTTTTTAATTAATGATACAAAAAAATATTTAAAAAAAATCAAATATATTTTTGGCATTACTTAAGCATTTGGCAAGTTCTTTATCTATCAATTATTTTGCCAAACTTTCTCAAAGTAAGACAAAAAATCACCAAATTAATTAAGAAAATAAATTTATTTATTTTTTATGAGATGTCACCCAACAGAGTCAAAAAACACTAAATTGAGTCGATAAGCATTTTCTTTTGGTCATTTTCGAATTGTTTTAGTACGATTTTTAGCCAGAAACAGAACCATTTTGCAAAATTTAGTTAAAAACAAACCGAAAATTTACCAAATTAGGTCCAAAATTGTGTTATTTATTCATTTTTAGAGTGTATAAGCACGTTTTCAAAATAAATACGCAATTTTTTTGAAAAATTTTGTCAAAACTGGCTAAAATTTAACAAATTAGATTGAAATTAGTATTATTTTAGTTTGTTTTGCCCGATTTACTTCGTTTTTGTAACAGGGACTTTTTTATTTGTAAGATCTTGTCAAAATATGCATGAAATTTACAAAAATAAATTTTCGTTTGTTTTTTTTTTTCAATTTAGATCGTTTTAAGTAAATTTTTAACAAAAAATGAGCCGAAAAACACACAATTTGTTTCTTTTTCAAATCTTTAAGCACGTTTTTGAACTAAAATCTCAATTTTTGCAAGATTTTGCTAAAACAAACCAACAAAAACACAAAATTATTTCTGTATATTTCAAGTTTTTTAGCACGTTTTTCAGGTAAAAACGTAAACATTGCAGAATTAGAACAAAAATAGTAGATTTTTGCTTTTTTCATGCATGTAAGTATGTTTTAAACGTAAACTTTTGGCAGTATTAGAATTTAATTTTGATAGTGATTATCGTATATTTACTGATGATCTTAAGATATTTAGAAAGGTTTCGGAATCTCGTGACATGTCTGTACTACAATCCGATTTAAATAAGACTGGTGTGCAAATAACAAAATGTTTTTAAATGTTAAAAAGTGTCAGTCTATTGTTTTCAACAGGAAAATCTCTCCAACCCTACCGAATTATTTTATTAATAGTACAAAAATTACASTAAAACAGTCTGTGAAAGATTTAGGTATATTACTTGATAGTAAATTAACTTTTATTCAACACCTTGAATTTATCATTTGTAGAGCTAAAAAGGCACTTGGTTGCATAAAATGTTATTGTCGTGAGTTTAGAAATTTTAATTCCATCAAAATGCTATTTGTTTCACACGTACGTTCAATCCTCGAATATGGTTCGATAATCTGGAATTACAAAATTCATGTTGGTAGGCTTGAAGCAATACAGTTAAAAAAAAATAAATATATAAAATGGTTGCTACCTTATTATGTGCAAGATAATTACAATATTTCATTAAATTATTTGTCTCTTTCTACACTTGAAATTAGAAGAAGATATCAGGCTTTATGTTTTGTTTATAAACTTTTAAATAATTTGATTAATGATACTTCAATACTAAATTTAATTAATTTTCACGTTCCACAGTATAATAGCAGATCAAACCAATTATTCAAAATTTCGTTTGCACATAATYATTATCTKTTTAATTCTSCMCTAAATGATRTTTTAAGAATTTGTAACACGTACAGTGTCAAGTTGGACTTTTTTAATTTTAAATCCTTTAATAGCTTCAAGTGTCTTCTAAAAGTTTCGTTGAGTTAGTCATTTAGTATTCTTTAATTATGTTTATATGTGATTTGTTTTCTATTATAATTTTATTATTACTTAATGTAAACGATATTACCGTTAAATAAAGTTATTATTATTATTATTTTGTGAAAAAATATGGCGGCGTATTTGAAATGCAATTAAAGTTGGCTCGTTGATTTAATCTTCTATCTATTATTATTAATAATTGAGTTTGTCCGCATTGCTGGAGAAATATAATTAAGACGAACAGTTTTGTGATGGTGATGTAAGGAGAATGACAAGGAGGATAATAAATTGCAAGCACGAGATTGCTTTCTTCAGCACGTGTGTGTGTGTGCTGGACGATGGAATGACGCCCTTCATTATCGACGATCTGGGGAAGATCGTAGACACTTTGCTGGATTGCGAGTCTTCGAGTCGTTAGTTCCGGATGACCAACATCTCATGATTTCATCGCCAGATTTTACACATTGCGAGGATGCATGGAATTTCACCGCAGGCAATGCATCACCGCACTAAATTGCACACATTTTTCACAAAACTAAACCGCTTTTCCAATTTCAAGATCTACAACAACGATTTTAAAGGCCTAACTTGGCGCCAGTTTCACACTAATTGAAAAAATACTGAGTTTACAATGAGTTTGTGATTTTTTTGGAAGCAGAGAGCAATTCAATAAAGATGTTTTATGTCATTAGAAAAATGCTACTAAGGACAACGCAATCCAAAAATACTTCCAGATCATCAATCTCTTTTTGAGGCTTTCTTTAAATGTTTTATTTTTTTTGAACGTATGATCTTTGCATAGGTAGCAGAGATAATTTTAAAAAGAAAAAAAGCGGAAACTAATATTAATGAGAGAATAAGATTAAAAAAAATAACGAAAAATTTTAAGAAATAAAGATAAAACAAAATACTGAGATTTAGAAACCATCATGGTTACATTTAGGTATAGAAATCTCTAAATAAGTTACACTCATACTTGAAGTAGCAAAGATTTTCAAAAATTTAAAGATTTTATGAAAAAATTAATTAATTAAACCTGAAAACTATTTAAATTTTAATACTACAAGATACTCGTATTTAGGTACGAAATCTAGAATTTCGTATTTTGAAAAATTAGAAAAGTGGTACTAGGAACAAGGCAATTAAAAAATACTTCCAGATCATCAGTTTCTTATTTTCGTTTGATATTTTTTTTTTGAAATAGGGTAAGTTTGGGAAAAATGGAGCTTTTTTCAAACGTTTAAAAAATTGAATGTATGACCTGTGCATAGGTAGCAGAGATAATTGTAAAGAGAAAAAAAGCAGAAACTAATTTTTATGAGAGAATAAGATTTAAAAAAATAACGAAAACTTTTAAGAAATAAAGATAAAACAAAATACTAAAATTTAGAAACTATCATGGTTACATTTAGGTATAGAAATCCCTAAATAAGTTATACTCGTACTTGAAGTAGCAAAGATTTTCAAAAATTTAAAGATTTTAGGAAAAAAATAATTAATTAAACCTGAAAACTGTTTAAATTTTAATAATGCAAAAATTCTATTCGTATGTAGGAAGTCTAAGATTTCGTATTTTAAAAAACAAATACTTAATCAAGCTTTTTGCCATTTTTTCTAGTGAGTTTATAATTTTTTACAATTGTGAGCAACAAACATGGAGAGCGATTCCAAAAAGATGTTTTATGTCAATAGAAAAATGTTACCATGAACAAAAAATAATTCTAAATCATCAACCTCTTATTCTCGTTTGATTTTTTTTTTTTTTTTGATATAGGGTAAATCCGGGAAAGATGACTTTTTTCAAACGTTTTAAAAATTGAAAAAAATGAGTTTGTTCTCTCAAATTGTTCTTTTCGATCTTTTTATCCCTTTATAAAATCACTGAGAAAGATGACTTTGAGATCATACAATGAGAAACTTAAAATCAAGACACAAGTCAAAAAGTAAAATTTAAATGTTTTTTAGTGTAATTTATTTTTATAATAAATTATAAATTGAGAGTTTACAACATCTTTCAATTTCAAATTGCGCAATTTTTATCCGGAATATACAGGGTGAGCAAAAAGTTTGAAACCAAACATTTTAGTCATATAGACCACTTTGTTGCAAATTGGAGAAAAAGTTTCTATACGTATATGTCAAAGAGTTGATTTTTAAAGTTTTTTGCATACATGGGAAGACCGGGAAAGATAGCTTTCAGGAGAAACAAGCCAAAAAAATCAAATTTAAATGTTTCAGTTCAGTTTTCAGCATCTTTCAGTTTGAAATTGTGCAATTTTTACCCAGTCGGAGAGAAGTTTCTGCCCGTGTGTGCGAGAGGGCGTCTTGCCCTACATCACGTGACTCCCCCAATCGCGTAAAAATACACATGTTATGACACGTGCTTGTCAAAATTAATGAACTTGACACAAGAAGTGGTGGCTTTAATAATAAAAGGCCCTGTTTTGTAGCGGTGATGTGACACACCCCCGTGTGCGTGTTGCCATGGACACGTAGGCGTGTCACACACATATACATACACCTGGCTGTCACTCGACAAACTGTCATTTTTCAACGCTATCTAGACGCTAACTAGGAAAACCAAACCGTCGCTTATTTTCATCATCGGTCATCAATCAGAAGTGAGTTTTTCGCGGCCATCTCAGATTTCCGGAGCAAAACTCATAAATATTGAGCGCTTCTTAGACATCAACGCTGCTCTGATGGGAAAATTACTGTGATCAAGTGAGCTTCTCTTATTGCTCTTGCCGTCAATCCATCCATCATTCGCGCTAATCATTTTTTGATATAAACACTTATAAATTGCATATAAATTCCTATTGATTATTGTTATTATATTTTATTAGGCGCAACCGCGCGAGCTTTTCGGGGTTATTAACAACACACTGCGGGGTATTTGGCTTAGGAAGTAAGTACACACACACACAAAAAAAAAGTAAAAATGATTGTTTGACGTTTAATTTATTACATAACGTGACAGGCGGTACTTTGCCAATTAAAACATATTCATAATTACCCGCCTTGAACTTTCCTTCTCTGCAATCAAGAAATTTGCATGAGAAACAATAAAAGTCTCATAAGATTTGTCTTTTCCATCAAATTGTCGTTTTTATCTCACTGATCGATCAGTGATCTAAGTGCACCTAATTTGCCCACACTTGATTAGAATATGATGTTGAGAAATGAGAGATTAATGTGTTGGGTTGGTTAGTCGACATGAAAATTCAACATTTATAACGTAATTATCAGTTCATTAACTACAGTTATGATATCGAGGGGTATGCTTATAAGCTTTCTTTATAATATATTAATGCATTGAAGTTTAATGGAAGCAGGCACGCCATATTTCTGTCTGAAACGCTAATGCAAAAAATTCGCAAAGAATTAATTCAAAAATAAAATGCTAAAAACTAAATAAAGAACATAAAGATCATACTTTCACAAAAGGTTTTTCAAAATGTGGTCCAAACTTACCCTAACTAAGCAAATATGCTTCAGTTTAAATAACTGTTAGCAAAACAGAAAACTAGTTTCTGTTTACTATTCTGTAAAATTTTGAAACATGAAACGGTCAAAATTCAGTTAAAAACTATCTATTGAAGAACTTTTTCCATTAAAGTACTTAATCAAAAAACTTCAATTTTTTAGTTTTTCAATGTAGAATTGTCTTAGAAATTCAAATCTGTTTTCAATTTTTATCTGTGACTTGTGGTTTTTGAGATATGGCTCAAAATTCGGGTCGTTGAGGTAAAAAAATGTGTGATGTTTGTAAACAATTTTTTTTTCATGAAAATAGATACTCCTAACTAGAAAAAATGCGTTTTGGTTTTTCTTGTGTCAAATTATATTAAAAATTAAAATTTGATTTTATATTTCACCAACAAACAATACTTTTTGAAACGAAATTCTCTTCGTTAACATAATAAAACTTTAGATGAGTAGTCTTTTCAAGGATTTTCTCCATCAAAGTTTATTATTTGAGAACCTAAATTTTTTGTTTTTTAATGTAAAATGGTCTTAAAATTTCAAATCTAATATTATTTTTTCGCTACCAAACCAAATTTTTGAGCTATTGATTAAATTCAGTTCATTTAGAAAAAAATTTAGTCAAACGATATTTTCAAAAAAAAATTGTGGAGTACTTCTGTCTCAGAACTCCAAATTTGTTTTTATTTTTCTCCGGCGAGAGATAATTTTCGAAATATTTGTCAAAAATCAACTCAAAACGAAAAAAATTTGGTTATTTTTTTTTTAAATTCATGATTTGAGAAAAAACCTTCGTGGTTTGAATTTGTAATAAAGATATAGTAATTTTTTTTACAAGGGAGGAAATTGTATCTTTTCCTAACACAAGTGGAAGTTACTGTCTGAGACTTGTCGATATACAGGGTGCGTCAGAACTCGCGCCCCAGAGAAAAATTTCAAGTAAGATAAGATACCAGAAACATGGAAGAAATGTTTAAAAAATTCTATCTGTCAAAAAAATGACATTTGACATTTTTTTATGTATATTTAATGATACTGATGATCTTGTATATGTTTTTCTATAATTATTTAGTAAAGGTACAAAAATTTTGCCAATAAAAGCCACAAATAACATTGAACAAAGTTACAATTTAGGACACAGCTTCTTGTTTCCTCTTCTATTAGCCTGTAGCAAAAAAACTTGGAAAATTATTTTTCTAACAGAAATAAATAGAGTAAAGTGTAAAATTTAAACTCGCATAACTTCTAAATTTTCATAAATAATTTGTTTTTAACATTTTTCCATGTTCCAGGTATCTTACTTTATATGGTATTTTTCTCTGGGGCGCGAGTTCTGGCGCACCCTGTATAATTTTTTATACGATCCAGAAAGAAAAACTTCAAAACTAACAATTTTCTTTGATATCCCAGTTTCGCCATTAAATCCAACAGCATGTTTTTCCCTATGAGGGAGATTAAATTTTTACATCGTTGACAAGTTACATATATTTTTATTGTAATTTTGACAGATGAGAGAGGTACAATTTTTACCTCCCTGGAGGGTAATTGGTCACTTTCCTTTCTAAAATTAGGATAGAAAAATTTACTTTCAGTTAGGTGTCTTTTCCTCACTAATATGACAGTTGAGGTTGGAAAATGGCCACTTCTCAACCTAAAAACTGATAGGGAAGTGACCACTTCCCAACCTAAATTGTCATATGTCATGTTTTTTAAGTTGGATGATGGTAAATAAAATAGTATACAAACATTACCTTCTTGGTAATGGTAGTTTCTTACTTGTGTACTTATTTCTCTTCCAGGGTGTGTAATTTTTTTCGGAGAGCGTAATCAATCGGGTGGTAATGCTAATGGTGCAATTTCCATAAATCTGTGTGTCAGTTTGTCCGAATATTCGCACATTATCCTCAGCGAGGGATATTTTTATCGTGATTTTTATCCCGTATAAATCTTGTCGCACGCTCAATTAAACATAATATATCGAATAAATTGGCCATGGACCATCAAAAGCTCTTTATTTATTATGTAGCTTTACGGATGCTTTTTGTCGTTTTCGTCCCGATTTATCCTCTCTAATTTGAATAAAAGCCGAAAACGTTATTAAAAAATTACACAGCCATTTGAACGGCTCGGTAAACAAAACGTGTAAAAATCAAGATAGAACCTGAGTCATGATAAAGCGAATTGTAATTATAACAATTAGAACGAGTGTCTGGTCGTCTACCCATCTTCAGCGATGATGACTTGGCGCTTATTCTGCTTCCATAGTAGGAACTGGGCGTATATTATTGTGTTGTCTAACAACATATTATCACATTTAGTGTATTTTTCCACGTAATAATTATAATTTCATTACGGAGGAAAAGTCAAAGAAACGCGAGATTTATTCCAAAGGGAACCCTTTGAAATTCGTCGACACGTGCCCTTATTTTAATATGGTCTTTTAGTGTCAAACTCAGTCGCTTTGATTGATGATCATTTAAAATAAATTTTGCTTTTCAATTGCGACTGTTGGCTTTTAGGGGTGATTGTGATGACGCCCTTTGTGACGGCACTTTGTCAACGTTCGATACCAGATCAAAGGGAAGAGGACACGCTGACACGCAAATTGGGGAGCGCTAAGGAACATTTTCGGTTTTCCTGAAAATCAAAAAATTACGTAAAATAAACATTTTCATGTGCTGAAATACAAGATGTGTCAGAATTCGTGCCATAGAGAAAAATTCCAAGCAAGATAAGATACCAGGAACATGGAAAAAATTCTATCTGTCAAAAAAATGACATTTATTTTTTGACATTTGACATTTGTTATGTCTATTTATTAATACTGATGATGCTGTATATGTTTTTTTTATAATTATTTAATAAAGATACAAAAATTTTGCCAAAAAAAGCCAAAAATAGCATTAAACAGTTTAGGATACAGCTTCCTTGTTTTCTCTTCTAATAGCCTGTAGCAAAAACACTAGGAAAATTATTTTTCCAACAGAAATAAATAGAGTCAAAGTCATAAATCATAGCTTCAAAATTTTTATACACAGAATTTTTCTAATTCTTGCGCATCTGTTATACATATTTTACAAGATAAAATTTTTCTAATACTACGTTTAAAACGTACTTAAATGCTTGAAAACAGCAAAAATACACTGTCTTTGGTCTAATTCTGCAATTTTTTTACTCGTTTCTAACAACATTTTTCAAAATATTTACGTTTTTACCTGAAGAGCATGCTGAAAGACTTGAAATATCCGAAATAATGACTTGATTTTGTATTTTTGTTGGTTTTACCAAAATCTTGCAAAAACTGAGTTCAAAAACGCGCCTAAAGTTTTGACAGAAACCAAAATTTGTGTTTTTCGGCTTATTTTTTGTTAACAATTTACTTAAAAAGACCAAATCGAAAAAAAAACAAACGAAATAACATCAATTTAGATTTATTTTTGTAATTTTTATGCATATTTTGACAAAATCTTGCAAATAAAAAGTTCCTGCTATAAAAGTAACACCAATTTCAATCTAATTTGTGAAATTTTAGCCAGTTTCGAAAAAACTTTGTATTTATTTTAAAAACGTGCTCAAACACTCTAAAAATGCAAAAATAACACAATTTTTGACTTATTTTGGAAATTTTTGGGTTTGTTTTTAACGAAATTTTGAAAAATGGTTCTGTTTCTAGCTAAAAAACGTAGCAAAACGATCCGAAAAAGACCAAAATAAGATGCTGATCGACTCAATTGAGTGATGTTTTTGACTCTGTTGGGTGACATCTCATAAAAAATAAATAAATTTATTTTCTTAACTAATTTGGTGATTTTTTGTCTTATTTTGAGAAAGTGTGTCAAGATAATTGAGTTTCTGGAAAAAGAACTTACAAAATGCTTTAAAAATGTGTGATTTTTTTTGAAATAATTTTCTGTGTCATTAATTAAAAAATCGAATTTTGCTCCTTGACCAACTTAATTTTACACGAATTAAAAAAATAATTCCAAATTTAAAAATTTATTTCTGCTGTAGCTGAAGTTGCATTTCGAAAAAAATCATAAGATATTGAGTGGCGTGAGTTCTAGCCCATCCGTATATTATCGGAGTTTTGTTGTCATTAAATAACAGTCATAAATGAAGAAAAAAACAATTTATTGTCATTAAAACTTGAATAACAAACAAATCATATACAGCGTGTGACGGAACTAAGTACAATCCGAAGTCAAAAGCTAGAACTTTTTTAAGTAAAAGTGATTGTCTCATATTACATTTTAAAATTTTGGATTAAAAATTCCTTAGATTAAGAGAAAAATTGGCCCAATAAGAAATTGTAGAAAAAATGTTTTGATGTTTTGAATATCAAAAAAAAAAACAATATACAGAGCGAGACAGAATTAAGTACAGTCGTGAAACTTCTTCTTTTAATTTTTCAAATTTTATATTCAGAATGTCTTCGGTTCTCAACGATGTCGAAATATGTTGATTTAGCCATTTTTATTTCAAACATCATACAGCGCGTGCCGGAAATAGGTGTCTTGGTGAAGCCAGGTCACCCGATGATTTTATCGTATTTTTAGTGTATACGATCGTATGTAAATTGTGTTTTTTCGGGGTTGTTTTAATCAGAGGCCAACTAGATGTATGTGTATCACGCAAGGGGTATTCAGGCGAATGCGTAACCTCGGGGTAGATTCCCTTATTACAGTAAATCTGTTACATTTGATTAAATCCTGTTGGGGTAAGCCTAAAATTCGAGGGGATCCCCGTTGATACTCCCACGTTCACTAGATCGCACTGATTACTCTTACATTATGCATTCATTGCTTACTTAGTTACAACGGTTCACTTGATCCAATAATGTGCTATAATTTTATGAACTTTGCCGTTGGGGATTCTGCGGCGAATTAAATCCATCGGCTTTCTATTAGGGAGACGAAATTTTCAAACGGACGTTGCTGTTGCTGTTGCTGCTTTACTTTGATGAACATCATTAAAATTATGCAAATTGAAAATCGTTCTGATGTATAAACACCATAATAAGGCATTTCCTTGTGGATTTTTAATGAAGAAGAGATGGTTCTCAAGAAATCTTTCCTTTCGTTTCGAAAAAAAAAAAAACTCAAATTGCCGTTCGGTGTTTGTCGTTAATGATACGATAAAAATAATGCAACTGTAGTGGCACACTTTTATGTTTACACGACAAGCTATTAAAAGTATCACATTGACAAGTGTCCAGTAGAGTAAAAACAAATGTTTACAATAAAATCATTTTTTGAAATAAATTGTTTACAAATGATAAATTACACCGACCCGATCGATAAGTGTAAACAAATCCCTACCCGATTATTTACCACTTAGGCACGATTCTGTTTTTGTAAACAATAATAGTATATTACACCACAAGAGGTGTTGTACTGAAACGTCAAGTATTTATCAGTAAAAACAGCGAATGTTCTTTAAAATTAATAAATGCGCGGTAGAAAAAAAATGTTTCAAAGTACAGGAAATGATAAACACTCAGAAAAATAATAAATGTTTAGTAATACCGAGTCGAAAAAGTCCATTAGTGACCTTTAATTGGTAAAATTTAGAAAAATTTTCATAAATACAATTTTTCGAAATTTTTGCGCACCTGTTAAAAATATTTTACAAGATAAAATTTTTCTAATACTACGTTTAAAATGTACTTAAATGCTTGAAAACAGCAAAAATACACTATTTTTGGTCTAATTCTGCAAATTTTTTACTCGTTTCTAACAACATTTTTTAAAATATTTACGTTTGTAGCTGAAAGACTTGAAATATCCGAAATAATGTCTTTGTGTATTTGTTGGTTTGTTTTACAAAAATCTTGCAAAAATTGAAGTTATAGTTCAAAAACGTGCTTAAAGTTTTGAAACTAACCAAAGTTTGTGCTTTTTGGTTTATTTTTTTATAAAAATTGACCTAAAAAGACTAAATCGAAAAAAAAACGAAGTAACATCAATTTAGATTTATTTTTGTAATTTTCATGCATATTTTGACAAGATCTTGCAAATAAAAAGTCCCTGCTGTAAAAACGAAGTAAATTAGGCAAAAAAGCTATAGTAGCTTCAATTTCAAACTAATTTGTTACATTTTATCCAGTTTGGGAAACATTTTTCGAAAAAACATGCTTAAACACTCTAAAAATGCAAAAACAACAAAATTTTTGACATAATTTGGTAAATTTTGGGTTTGTTTTTAACGAAATTTTGTAAAATGGTTCTGTTTCTAGATAACGATTCTGTTTTTGTAAACAATAATAGTATATTACATCACAAGAGGTGTTGTACTGAAACGTCAAGTATTTATCAGTAAAAACTGTGAATGTTCTTTAAAAATAATAAATGCACAGTAGAAAAAAAATGCTGAGTAAAATAATAAATGTTTGGTAATATAGTAATAAGTACCAAAAATAATAGTATATTATATCACAAAGTAGAGAAGAGATTTGCTTAACCGAGCTGTTTATTATCCGTGCGTAGCATCGAAGGCAATAACAAATACTAGGCTGTGTTTTATATAGTATTTTTTTCACTACTAACACATTTATAATCCAGAAATACAAGGGCGAAGAATATACCACGTGAATAAAAAGTATGGAATCAAACGTTTTTTGCTTAAACTATTAATTTTTTGGAAAAACTAATTGATGAACGATAAAGTACTTTAAAGATATGATGTTTTATCAAGAATAAAATTTTTCGAAATTTTCTTTTGTTTTTGAGTTCTACAAAAAAAGTATTTTTTTTTAATAGCAACCCACTATAAAACTATTTTTCTCATATTTAATTTTTTCAAAAAAAAATTTTATTCATAAATTGCTATTTTGACTACAAAAAATCGCATAACTCAAAAACAAGACAAAATTTTGTTCTCAAAATACGATCTCATTTTTTATATTACGTTAATTTATATTAATTATTATTTTCTGAAGACAAATGATTAAAAAAAAAACGCTTGGTTCCAACTTTATATTCACCCTGTATAGCTTTTCAGACGAAACATGTAATTCACAACTATTATTTTTGTTAATTTATTATTACCAACGGTAATTAATTACGTACCTGAATTATTAATTTAATTTAAAAGTATTATTTTATTTTTATCGTAAATGAGGTTGTCATTTTATCAGTTCTGCGATTACTATTTTTTAAATTTTTTATCTTCACAATATGAAATATTTGTTAAAATAACATAGAAACTGCAAAGAAAAGGAAAAAAGTGTTAAAATTGTCTTACTACCGGTAGTATTTCAACATGAAATAAGCTGATTTGTTTTTTTGACAGTTTTGACAGACAGAAAAATTGGAGGTGGGCTTATTTTGATATTTTTTTAATGAAGAAGTTTATAATGCCAATATTGGTATTTACTCATCTCTAATCTATTATTGCCCTTGGTCAATAATGAAATAATTATTGACTTGAGAGAGAAAAACAAATTCACAAACTAGATAATATTACCTTTTACAAGTAGTAATGAAAAAAAAAATGTTTTGATGCGCAAAAGTTCATTTACAATTTTTTT
>NW_025400983.1:2194479-2206147 GCF_015345945.1 Tribolium madens
AAAACATTATTTTAATTTTTTATATTTTTATAATTATTATAAAAAAAATATTGTTTTGTAATTTTTTTTATAATTATTATAATTTTATTTCATTTTAATATTTTTTTATAATTTTATAATTATTATAAAAAAAATATTGTTTTGTAATTTTTTTTTCATAGTAATCTGAAACATTAAGATTAACATTTTGCTAGGAGAGATGGAACCCTAGAAGGGTTCTCAGTTCTACAGTTCATCTGTCCCGCTGGTTAATCTCTCTCGGATTTACCCTATGTCCTTTATCTAAATTTTTAGCGTTTTTTTTTTCTGCAATTTTTAATTATTTAAATATTTTAAGACTTTTTTGTTGTGTATGTCATGTAAAATTTTGCCTAGTAAAAAGGACAATTTTTGTCACATTTCGTGTGTAATTATCTCATGTTGGCATCAATGCCGATAACATTATCTCAGTTTCAGCAGCGGCGAGTTGAAAGCCGCGATACAATCATGTCAATTATCAATTGTTAGTTGTAATTACAAATAACGAGCAAGTAATTGTTTGGACGTCGGTATTTTGTGCCATTTACCACGAGAAGAAAATAATATTTTCCCATGCATCTAGTCGTCGACAGTTCGAAAAGTGAACTATTTAACGTAAGGTATAGTTTTTTTGCACACTTTTGGTCGTTGGTAATAATTTGTTAACTAGTGGGAACCTTGGTATTCGCATGTTCTTCGATCCATGTGGGTTATAATAATATGCGGGTATTACAAAACTGGTTTACAAAACCGAAAATGTAAGTTTCATTGTCGATAATGGGAAATTAAAGCAACGATTGATGGATAATAAAATACACAACATGTGATGTGTGCACCTAAAACGATTAAATTTGTCGTTAAAGGTGTTTCTAGATCACGAAGGTGGAGGAAAACCGGATAATGCCGGAGGATAGAAACTGTTTATTAGCTTTTTAACTCATTTTGCAATAACAATCATTAGGTGCGGGAAGGATTAAGAATTTCTTACTGATAATTACACCGCAATTTTTTAATCAAATAATGACACGCAATTTGCTGGATATTATACAGCGGAATGAGAATAATTGAAAATTTTCAAGAATTTGTTAATATTTGAGAAATTATTGTCTCAACACCAATCCGAAATTTCTGAAAAAATACATCGAGCACCAGAAATAAATACAACAAAGTTATTTGTTTTTTTATATAGGTGTCCCAGCGAGTTGGTAAAGTCCATTAGTGAGTGGATAAAGGTGTTATGTAATATTTTTTTGAAAACTGGTATTTTTTTAAAACAAATTTTTTCACAATATTCTTTTATTGTTGGTAAATAAATAAATAATAATAAATAAATGTTTAGAAACACTATTTTTACTTAATCCAATTACTTTCCGGCGTATTCTTGATAAAATTATGCGAAATAATTGCGCTTTTATTGAAAAATATTTTAAAACGCCCGAAAAAAGCATAAATTATGTCGTTTTTTATTTAGTCTGGTATATGTATTGATTTTTTGGTATGTTTTTTAGCAAAAATTGAAGAAAAAACTTTGTTTTAGACTTAAAAACGCAACTAAATGTTTGAAAAAAGCAAAAATTGCATCATTTTCGAATTAATTATGTGATTTTTCGGCTTATTTTTGACGAAGTTTTGTGCTTTTGATTGAAAAATCTGCTAAAACGTTTGGAAAAGCAACCAGATGATTTTTCGGCTCAAAAACATGCTTAAACTCTCCAAAGAAACAAAAATAATTTTAGTTTCGTGATAGTTTATTCATTTTTTACCTCATTTTCAATGAAAATTTTCAAAACAATTGCGATTCTGACTAAAAAACGTCCTAAAACGGAAAAATAGTTAATTTTTTTTTAATTTTTAGCACAATCAAAAAAAAAGTAAGAATAACACCATTTTTGAGTAAATTTAGCGATTTGTAACAAAATTTTGTAAATTTTTAATTTAAAAACGTGCTAAAACGCCCAAAAAATCATAAAAAGGTCATTTTCAACCCAATTTGGTAATTTTTCAATATGTTTTAACAAATTCTTACAAAAAACGTGATGTAAACTAGCAAAATTCATTATTTTTCACTTAATTTGGTGACTTTTCGGTATATTTTTGTCTAAATTTTTTGAGACAATTCCGTCTCTTATTGAAAAATATGGTGTTAACATGGAAAACCGTTTTCGAAAAATAGATTAACTAGCTTCAAAATTACACCTAGTAAACAAGAAAAAAAATCTTTTAAATGAGAATGTTAATTTTCGGGACAACATAAAGTGGACTTTTTTATATTGTGTCGTTAGAATTTGATTTATAAATGTTTTGTTAAACTTGAAATATTTTTATAAAGCAATAGTTATCACAAAGTTTATATTATAAAATAAAGCTTGTTTTTTGGTACATAACGCTTTTATCATTTTTTTAATAATATAAACTAATGCGTTATAGTGGATGAAGGGGTCATGTACATTTGATCGTTAAAAAATCTATAAAAAAACATAATTACCTAAGTTTTCTTATAACAAGGAAACAATATTCACACAGGCCTTTATATATCATGTGATTTTGTTTACCAAAAACAAATTGAAAAAAAGTACCAGCAAATAATTTTAAAATGCTTATAACTCCAAATATAGGTTGATGCACATGACACCTTTATCCACTCACCCCTTCAAATATTAAAGTTTTACCAAATCCAGAGTTTGTAAAAACCAAATAAATATTGAAATTCTAATTGTTTTTATGTAAAAATAAAAATATATGGATTCAGTGTAACATAAATGTGATTATTGAGTAATATTTTTTTCATCTTCATTTTTCTATCTGTACAAGCAACACACTCAAAAACTCTTATAGACTTAAAGTTTGTACTTGTAAAATTTTTTTAGCTGTCTTAGTTTTTGTGTAGTTTCGCTTAAAAACAATGTAATAAAAAGCTACATCCAAAAATGCCAAAAAACATATATTTAAAAAAACATAAGTTCGTATTGTAACTTATTTTTGGCGCACGATGTATTTAAAATTTTAACAATTAAAGGTCAGTAATGGCTACTAATTCACTGGGACACCCTGTATAAACTGGTGATAAAATTAGGGCAATTTGAGAAATAATTGTCTCAGGACCAATCCAAAAATTTCGAAAAATACAGCGAGTGACAGAAATAAGTACACTGAAGCTAGTTGAGATTTTTTTCGAAAATTTGTGAAAAAATGGGGCAATTACTCGCATTATGCACTTGTTTAGATACGACTGACAGCCGTACTACCGATTCTCTGTAATTTTATTAATGAATTCCGAAGAATTCCGCCGTCATTTACAAAACCTACAATTATACATCGTCGAAGAGAAACATTTCTGAAGGCATACTCATGATATATGAATTTTGTCTGCTTCACGTCTGTGATTTGATAATTTTTCATCGTCGGTACAAGTGTTACAATGTCACAACTGAAATTTATTTAATCCCACGATGAAACATTATTTATGTAATTCTTATTTTACTTATCCACTACCTAGTAATTAAGTAATTAATATGCAGATTAATCCGTAATTGGTGATTTACGAGCGAGCTTCGATTAAATTTCAAGTAGACGATATTTTTCTTAAGGAAATGAAACAGATGGCGCATTGAAATGAATCCCATTTTTGCATTATTATTATCATGTGGGAACTCATCAAAAGCATGACATTGGGGCTCTAATAATGTTTATACCCTCCGTTAATCTTGTGATGTTTTTTATTTGGGTACGAAAGATGGGACTAGACGATCATCGGGCGTTATCTCTCTTGGGCCCCCGCATACAGAAATTTACTGACCATAATTACAGGGTTGGCGATATTTAATTACAGATGGTGGTCCGCGGCTGGCGGCTCTATCTCTGCGCTGTCTTATATACGCAGAGGGTTACATGCACCACCGAGAGATGGTCGTGTGAAACACTGTTTTTTTTTTTTACAAAAATCGGAGATTTATGGACGAGGAAAGGGTTCTAGAGCAAAAATTTTAAACATAAATATTAACTAGTAACAATCTTAGTTTTGTAAAACTAATTCTATTTATATTTGTTACAAAATTGCTTATTTTTTCTTTTAAACAAGTAATTTGGCATTTATTTCCTGATCACAAAGTTTTTAAACGAAAATTTTTCCACGACCGTAATAAAAATTTGTTTTGTTGGTATTTATTGCTGTTTTTCTTTTTTAAAACATAATTAAATATCGTAAAACACTTCAAAAATTTGATTTTCGTCATGAACTCTGATAATAATAAGTATTTATTTTCATCAGGTAGAACCTATTTATCCATTCATCTTTCTTGTTTTTTATTTTTTTAATTTTTACCAAAAGTATATTAAAAACTTTCTGTCTTTAGTTGGCAACATACATTTACTATTTTATTGATATTACATATACAGAGTGTGCCAGATCTCGCGCCCCAGAGAAATATTTCAATTAAGATAAGAACCAGGAACATGTTAAAAAAAATGTTAAAAAAATCTGTCTATAAAAATTTCGAAGTTATGAGAGTTTAAATTTCGCACTTTGACTCTATTTATTCCTGTTCGAAAAATAATTTTTCAAGTTTTTTTGCTATTAAAAGAGGAAACAAGGAAGCTGTAAATTGTAACTCTGTTTAATGTTATTTGTGGCTTCTATTGGCAAAATTTTTGTATAAAAAAATATATACATACAAGATCATCAGTATCATTAATTAGACATAAAAAAAGTCAAATGTTAAAAAATAAATGTCAAAATTTCAGATAGAATTTTTTAAACATATTTTCCCTGTTTTTGGTATTCCACTTACTTGAATTTTTTTCTCTGGAGCGCGAGTTTTAACACACCCTGTATAATCAAGTTAGATTTTCTTGCTTAGCTCTTTTGTAAGAATTTTTTCGTTTGAAGTGTGTAATAGTGGACATACAGGGTGAATAAAAAACATAAAACCAAACATTTTTTAAATAACTTGTCTTTAGAAAATATTAATTAATAAAAATTAAAGTGATATAAAAAATGTGAGAATTAAATTTTTGTTTTGTATTTGGGTTATTTGATTTTTATAAACATTTTTTTCGACAAAAAAAAGGTTTTATAGTGAGTTGCCATTTCAAAAAATTAAAATTTTGCCAAGTAAGTCAAAAACAAGAAAATATTTTGGAAGTTTATTAATTAGTTTTTTCAAATAATAATTAATTTAAGCAACTTAGAAAACAAGTTGCAAAGAGTTTGACCCAAAATAAAATAACGGCAAAGAACAACTAATAATTCTGAAAACGAAATTTCTGTGCTCATAGAAGGAAATTTCTAATCAAAAACAGTAAAATAAAGAATGATTTTTCTAATAAACAAGTGCGACAAACGCCTTACAAAACGAGTTTTTTATACTATTTATACTACTTTTCTCTAACATAGCTAAAAATCAAAATTTTTTGTGATTTAGGGAGTTTTACGTTATTATTTGGTAACGTAGACCTTTGTCAGTGAACACAAATGAAAAAAGAAATTATAAAACTGACAATTGTCACTACTTCAGTTGTTAATCCCTGAAAAAAATGTAAAACTTTGAAACAAGTAAATTATTAATTTTCTGTTAATTTTTAGTTAAAATTTTTCAAAAATAAAAATAATTTCTATTGTGAGATTATGTTATTTACTTCATTTTATTATTTTTGAAAGTCATAACCGGTACCAATCTTAGGAAAAAAATAAATGTTGTGTTTCGTAACACTCTTTCGATACTCAAATAACTTCATTAAGAACGTAAAGTGATGGAAAAATTTTTTTTGAATGAATTCACTATTTAAATCAATTGAGTATATCAATGATTTTTTCTAAATTGTGTGTGTTACTTTCTTTAGTTCTACATTTTTTAATCCTTTGAAAATGATATAATGATTTATTGTGAGAAATTCTAAAATCTTTACGAGTACAAAAATATGTATGAACTATTCTTTAAAAAATCTATTTTGAAAAAATATCCTTTCTAAATAATTTTTGAGACTAGAGAAAATAATAATGATTCCTTAAACAATTCAGGTTTCACTAAAAAAATGTGATTTTTTACAATTATTTTTTATTCAGAAATGAAGAACAAGAAAAAATTATCATCGATTTAATGAGTTTTTTTGTTGATTTTTTGAATGGTTATTGCGATTTTAAGAAAATTTTAATGATTTATCAAACAATTTAAGTTTAACTAAAAAACTGATTTTTTCTCAATTTTTCTTATTCAAAAATATAGAGACTGAGACGAGTTACTCATACAAACGATTTATTGAGTTTTTTTTTTGGTAAAATTTATTAAAATTGTAGTAAAACAAAGTGAAATGTTTGATTTGTTGATTTTTTAAATATTTTTTTTGAGATTTAAGAGAAAGTATTGTTGATTTTTCAAACAATTTTATAGTTTTACTGAAAAATGTGTATTTCAAAAATACAGCACAATTTAGATATTTAGAATTTATTCTTGATTCTAAATTGCATGTTACTTTCTTTAGTTCTACATTTTTTAATTTTTAATCATATAAAAATAATATTTTTCAATCAAAAATGAATTTTACAGATTTTTTTTGTTTAGAATCTTGTAGAGTATAGGTTCAAGTTTCTAAGGTAATATTTTTTTTGTAAATAATAAAAATATATTAAAACACGCATCACTTATTTTTATATCTCAATTTCGAATAACTCCTATGAGATAAGGCCAAATCTGCTTATCCCCATGGAGGGGGTTAATTTGATAACCGCATTCTCTATCAAAGCGTAAAATTCGTTCCTTACAGTCCTGCGCCACTAAGTTATAAATAATTATTACAAATGAGTGTACAGCACGCTTTGAGAACAACTGCTTTTAATAAGCACCTTCCTCAATATTGCCTCTGATGGTGCATCGATCAGATAAGTGTGTAATTATAACATCGCCGAAGGCAGGGCACCATCAGAGAGTGGCTTCGCTTTCGCAAATACACAGATAAACAATATAAATTAGAGGAATTCGTGTGAACTGAGAGAAGTCAAGTCGGCCTTTCGAAGATATATGGATTGTGGTCCATGAAGGCTTATGCCTTGTGATTTGCGTGTCAACGTCAAAAAGATATATAGTTGAGAGTTGAGGAGTCTGTCATGCCGATGAAATTACAGCTCGCGAACGCCAAAGGCCCTTTCTACCGGATAGTTGCATTGTGGTTTTGATAACTGGCGATTAGACGAAACTGATTTATTTCAGCACGAGTTTGAAGGTCTTGTTCCTTCATCTGGCAGAAATGGTTTCCCTCAGTCCATCAAATCAGGAGATTCTGAATTAATAAAGTCTGTTTTTTTTTTAAATGGAAATTACTAAGTCAAAATTTTGGTGAAAAACTTGGTAGCAGCTTGTCTCCATAGCCACAAATTTTGATTGCTCTTTGTTTTTGTCCCTAGAAATTTTGTTAAAGAATTATGGTTATGTGTTCAAATTGAGATGTTGTCAAAATTTTGACTTTTATGAATCTTGTGTGCCTGTTTGCTCTTTGAAAGCGCTATAATTGAATACCTGAGGACAGACATCATTACCTAAGGTCTAAAGACGAAATTCAGTGCTAATAATTTTGATAGAAACACACCGCAATTAAGTACAATGTTGTGGATAAAAATGAGATTCTTGCTACAAAACTTTGAAGAGAAAGGATGTTTATACAGAAAAAAGTTATTTAGCAAAAGATACAAGTAGGTATTATGATGATTGACAATAAATTTTGTGTAATTGATTGAAATGAGCTCAAAGTTGATGCATTTTATAAATTCTTCTTCAGCTTTAGTTTCAAAATTGTTACTTTTTCAACTTGTTCCTCAAAAAACGATGCACAAGACACGAACTTAATTGCGTTCTTTCCGAGGTTCTTTCTTATTATTATTGTTTCTTAGTAAACGTCGACAGTGACTTATTATTTGCCAAATAGTGCCAAAATATGGAGAATCAAAGTTATGCAAACTTAATTATTATTGATAGGTTCTACCATGCAATCATTATTTAAAGCTAACAAGTGAGAAAAACTTATTTTTGTTTAATGAACGATATCATAATTTTGTTACACTCTCCATAAATACAAAATAAATTAATTAAATCTAAGTTTGAGTAGCTTTGACTCTCCATATTTTGGCACTATTTGTCAAATAATAAGTCACTGTCGACATTTATTGAGAAACAATTTTGACATTTTTTATTTCCATAGCAAACTATACGAAAACGAATGTGGCTAATAACAGATTTTCGGCAGTCTCAACAAAAGTCACCATAACTTAAAAATTATTAAATTTAGGTATAGGAAATGTTAATACAGATCGATGCAGAATTAAATTCTCCTCCATTTAGTAAAATAAAAATTGGGCTATTTCATTTGAAAAAATTGAGTTATGGGTATTTGAATTCTTACAAAAGTAACCTTAAAATTTTATAGCTTGTTAATTTTTTTTCAAAATTTGAAAACACCGAAAGAAATATCTAAACTTTCTTTTTCAAACGCCAAAAAAACGAATTCAAAATTTTAAAAAATAGCAGAGTTACCGATTTTTAAAGTGGAAGGTGCAGATCCAAAAATTTTTGAAAAACTCCAAATATTTCAAAAATGGCTGAATTTAGGTATAGGGCAAGCTGATGAAAACTCCCTTAAAATAACCCAGTAAAAAATATACCTTTCCATTTAAAATAAGAAAGTTGAAACCGACTTCCGGTATAACCGGAAGTGCCGCCATCTTAAAAATATTTTCATTTAGGAGGACTTAATGGTTTATGGCCATGTACCACTTTTCAAACAAATACGATTATTCCAACTCCCAATACTTCTAAAGTGGGATTTAGACGGAACACCCTGTATACAGACTTTAGTAAGGCCTTTGATAAGGTCAACCATTCTATTTTATTACAAAAACTGTCTGTTTATGGATTTGCTGGCTCGCTTTTAGAGTGGTTTCACAGTTTTCTAACTGATCGATTCCAGAAAGTAAAAATTAGGGGTCACACAGGTTTACAAAGTGTGCCTTCAGGTGTACCACAGGGACCTGTTTTGGGTCCACTTCTGTTCATTATTTTTATAAATGATATAGGATGTAATTTTGATAGTGATTATCGTATTTTTGCTGATGATCTTAAGATATTTAGAAAGGTTTCGGAATCTCGTGACACGTCTGTACTACAATCTGATTTAAATAAGTTACAAGACTGGTGTACAAATAACAAAATATTTTTAAATGTTGAAAAGTGTCAGTCTATTGTTTTCAGTAGGAAAATCTCTCCAACCCTACAGAATTATTTTATTAATAGTACAAAAATTACAGTAAAACAGTCTGTGAGAGATTTAGGTATATTACTTGATAGTAAATTAACTTTTATTCAACACCTTGAATTTATCATTTGTAGAGCTAATAAGACACTTGGCTGCATAAAACGTTATTGTCGTGAGTTTAGAAATTTTAATTCCATCAAAATGCTATTTGTTTCACACGTACGTTCAATCCTCGAATATGGTTCGATAATCTGGAATCCACATCACAAAATTCATGTTGGTAGGCTTGAAGCAATACAGTTGAAAAAATTTAAATATATAAAATGGTTGCTGCCTTATTATGTGCAAGATGATTACAATATTTCATTAAATTATATGTTTTTTTCTACACTTGAAATTAGAAGAAGATAACAGGCTTTATGTTTTGTTTATAAACTTTTAAATAATTTGATTAATGATACTTCAATACTAAATTTAATTAATTTTCACGTTGCACAGTATAATAGTAGATCAAACCAATTATTCAAAATTTCGTTCGCACGTAATAATTATCTATTTAATTCTCCTCTAAATGATCTTTTAAGAATTTGTAACACGTACAGTGTCAAGTTGGACTTTTTTAATTTTAAATCCTTTAAGCGTTTTCTCAAAAGTTTCTTTGAGTTAGTCATTTAGTATTTTTATTTTTTTAGTCATTTAGTATTATTATTATTATCATGAGAATTGGTCCTTAGCTTCGCTTATGTAACGCTTTTCTGCCGGAAAATGGGTGTCCGATTCCCCAGGTAGGGTTATTCTTGTTATGAATAGCCCGAATAAAAGGAAGATTTCAATGAAATTGTGTGTCGTTTGAATGGGTCCATTGGAGGAGTGTCCCAGTAACTCAATCCCGGAGCGGAACTGGGAGGATCACCTCCAGCACGTGTGAGAACCAAACACCTGGAAGCTCCCTGCAGATTGCGTCTCTCGCTATCGGGGCTACAGTAGCTTTCAACCATGTTATTTGGGTATGGCAGAGGCGTTCTTCGTACTTCTAGAACTGTAATTTTGTGATATCTGAAGATAAGTGAAGTCGTGAAGTCCGTATGTCCGCCTGCACGCTTGCGGTGGTAACACACTATGATCATTGTTAGGGGAATTTGAGAGCTTCTTCGGAGGAAATCGAAGAGGTTGAGAGCCCCAAGTGGGGGAAAATAACAGTTTTTAGTTCATTACGAAAACTGATGTTTACGTTTTACTCAAAATCAATAAAACACATATCGACACGCTTTTAGTATAATTTGTGTTTGTTTGGTTTTAATCGTATTAAAATAATTGGATTGTTTAGGTTTGAATGATTAATTTGTTTACCTTTTGGGGCATACAACGTGACCCATCAGAATTTTTTCGTGATCAATTATATGCATTATTATAGATTTTTTAATAAAAAAGAATAATTTTTCTTGAAACAAAGTTTCTTAACTAACGTCGTTTTTGCAAAAAAATCGTTTTTCTTTTTGTCTAAAAATTGAGTTCATTCCAAGATTTTAGGTATTTTTTTAAAAACATTCACCTCTGTTAATATGAATCAAGAAAAAAATATGTGACTTAATTCCTAGAAATTTTTTTATTGTGAGAAATTAAAATTTCTTTACAATACAAAAATATGCAACCATGATGATTCCTTAAACAAATCTATATTGAAAAAATGTGGTTTTTGAATCACTTTTTGAGACTAGAAAAACTAATGATGATTTTTTAAACAATTGAACATGTAATTTTTTTACAATTATTACTATTCAGAAATGGAGAACATCACTTTACTGAGTTTTTTATTGATTTTTTAACTGATTATTGAGATTTTAGGAAAATCTTGATGGTTTTTCAAATAATTTAAGTTTGATTGCGAAAATACGATGCTTTACAATTTTTATTATTCAGTAATATATAGGGTGAATGTTACCAAGCGGTTTTTTAATCATTGTTTCCAGAAAATAATAATTAATATAAATTAAAGTAATATAAAAATGTAATCGTATTTTGAGAACGAAATTTTGTTTTGTTCTTGAGTTATGCGATTTTTTTTGTCAAAATTGCAATTTATGTAAAAAAAAAATTTTGAAAAAATTAGATAAAAGTAGATACTCGTAGTTATAATCCTTCGATCATGGAAAAATGGGTTGCCATTAAAAAAAACATAATAAAAATTTATGTAAAACAAAAGAAAATTTCGAAAAATTTTATTCTTGAAAAAATTGTAATTGCCTAAAAATTGAGTTGATTTTAAGATTTTAGGTGTTTTTTAAAAACATTCGCCACTTTGTAAACATGAATCAAGAAAAAATCTAAAATAAAATTTATGATAGAGAATTTTTTATTGTGGGAAATTTTAAATTTTTTACAATACAAAAATAAGCAAGAATGACTATTCTTT
>NW_025400983.1:2206572-2208608 GCF_015345945.1 Tribolium madens
TTATTTTTGATAAAACATAGTATTTTATTATTCATCAATTAATTTTTCCAAAACATAAATAGTTTATATAAAAAAAAACGTTTGGTTCCATGGTAGAACAAAATAAAGTAAGAAAACTTATTCGTATCAATAACGATTTATTGCATTATTTGGGAAAAGTTTATTAAAAATGTAGTAAAACCATATAAAATGTTTGATTTTTTTTTAATAATCTTTAAGATTCTAGAAAAAACAGTGATGATTCAGATTTGACTGAAAAAGTATAATTTTTTTTCAATTTTTATTATAGAATAAGAGAAAGTAAGACCGAGTTACGTTACTCATACCATCGATTTATTGAGTTTTTTTGGGCAAAATTTATTAAAATTGTAGTAAAACAAAATAAAACGTTGATTTTTTGAAAGATTTTTTGAGAATCTAGAGAAAGTATTGATTTTTCAAACAATTTCAGTTTGACTGAAAAATGTGATTTTTCTTATTCAGAAATACAGCACAAGAGAAATCAAGACAACTTTATAGAGTTTTTTAGACGAAATTTATAAAAAAACATTTGGTTTGTTGATTTTGATTTTTATTACTCCGAAAGTCGTATTTTTTGGGTAATAAGTAAAATTAAATGAAATGTTTGATTTGTTAGATAAAATTTCTCGTATGAGTAACCCTCGGATCATGGCTTAATTTTTGTGTCTTTTGCACCCTCTCCTCTCACCCCTAATGTATTCATCCTGAAACTGAAACGTATTAATGACCTTCACTTGTTGCGGTGCATAATTCTCTCAATATCTTTATCGATTCTCCCCCCAACAACAACCCGGAAAAAAAATGGTCGTCTCTCGACATTTGTCAAGTCCGGATTATCGTCTCCGCGGTGGTCTGTGTGTCTCCGGTGGTGCTCTATAGTCGCATTCGCGGGGCGTGCGATCAGGTAAAGGCCCAATCGAGGGCCCCATTCGATCCGCGGGGGCGTTTCGTAGCACGCAATCACCGGAGCCCCACGCTCGGCCCGGTCGTACGCAGTGTTAGTCGCATGCTGTTCCGGTCCATCTCTCGCTTTCTCGCTGTCTCTATAATTACCGCAATAGCTCCGACAATTACCTTACCGAATAACCAGCACTTTGTGACAGAAATTAGTGGTTGCTTTATTGAATTATATTTGTGATATAAACAGAGGAATGTTGGTGAAACGATCGAACACTTAATTTTATTATTTACTACTACAAGACGTCGATGGTCAACGACGGAGACATGAACTGCACTTATTCTACCTATCAAGTGCAGGCCAATTCGCCACAGTTGGCCGCGGGGGGCGACTTCCTGGAGGTAATCCCAAAAATCACAAAAACACATTCTTTTATTTTTCGAAAAAAATTTTTTTTTCGTCTTAAAACTCAGAAACTGCAAGACTTCTTGGAGGTAATCCTCAAAAATCACAAGTCTACATCTAAATAGAACTGTCTTCGTTTTTCGAAAAAAAAAACCTCCAAATTTTTATCTAAAATTCGAATACTACAAGACTTTAAAGCTAAGTCTCAAGAATCATAAAAACACACTTTCATGTCTACATTGGCATAGAACTTTCTTTGTTTTTGGAAAAAAAACAAATTTTTATCTGAATTTTAAAAACTACGACTTTCTGAAGGTGTTTCAATAATCAAAAAACACATTTTTAAGTAAATAGAACTTTCTTAATTTTTCGAAAACAATTTTTGTTGGAAACTCAAAAACTACAAGACTGTTTGGAAGCAATCCTAAAAACCAGAAAAACATATTCGCAAGATCGTTTTTCAAAAAAACGAATAAAATTATCTGTCTTTCGAAAAAAAAACCACGACAAATTTTTGTCTACTATTCCAAAACTACAAGACTTCTTGGAGGTAATCTTAAAAAATCACGCTTTTAAGTCTACATCTGAATAAAACTTGTTTCGTTTTTCGGAAAAAACAACAAATTTTTGTTTAAAAATTCTCAAAAATCACAAAAAACACACTTTTAAATCTACATCTGAAAAGAACTTTTTTCGTTTTCTAAATATTTAT
>NW_025400983.1:2214797-2216911 GCF_015345945.1 Tribolium madens
AAAACAAATTTTTGTCAAAAATTCAAAAACTACCAGACTTCCTGCAGATAATCCTTAAAAATTACAAAAACACACTTTTAAGTCTACATCTGAATAGAACTTTTTCCGTTTTCCGAAAAAACCCAAATTTTTGTCCAAAAATTCTCAAAAATTACACTTTTAAATCTACATTTGAATAAAAAAATTTTTGTTCTTCAAAAAAAAGCTTGAATTGTTATCTAAAATTCAAAAACTAACTGCAAGACTTTCTGAAGGCAAGCCTCAAAAATAACAAAAAACACATTTTTAAATGAGTAGAAGTTTCTTTATTTAAAAAAAAGAACGCAAATTTTTGTCTAAAATCTAAAAACTACAAGACTTTCTAGAGGTAATCTTTTAAAATCACAAAAAATACACTTTAAAGTCTACATCTGAATAGAACATTTTTTATTTTTGGAAAAAAAACAAACTTTTGTGTAAAATTTAAAAACTACAAGACTTCTTGAGGTATTTCCCAAAAATCACAAACAACACACTTTTAAGTCTACATCGGAATAAAACTTTTTTCGTTTTTCGAAAAAACGCCCAAATTTTTACCAAAATTGAAAAACTAGACTTTCCGAAGGTAAGCCTCAAAAAATACATTTTTAACTAAATAGAACTTTCGTCATTTTTGGAAAGAAATCAAAGATTTTGTCTAAAATTTAAAAACTAACAAGACTTCCTGAASGTAATCCTCAAAAATCACAAAAAACACACTTTAAAGTTTACATCTAAATAGAACTTTCTTCGTTTTTTGAAAAAAAAAAAAACAAAATGTTTATCTAAATTTCAAAAACTACAAGACTTTTTGAAGGTCAGCCGTAAAAATCACAAAAAAACACATTTTTAAGCGAATAAAACTTGTTAAAAATTTAAAAACCACAAGATGGTCTAATCATAAAAAAATATTACAAAATTTTTACTGCAAATTATCGTCAAAAATTCAAAAACTACAATATTTTGAAAAAGTAAATTAGGTATAATAATTTAGTTTCAAATAATGAATCATCTTCTTTTAATGGATTTTGTATTAAGAATTTTTCCACATACACCTACCCATATTTTAATTTAAAATTATTGTTTTGTTATTCAGTAAAGTAGGTTTTATTAGATGGGATTTTTCTTACCTTTTTAAAAATAAATTCATCATTCTCAAACCAATTATTCAAAATTTTGTTCGCACATAATAATTACCTATTTAATTCTCCTCTAAATGATCTTTTAAGAATTTGTAACATGTATAGTGTCAAGTTGGACTTTTTTAATTTTAAATCCTTTAATAGCTTTAAGCGTTTTCTGAAAGTTTCTTTGAGTTAGTCATTTTGTATTCTTTAATTATGTTTATATGTTACTTGTTTTTTATTATAATTTTATTATTACTTAAAGTAAAGGATATTACCGTTAAATAAAGTTATTATTATTATTAAGTTTTTAATTTTTCGATTTCGAATCTGTCCAAATTGCGCGAAAATTTTACCATTTGTCCGAGAAGTATGGCTAATGAAATTAAGAGCGCCGTCGATGGAAAGCTAATGATTACAATTTGATCCGTTGGTCTTTATCGTATCGTATTGTAATTAGAAAGTAGAGGGCGTTTTGTGCGGGGGTGGTTGATGAGGGGATGAGAGTAGAGAGTACAATTCACTAGCGGATAAATTAATCATGATGATGCATGTAACAGTGGCTCCGGTGACTTGCAAAACTTCAAACGGGACCGATGAGTGTGTGCTAAACAAGGTATACAAGTCCAATTAAGGATTTTCGAAGGGATATTGGCGTGGTGGATGTTTACGTGTGATGTGTTATTTGGACGAAATTGGGGACTGTAATTTGGAGTAACGAGGCGAGATAAAGATGGAAATGAATAAACACGAATTGTGAAGCAATGATTAGATTTTTTTTATATTTGGATTCCGTTTTGTATGAAAAAAAAAACAAAATAAAATGTGAAAGTTAAAACTTTTTTTATTTTACTGTATTTAAAGAAAAATATATTGCCACATTTTTAATACTGATGTAGTTTTCTAAGTAATGACTATATGTATAACGTCGCAAAATTTTAGAATTTTATCTTAATTAAAAAATATAAAATA
>NW_025400983.1:2218436-2220511 GCF_015345945.1 Tribolium madens
AATATTGTCTAGTCCTAGGCTGAGAAAATCGTTTAAAATTTTGTTTTCCACATTTATACAAAATTTCGTTACAAAATCTAAAATAATATCACAAGAAACTGAAACAAAAACTAAATAACACTTGGGAATATTATAAAGTAGAAAATTGGGAGATAATTATAAAAAAGGCTAAAAATAAAAATCAAAATAAAAACAATGGAAACAAATTTTAAAATGTTTTTCTAAAGCAAAATTTTGTTGATTACTTGTGGAACATCAAATATTTAAAAAACAGAAGAGTCGAAAATTGACTCAAAAGTGATTACAATATTTGAGACGGAAGTCAAGATAAACAAATTGATAAAAAATATCAAAAAATCATTGGAAATTGGTCTACAGATGTAGCCATTGCAAAAAAAATTCGGTGTCAAGTTACTCAAATGTTTTTGCAAAATTTTGAAAACCCAATTTTCATGTTTTTCTGTGTTTACTGCAGATAGAAATGATAAAATTGTGCAATTTTTCAACAGTTGTAACATAGTTTTAAATTGAAACATCCTGTACAATGTACATTCTTGTTTTTTAGTATTATTTTTAATTGTGATTGTTATTATTCTTAAAACTTTTTTTTTATTATTGATTGTGAAATTCACGTGGAGATAACCGAACGCTTTGCTGTCGGTTCACCTTTTCCATACGAGAGGGAGACACCTGTTCAAAATACCACTAAACAGAAATTCTCGTTTTAATTCGAATTTATGAGTCAAATAAATCGCTGATAATAATAATAATTGTGCGAAATAGTTTATGTAAAGTACCCACCCATTTCACGATGCATTTAATCTAATATTATAATCAGCAATTAGTTCAGGTGAAATTAAGACAACAATCACGTAATAAGTTGCAAGAGAAATGAGTAAAATTTTCGAATTATTTAATCTGATACTTGAGTAGGAGCGCGTATTCTATTTTAACTCCTAACGAGTTTTTTCATTCCATTAAATCTGTTTTTCAGCAACCATTATCGAAATGACTGCGTCTAATTTCGTCTCGTTAACATAAACCAAAAGTAAACGCCTCTTAATTGTGAAGAATCACATCAATTTTTCACAGCAATTTAAATACACCGACGTGATGATGGAATAATTTATTTGGTTGAATGTTGTAGAACGACATGAGTTTTTTTGCGTCGACATGTCTGTCATAACACTTTTTCACTTTCGTTATTTATTTCGTGTGCTTCCGTTCGATTAAAATATCTCGAAAGCGCTGCTCCCTAATTTGTCATAGGGATTAAGTGCATGATTTTCATGGTTGTATAGGACCCTCGCGTAATTTATGGAACGGGGACCGACGTCGACAGCCAACATGTTGGGATTAATCCCATAATTGATTCCGGGAGATCCGGGCAAAAATTGTTTTTAGATTTTGCTCTCGTCGTTGTCGTGGTTGCAGTGTTGCAAAAAACAAAGACGGAGATAAATCGAGATCAAGCACTGAAAGCTAGCTCTAAAGTGAATTGTTCCGCTCCCCGGAGTCGGTTTAATCAGAGGATCCCCCGGAGTTCGCCTCAATTGAACGCGGCTTAATGGAAACGAATAGTGCTCGTGTCGCATTGTTCGAATTATATCTACAATTCAAACCGCACTGCATGATTTCATTATGTGCGCTAATATCGTTTTACCACGATGAATTTATCGGATTATCGAAAGGCAAACTGTTATTGTGGGGGATTTGGGATGATACAACAGACGGGAATTAAGAATAATGAACGTTTCACGACGTTTAATCAAGAGGAAATTCCGAAAATCCGGATTTTTTCACAGAAACTCAACTGTTTTACTGAAAGTTGTTTGTTGCTTTTGAAAATCGATTTTTAACTTTTTATATCAAATATCAAATAACATACAGTGTTTTTCTTACCACAAAAACAATTTCAAAAGAAGCGAAACAACGAAATTAAACGCATTTAATTTTTAAATTATTTTTGATTATGTAAACGTGAAAAGTCTTTGTTTTAACTTCTGAATGAAAAATTTAATTTAGTAAAAGTGCAAAAATTCTATTTCTTGTAAATTATTTACCTTTTTTACATC
>NW_025400983.1:2221196-2234729 GCF_015345945.1 Tribolium madens
AAATATTCTTGCAAAACTCACTTTTATTTTGTTGTCTTTTAATTTTTGATGTTTAATATGAAAACAAAAATAAAATCATTACAAAATCATAAATCTTTTTCAAATAATATGTCTGTTATGTTTTTTCTTATTGAAAACTTAGGGCCGGTGTCATAATCAAATTAAAGTTAATGTTGATTTAGAATGTGTAATTTTGGTCAACAAGTCTGTAGTAATCAGCACATTCTAAACAATGCTGCTCTAAATTCGATTATGCAACTGGCCCTTATTCTATTTTAAATTAAAGTATATTTTTTCAATTCAATAAAAATATTTTTAAATATTTCTTAAATAACATGCATATCGTATCAATCTCAAATGTTAACTAATATTATAAAGATCTGCTACTTTTTCTCTTTGTTTGCGTAATAAAAATTTGTATGTTGTGTCATTGTCTAACAAAAACCACAAATTAGGCTAAATTTTAATCAATTACATAACTTTTTTTAAGTTTACGAAACTGTAAAATAAAATCATATAATGCCTTTAACAAAAAGCATAATTTAAAAATTATTCTCGGAAAACTGAAGTGTTTTATTTTGGATTTCAATTTTTAAAATTAAAATTAAAATTAAAATATAAAATAATAATAATTTTTTTAAATATTTACTTGTGGGGGAATATTAAAAAAAAATGAAAATCTCTATGCTGCATCATTGTCTTACAATAGTTGTTTTGAGATTGAAAACGAACCAAAAATCATATATTAAGTAAAATTTTAAATTGTTTTGTTTTTTAATTTATATCCAGAAATATGAAATAACAAAAAAATTATTTGTACATATTTTAACTGATAAAAATTAGTATTTTTTGGTACAGTAGATTTATGAAAAAATATTCTTGTAAAACTTACTTTTATTTTATTGTATTTTAATATTTGATGTTTAATATGAAAAAAAAAGTAAAATCATTACGAAATCATAAATCTGTTTCAAATAATATGTCTGTTATGTTTTTTCTTTGTTTGTCTAAGAAAAATTTGTATAGTGTGTCATTGTCTAACACCACTTGCAAAAAACGAAAAGTGTATCAAATAATTTGAAAAGAGGGAAATTGTCGATAAAACTATGACGCATTTAATTGATGAAACTAATTTTTGTTTACGTAAGCATAAAAAGTGCATCAGTAATGTGTTTGTTTTAACCTTTAAAGGGTCTCATTCAAAGATAATTGCATTTTACGAGCTACATTAACTCGGCATTAACAATTCACTTGCATATTTTATGTGTAATTGCAATTCTACGAACCGATAAGAAAGTAACTGAATTAATTTTCGTAATTATTGTATTGCATATTTAATTGATTTCAAGTCACTTACCTCTTGTTGTACCAGCTCGAGATTTTTTTTTAGTGAAAAAATAAAAGAAAATTTTAGATTGAAAATTATATTCACTGTCAACGTGTTCACAAAAGCTCTTATAGAATAATTTACAGATATAGTTACAATAAAATTTACAAAGGATTACAGCTTCTTTGGCGGAAAGAGAAACATGATAAAAACGTTTAAATTCGCACCTCAGCTCCTATAAAGTGACCACAAAGCGTTTCTGATATGTGAAAACACTGACACGTTTCTCATTCACCTTGCCGACACTTAAACATGTAAAATATTTAAATATTTATATTATATACAATAAATCCATTAGCAAAACGATAACTAAAGCGTCCATTCACATTATATACAATTGGGAAACAAGTCCTTATCACATGGGGGCCTCACGCTAGCGATGATAGCCTGGATAGAGTAGCGTAGGGCCCCACCGGCCTCAAACCAAACCGGGGGGCTTCACATCGAGTCCCGTCACCATATCGAGCCCCATTTGGGCCGTCGGTGGCGGCGTTTGGTTCATAGATGCAGGGGAATTCACATTATTTGTGATATCACTTTGACTATTCTCCTCGGAATCGCTGCAAGAATCCGAACTTCCCTTCTTCCCATTACCATTATGGGTCTTGACGTGTTTGGCCAAATGGTCCGAACGCATAAATCGCTTATTGCAAATGGGACAAGCGAAGCGTTTTTCACCCGTATGGGTCCTCAAGTGTCTTTGTAATTCATCAGAACGGGTGAATCGTTTACCACAAAACAACCAATTGCAAACGAAAGGTCTTTCACCCGTATGCCACCTCAAATGGGCTTTTAAATGGGACGTTTTTCCGTAAACTTTACCACAGCCGGGAATGTGACAACTGTGGATGTTTTTCTTTCGCAAATGGACACCTGCAGGTCCCAAACGTTCGGCTTCTTGGCAATTGGGACAATCGCAGGTGGCTCGACCCGTGTAACGTCTTTGTGACCTCGGACTGGGCACTTGTGGGGGCAGTCCTCCAGCCCCAGCTGTTGGAGATGGTGCCGACCCAGTGGCATGTAATCCGAACGAGGCCCCAACTGATTGCGCCCCAGGAAGCATACTTTTGTACGTATCCTGGAGGAGGTGTTGTCCTGAAGACAACAGATGGTTGGAAGCGGCCAAGGAGTGTGTCAAACTCGAATAATCCGTGGAGTAGTTGGCCATTTGGTGCATCCCTCCACTCATATCCAGCCAACTCCCCGTCGAATGCACATCCCACCAGGCATTCGACGCGACCGAATCGCTCTTGATCGTCCCATGATGGGTGGCCCCCGACATGGTATTGAAAGGCCACGACTCGTACGGATGTCGCGAGTAAACCGAACCCAGATGATGGGTCGCCGCACCTTCGACTTTGCCCAGAAGCGAAGTCTGATGGTGGTGGACGTGGGAATTGTCAGTGGGAGGTTGGGATGTAGCACCGGGAAAGTACAAATCGCTGCCGTAGGATGCCGTCGTCGGGACGCTGGAACACGACGTCATCACCGATCGACTCGAATAGGTGGGGTTGGAGGAGGTGGAGGAGGTGCGTTGAGTTGGGAGTGAACTGGGTGTTGAAGAGGGCGATGGGGCACCTTGTGGACTCTTTTTCCACGGATGGAAGCCCTTTCCGACGGCGGCGTCCGCTAAAGGAGGCGGCGATTTGTTGGAGAGTTTGTTGCATTGGGCGGCGAGCATCGCCAGAGGGGTGCCACGGAGGCTGGGGTGCTCCTGAAAGGAAAAAAAATGTCAATTGAAAGCTTTATATTATTACAATATAGTAAAAATTTATTTAGTTTCTCGATGGAAAAATGTCTACAATAAACGAAAATGGAGCACTTTGAAGACAATTTCTTTCTTATTTTGACTTATTTCGATACAAATATCGCAATTTTACATTATTTTTCTTTGTGTGATTAAAATATCTCCAATTTTTTAATTTTTTTAGTGTAAAAAAAATTAATTTTTAGGAAATAACACACTTGAAGAAAAAAATTTATTGTCTTATTTTGGCCCAATTTTGTCACGAAAAAAACACAAGTTTAAATGTACTTGGAAAATAAGAAAAAATATAATGTAATAGACTGGAAAGAATAAATTTAAAGCAATTCTGGACTTTTTATAATATTTCAGAATCTTATTTTGGACCAAAATCTCAAAAAATTAGTGAAACAGTATAAAAAAAAATATTGTTTTCTTAAAAATTATGTAATATGTGGAGAATAATAAGGCAATTTAATAATCAAAAACAAAAGGGAATTGGAAAAAAGAAAATAAATTCTAATAATACAGGATTTTTTCCATTTTTATTGTTTTTTTATTGTTACCCTAACAGAAAGTACCTAAGCTTTTTCACCTTAATTTCAGAAGTCAAGGAGAAATATTCGTTTTTTTAATTAATGATACAAAAAAATATTTTAAAACAAATCACACTATATTTTTGGCATTATTTAAGCATTTCTCAAGTTCTTTATTTATCAATCATTTTGCCAAACTTTCTCAAAGTAAGACAAAAAATCACCAAATTAGTTAAGAAAATAAACTTATTTATTATTTATTTGTTTACGAGATGTCACCCAATAGAGTCAAAAAATCACTAAATTGAGTCAATAAGCATCTTATTTTGGTCATTTTCGAATTGTTTTAGTACGATTTTTAGCCAGAAATGGAACCATTTTGCAAAATTTAGTTAATAACAAAACGAAAATTTACCAAATTAAGTCCAAAATTGTGTTATTTTTGCATTTTTAGAGTGAATAAGCACGTTTTCGAAATAAATTCGCAATTTTTTTGAAAAATTTTGTCAAAACTGTAAAATCTTGTCAAAATATGATGCATGAAAATTACAAAAATATTTTGTTTGTTTTTTTCAATTTAGATCATTTTAAGTAAATTTTTAACAAAAAATGAGCCGAAAAACAAAAAATTTGTTTCTTTTTCAAATCTTTAAGCACGTTTTTGAACTACTCAATTTTTGCAAGATTTTGCTAAAACAAACCAACAAAAACACAAAATTAAGTCATTATTTCTGTATTTTTCAAGTTTTTCAGGTAAAAACGTAAAGATTTTGCAAAAAATTGCAGAATTAGAACAAAAATAGTAGATTTTTGCTTTTTTCATGCATGTAAGTATGTTTTAAACGTAAACTTTTGGCAGTATTGGAAAAATTTAATCTTGTAAAATATATACAGGGTGTTCCATTTTTATTGTTACAAATTTAACCAGGTGATAGAATATTCAATTTTAATATCGAAAAATTTTATATAAGGGAGCTACATCTCCTGAAAGGGGTGCAACTTTTAATGGAGATTTTCCAATATTTCAGAAACCATCGTGGATAAAATTACAAAATTTGGTACAACTGATAACCTTTATACATCCAAACAAATTCAAAGATAAAATGTCGAAATTTTTATTCAAATTTTTATTAAACGAGGGGGTTTAGGGTAAAAAGTTCCCTAACTATTTTGGCGGGTGGTTTTAGCCACTTTCAGCCACAAAATTCTAAATTTCATAGTTTTTCACAAAAAAGAGGTCTCTTGCGTTTTTTCGATACAACTTACAGTTTTCGAGTAAAATCAGTTTACAATTTGTCTTACAGACCATAAAGAGGAAAAAAATTAAAAATTAAATTTGTTTCAGACACTCGTAATTAAAAATTTCGACAACTGATCTTTGAATTCTTTCAGGGGTTTTAAAAGTAATCAGCTGTATGTTTTTGTACAAGCTCGTTAATAATGTCATTAACTGTTCTTTCTTGCTCTCGTGTTTGTGTTTTAATGTCCAACGTGTAAACAGTAAAATTTCGGTATGTTTCAATAATCCTTTTTCGCATTCAAGGCAACATATGCATTCTTTTCTGTTGTTAATGTGCTCAAATTATAATTTGTTACACAAACATGTTGATGTATTTAATATGTCTTTAAATGTTTTTGTTAATAAAATTAAGACTATATTARATAGACCGCCTGAATAATGCTAGAAATTTTGCTCTTTTGTATTGTTTGTTTTTTTTTTTTGTAGGTAGTGATATGTATTTTATGTCCTTTTCTTCTTATTTTGATCCTGTAATTGGAATGTACAGGGTGCTGCACTTTGGATGTCCGAATAAGGAATCTCCGAAACTAAGAGGTTTAGCTAAAAACGAGTAATACATTCTGGGGCTCATTTTTTGAGAAAATAATATTGGTTAAAACCGCATCCCCGCTACCGTCTTTTGTTTTCGACTTATAGACAAAAATTGACATTTTAGCGAAATCTAAAAAATTCATATCTTCGTTATTATAGAAGACACAGATTTGAAATAAAGACATTATAGAGGCACTTTTTTACGTAGAATTTAATAATGTAGTTAACAATTTTTTTCAGTTGTTTGTTTAGCCGTAATAAAATAAACTTGTATTTTTTTAAATGGGAATCATAGATGGCTATGTCATTTTTAAAAAGATTGTTTCTTTTCTTATCTAAAAAATATATATTTGTAACAAATTATTATAATACATTTTTAGCAAAAAATTATCTTTGATTTGTGTTCGCAGTTGGCCATGAAAAAATGTTGCATCTTCAACTAAAAAGATTTAAACTATATTATTCAACCAATGTCAGTAATGAAAGAGTTTTCTAAGTACTAAGTAATGAAAAAAATGCAAAATAAATCGTAAATCAACTTATTGGCGACTAATAACATTTCTTTGTTTTTAAACAAGCTAACATTACCATTGCAACTTCTAGTGATACATAGAGTGTTGCAAAAAAAAAACGCTTTAATTCTTCAATAAAATATATTTTATATGACACAAAAATGACGATATGGCTACTCAAATACCCAAATTCCGTCTATGTGAAACGTTATCCTACTACCATTAGATCATCAAAAAAATGTTTTTTGTAATTGTGTTGACTGTTGACACATTTGTTTTTCCTATTTTTTGATTTTTTAAAAATATGTAATAATTTTGTTCTGAGGCACTCTTATATTTGATCAATAGTTCTACGGTATCGTATTTTTTAAATTTTTATCTACTTTTTTTCATCTATTTTACAGTTCACAAAACTCTTATTGATTATTATTTACACATTTGGAGTGAAATAGTTTTTCCATGGCCAACTATTATCAAACAAAATATGTATTTAATTTTCTAAGTATAATTATAAAAAATATATTTTTTAGATCAGAAAAAAATAAGCTTTTCAAAATTGTCATAACCGCCTATGATTTCCATTTAAAAAAATACAAGTTTATCTTATTACGGCTAAACCAATAACTGAAAAAAATTGTTAACTACATTATTAAATTCCTCGTAAAAAAGTGCCTGTATAATGTCTTTATTTCAAATCCGTATCTTCTATAATAACGAAGACATATTTTTTTTTAGATTTCGTCAAAATGTCAACTTTTGTCTGTAAGTCGAACACAAAAGACGATAGCGGGATGCGGTTTTAAACAATATTATTTTCTCAAAAAAATGAGAATGTATTACTCGTTTTTAGCTAAACCTCTTACTTTCGGAGATTCCCTATTCGGACATCCAAAATGCAGCACCCTGTACATTCTGTTGGATCAATAAATTATTATTATTATTTTTATTGACACGGGGGCGCGCGGCAACGCCGCGAGCCCCATTGACACGTAATTTGATCGCGGTGGTCAGTTGTCCCCAATTACCCTCGTGTAACTCAATCTCTTTGGTTTCTAATTAGGCATCATATGCCTTAATTGTCCTCGTGTGACGTAAGAGAGTCGGAGCCCCCGCGCGAAATGGGGGTCTCAAACACGGCCGCTTTAATCAACAGTATAATGAAAAGTTGGCGCCTGGTCGTCGCTAGCAAGACACGCACAGCTACACAAAAAGAATTAAAAAGCCAGCAAGCACAAGAGTGGCCGTCATTATTTACCACGGGAGAGAAGAGAGAAGTTTCTCTCTTCAACGGGGCCCTCACACATCACTAATGGTCGGAACGAATGCCCATTTTCATTCTTCACCGACACGTTCGCGACTATAGCCGTGAAGTTGGCCTCCATGGGGCCGGGCGCCACGGGAAGTCGCTCTTTACTCTTTCCGGATCGAAAAACTACGTTTTTTTTAATTGATTTAGAGATGTGGCTTCTTTGTTACGCCCGTGACAAGACAATCGGATTTTTCCAATCGCCAACGCCGCCAGCAACTTTATTAGTCTCTCTCTCAGACGTAATAACAACGTTGTTGATGATTGCTTGTCGAGATGTGGCGGCTACTCGAAGAAATAAACACTCACAAAACGTATAATAAATTTATTTAAAAAATTAATGTTTGCCATTATGTTCAGTGTGTATTTGACAGATATAGGGGTCATTTATATCGATGAAATAGCATATATCGACAAGTTTTTCCACACGCTATCATTACCTTAGCCGAGTTGGTAATCGTAGGTAGTGGTTAGAAGACATGATGTATGTCTTCCGCGACTTTACACAATTTATTAATTAATTGGTGAAATATTTTCGGGTTGATTCATGGGAATATACGAAAAAACAAGCTTTTGTGTGTTTTTGTCGTCGAAATTTGTAAATTAACGCTACAAATTGTGGAGGAAATGTCACAAAATACTTGTGTAAATCCTACCGACTGCACCAATTAATTAGGTCTACTACTTTCTTATTATAAAACGTTCTTTATCTAATTTCTTTAATGACATAAATTTATCATTTATTAATTTCCGCTTAAAAAGTTTATCACAAATCGGGTAAACTCTAATAAAAAAATATTTGGTGGAGTCAATAATTAATTTTTATTATTGTTAAGAAAAGTCCACTGTCAAATTTCTAGAATTAAATTTTAATTTAATCTTTCAAAACGTAAGAAATGTCAGGCGAATCCTACTGACTGCACCAATTAATTAGATCTAGTGCTTTTTGAACAATTTTTTTATTGGACTTTTTATTAATATTTCATTGATATTATTATTATAAAACATCCTTTATTGGTACAAATTCTTATCATTTATTATTTTTCAACCAAAAAAGGTTGTTTTTCAAAAATCGAGTAAACTCTATACAAAAAATATTTGGTGAAGTCAATAATTAATTTCTGGTCTGGGATTATGTATTTATTTCCAAAAAGGTCGATTGCTGGAGTTTTCAAAATTTCTTGAAATTGCAAATTACCCTTTAGAACGTACAAATAATGTAGAAAATGTTATAAAATATTTTATTCTTCGACACTGTCAAAATTTACGGTTTTTCTCCCGTGTAAGGAAGTTTTGACAACTGTTTGGCATTTCTCAATACAAAACGTCAGATTATTTTTAACAGATTTAAAGCAAGTTTAAGCCTTGTTGACTCTAATTCAAAGAATAAAATGTTGTATTCCACTCGTTTGAGTGTAAATCGGACGCTTTATTTCACCTCGTGGATAATGTTTATTCCACTCGGTCAAATAAAGAGTCCGATTTACACTCAAACTCGTCGAATAAATAATTATTTACAAATCCCACAAACTTTACTTTCTTATTAAAAACGTTCTTTATCTAATTTTTTCATTGCCATTAATTTTTATTAGTTATTAATTTCCGGCCAAAAAGAGTTAAATTTATCACAAATCCAAAAAGCTCTAATAAAAAAAAATTGTGAAATCGTGAAATACTAAACCCGAAAATTAATTTCTGGTTTAGTATTATTTCCATTATCGTTAAAAAAGTCCCCTGTCGAATTTCTAGAATTTTCATGAAATTGCAAATTAATCCTTTAAAACGTACAAATCGTGTAAGAATTTCAGACGAATCCTGCTAACTGCACCAATTAATTAGATCTACTACTTTTTTCATAATTTTTTAATAGACTTTTTATTAGTATGTCATGATAGTATTAGATCTCATAATTTATTATTATAAAACATTCTTGCTACAAATTTTCATGATCTATTATTTTTCGACCAAAAAAAGTTAAATTTTTCAAAAAATTCTAATTCACAAAATATTTGATGGAGTCAATACTTAATTTCTGGTTTGGTATGATGTGTTTCCATTTTCGTTAAAAAAAAAGATCCACTGCCAAATTGCTGGAGTCTTAAAACTTTCTTGAAATTGCAAATTAACTATTAATTCTGGCCTGGTATTATTTCTATTATCGTAAAAAAATCCACTGTTGGATTTTTGGAAAATTTTCATGAAATTGTAAATTAAATGTAAATTGTGCAAAAAATGTGACGCGAATCCTACTAACTGCACCAATTAATTAGATCCACGACTTTTTTGATCAAATTTTTTATAATAATATGATATACTATTTCATATTATAAAACATCTTTTAATGCTACAAATTTTCATCATTTATTATTTTCCGACCAAAAAAGTCAAGTTTTTCAAAAATAGATACAAAAAATATTTGGTGTAGTCGATAATTATTTTCTGGTCTGGTATTAATTCCATTTTAGTTAAAAAAAAGGTCCACTATATGATTTCTCGAGTTAAATTTTCTTGAAATTGCAAATTAATCCTTTAAAACGTACAAATTGTGCAAAAAATGTCAGGCTAGTCCTACTAACTGCACCAATTCAATTCAATTTTTTATAGACATTTTAATAATATTCCGTACAGTTTTATGATATTATCCGAATTCATATAGAACATTTTTTTTTCAAAAATCAACAATTAATTTCTGGTCCACGCATAATAAATGCATTGTTGTTTGGTTTTACGAAAATAATGTAAACAAATTAGTTGTAGTAACAATGGCATCGAAATGGCTTTTTAATAATGAGCTCGTTGCTGTAATAAAACCACCAGCAAATCCATTGAAATCGTAATGGAGAATTGATTGGTGTACGAAGTCGACGGCCGGTGGCTAACAAGACAGCTGGCGAGGGCGGAATCCAATTCACGCGTTGCATATGGTGGTGGTGGTGGTTTTCTCCTAAAGCCGCGTTTAGGTTTTAATCACGATTAATATAAATTTCATGTAACATATTTATTGCATATGTGTTACGCCCCAACTGTGCTTAATGTAATTTCCAAGTAACAAACTCGCAAACGAATGTTGTTTATGTTGGCTTGAAACGACGTCAAAATATTTCACTATTTGACACAAGCGACTGATTTATTCATGAATTAGAGGCTAGAGAATGGGAAAAATCGTAACGAATTGCAGCCTTGGTGCGGGTTATAAACCACGACGAAGAATATCAATTAAAATTGAGAATAAATATTTTCAGACGACTAATATGAAGACATTTATAACAGGAGGAAGTAGAGACAAAATGAAACATAAAATATACATCCGTCCATACAGGCGTGAAAAGCGATATATCTTGTTTTAAAGACCTGGCAGCAAGCCTAATTCGTTGACAGAAATGAATTCTTTCATTGAAACTGAGGTTGTAGTAAAAATTACACTGTAAGAAAATCTAAAGAGTAACCACAAAATTATTTTACAAGCAAACATCAAAACCCAGCAATATAATTCTACCGGAAAATGAAGAATCTGACAATGGTATTGACTTCTAAAATGAAGGAACTTCGTTAGAATAATAAGTATTGTTTTTTTAGTTAATATGTTAATTTTGTGTACTTTATGTCATAACGAAATAGACATTGTTGCTTTAATCAAACACTTAAGAACAAGGAAACAAATTAAGATCCAAATACGTTATTTCACAAAGAACCCTATGAGTTTCATCAAAGTTACAGCAGCAATGTTAATTTAGTTACCAAAATTTTAAGTTTTGTTAAACCGTTCATGATGTTACTTTAAATTTTTTTTCATAATACAGTTTTTTAGTTACATTTGTCTATTATTTCAAAACCAACCTCTACCTAAATAAATACAGGCTGGACTATGAAAAACGCCCCAAACCATAACTCCATTATTTTGAAAGTTATGACAATACTTCTTAGAACAAAGTTGAAAATTTTTTGTCATCAATCGTTTAGGATAGATGCTAAATTAATAATGTTTTCTGTTTCACCGGAAATGACATCAACTTTATTTTTTTTAATGGAACACCCTGTATATTTTACCACTTTTGGATTCTTTGCTTAATTGTCTTTTAACAAGTTTTAGTACCTGTTCCTAAAACCAACCGTTCGTGAGATATGAGTCAATTAAAAATTTATTAAAGTAGGCAATAATATTAAGTAATGTTGACAAATATTATTACTTTGCATTTTCTCTTATTATTTTTATACTTTTTGGTGTTTTGGTGATAAAGTGTTAACAGACATGATTCAAGACCACTGGGCGGTTTCCAATAAGAGAAGTTCCAATTCGTCGACCTGAGGAAAATTTGAGGATGTTTGGGGTTTTTAGAAAACCCAAATTAGAACAATTGCGTGCGATAAGCCAACGTTACTTGCAATTTCTTGAATTCATGTTCTCGCATTTTCTTCAATACCTATCTAATTCTGTATCTCTTTGAAATTGGAGATGTTTTAATTTGGGTTTACTAAAAGCCCAAAACATCCTCAAATTTTCTTTAAGTCGCTTAAATTTTCGACGATTTGGAACGTCTCTCATCAGAAATCACCCAGTGTAAAAGCGTAGTGCTCTCCCACAATTTTTTTTTTATTCAAAATATGTCTGTTAACACATTATCATCCATGATTAACATTAAAAAGTATAAAAACAGTAAGAGAAAATACAAAGGAATAATATTTGTCAACATTACTTGATATTATTGTTTTCCACTGCCTACTTCAATAAATACATTATTTGGTGAATATCTCGCGAACGGTTAGTTTTAGGCATATGGTACTAAAACTTATTAAAAGACAATTAAACAAAGAATCCAAAAGTGGTAAAATATACAGGGTGTTCCATTAAAAAAAATAAAGTTGATGTGATTTCCGGTGAAACAGAAAACAGCATTAATTTAGCATCTATCCTAAACGAAAGATGACAAAAAATGTTCAGCTTTGTTCTAAGGAGTATTGTCATAAGTTTAAAAATAATGGAGTTATGGCTTGGGGCGTTTTTCATAATACAGCCTGTATGTGAAGTTTTAACACAATTTTGAGTAACAAAATATAAGAAACCCACTCAAAATTAAATAAATTTTCACTCAAATTTGATTAGGTTACACAAAGTTGGAGTAAAATTCACTCAATAATGTGTGTATTTCACTCAAAAATACGATCATATACTCAAAAAATATGTGTAAAATATTAACACAAAATAGAGTGGACACCGAAATTGAGTTAGATTTAACTCAAAGTTACTCACAGTGTAGGTAAACGTGACTTTATCACCGCCTGGACACCGAAATTGAGTTAGATTTAACTCAAAATTTCTTACAGTGTACGTAAACGTGACTTTATCACCGCCCCCGCCACCGAAATTGTCCACTTATCGACCGCGTTCGAGCATTACGATCCCAACACGTTCCCTTCCGGAGTTTTTATCGTGCCATAATGATGAATGTTTGAATATGGCATCGCGACCATTTGTCATCCATTCCGATTATTTATATTTAGTTGAACAAACAAGGACAGGTCGTTTATTCTCGCATTACACGAGTACTACACGATCCGGTGCTCCACAAAGCCGCCAAAGCCGATTAGCCAGTTGTTGACAGTCAAGAGGACAACAGCGGATTTTTACTACAATACACGGCTTTAATCCCTACTTTACCTGGCGCTGAAACGGAAATATCCACAACCAAGTGACTAGAAAAAATTCTACAGTTGCGAAATTAAATTTTTTGTGCAAATTTTCAGGACCACAAAAATAGCAATTTTGTTTTTTAATTCTTTAGTTTTTCTAGTAGAACTCGAGGTTAAACCATTGAAGTCAACACATCGTAAAACTCCTAATTGTAATATAAGATTTTTTTCACTTAAAACCACTAATGGAACATGCTGACTGAAAAAATTAGTTCTCACAAAAATTTCTTAGCTTCCGGACTAAATGCTGAGAAATGCTACATTTTTAGAACCTGTGAGTATTGAAACATGATTTTAACATTTTTTAAATTTAAACCAAAAATGGAAGTGGAAATTAACTTTTAGAATTCAAAATTTTCACAAATTTTGATCTTAAGCTTTGATAATGTTTACCAATTTATTTTGAGGTCTGAAATTATGAGAAAGTAACAAATACTTGTCTAAATACATTTAGACAATGTCGAAATTCTTTGTGGTAATAAAAATAGAGAACTAAAAATACTGCTTAATGAACATTTCAGTTAAATAG
>NW_025400983.1:2234964-2243349 GCF_015345945.1 Tribolium madens
ACTTGTCTAAATACATTTAGACAATGTCGAAATTCTTTGTGGTAATAAAAATAGAGAACTAAAAATACTGCTTAATGAACATTTCAGTTAAATAGAATAAAAATGAAATGACAAACACATTTTTTGCATTTTTTAAATGTTTACGTTTTTGGCCACGACTTTAACTTTTCAACAATTTKTAAATTTTCAAAATCGTATGAAATACTTCAATTATTACTGGCATTTTCTGAGAAATTTTTAGATAAGGTAAATTTATTAGTCCCTAAGGTGTTAGCCAACACATCGAAAAACGCCTAAATATAATATAAGATTTTTTTTCACTTAAAACCATTAACGGAARAATTCTATCGATGTTTATTGCTGACTGAAAAAATTAGTTCTCAAAAAAAATTGTTAGCTTCCGGACTAAATACTGAGAGTTTTTTTTAGAAATGTTACATTTTCAGAACTTTTGAGTTTATAACATTTTTTAAATTTAACTCAAAAATGGAAGTGGAAATTAACTTTTAGAATTAAAAATTTTTACAAATTTTAATCTTAAGTTTTGATAATGTTTGCCAAATTACTTATCTTGGGGTCTGAAATTATGAGAAAGAACAAAAACTTGTCTAAATACATTTAGACATTGTCGATATTCTTTGTGGTAATAAAAATAGATAAGTAAAAATACTGCTCAATGAACATTTCAGTTAAATAGAGTAAAAATGAAACGACAAAAACATTTTTTGTGTTTTTTAATCATTTACGTTTTTGGCCCCGACTTCAACTTTTCAACAATTTATAAATTTTCAAAACCGTATGAAATACTTCAGTTATTATTGGTATTTTCTGTGAAATTTTTATATAAAAGTAAATTTATTAGTCCCTAAGGTGTTATTTTTGTCACAAAAGTAGAAGGCCAAATTAAAAAAAAAAACTCCAAATTATGTTTTTAAGAAAAGTTTTTTCAATTTAGGAAGGTTCCTACATCTGAATTATTTACTTAGACCATTTGTTAGATTGCAAAATTTTATTACATTTAATTTTAACGTTAAATTTTGGTAATGTCTGGTTGTGAGTTCGAAAATTATCATAAATTATCAAACATTTGGATAAAGTGTTTTTTAACAATTCAGTTCTTTTTCCTATTTCATATTTTTTTCTATTTCAGTTCGAAAAATTGTCTTTGAAAACACATTTTCTCGATTTTTGAGTAGTAGGTAAATTTAAAAATGGCATTCAAGCTTTAAAAAAAATGTCATAAACTTACAGGATTACTACATGTTTCTATAAGATTGTCAAACTTCTAGTTTTTTATCTTCAAGATTCAATAAAATTCTTATTGGTAAAAATTCAGAAAGTATAGAAAGTGTCAAAATTTGTATTACTAAAAAATTATTAAATAGGTATTGTTCTAGGGCAAATTATGTTTTTTATTTATGTTTTTGTGATAATTTGGTTGGTTTTTGTGATTTCTTGATGATTTAAACATTTTTCAATGTCTTACGAGACTAGATAAAGAAAAGAGTTTTTTTAGTTTATTACTTTTTTTTTATTTTAATTCTTTTAAACTTGAGATTTTGTAAAATTTTTATGTTAAATTTTCAAAATAACAATATCTTGTTTCAATGTCTAAAATTATCAGAAACAAGCAAATTCAATTCAATTTTTATTTAATACACGTCAGAAAAATTACTCTTTTATGACTAAATGTCACAATTAAGGTTTTATCTTCCAGGCATGAAGTAAAAATTCTGTTTTTCGCTGGAGCGTTTTTACTTTTAACGTTCAGCAATCACTTTTATTCCTAATAACATAAAATACTATTAACTCAATTTGCAAATTTTTAACTTGTTAAGTTATGACCACACAAAAATGTCATTGAAACTTTTAAGTAAAAATTTAACGTCAAAATGTCAATAATAGAAGATGTAAAACTATGTCCATTTTAAAGAGAAAAAAAGAGGTAAATTGTTGCTTCAATGTAAAATATTTACATTTCTAATAAGTATAGAAAAATTAGTAAATTTACTTCGTTCATATTCTGTTAGTAAAAACTATAGAAATAAAAGCAGTAACTAATAAAAAATAATTATAATAAAATGAGATAACTGAAAAATTATTTTTGCAGTTTTTTTTCTTCACAATAAAATTTTACCACAGGGGCAAATTATGGTTTTTACATTTCTTAATGTAGATATATTTACTTTTTTCTTGTTCTAAGACAAATTAGATGTTTTTTGATTTATGATTGGGTAATAATTTGGTTGGTTTTTGTGATTTCTTGATTTTTGAGTCAAAAAAAATGTGTTTGTCGTCGAGAGAGACCCGCGTTTCTGAAGTCAATTTGGGAATCGCAGACAGGGCCCGAGGGCCGGTCCCTATTTAACCTCCCAACCTTTCCTCATTAATTTCGAAATGCGGTTACCTAAAGGTTTTTTTAATATGCATAATGCGTTTTTAGTGTCTTGCCGACTCATTAATTCAAAGTTATTAGTTATTCAGGGAATAAATAAAGAAACCTCGCTACCGGCTTACTTCTGTCATGTTATAATTGTTTGTCAATCTTTGCGTGATGACTCCGGGCCAAAGTTTCATCCTTTCTGGCTACTGGCCACTTTTTTGATTTATATTCGGGTGGTAGGTAGCCGGAATTTTCTCACACAATGACTTGATCGTTTTTGATTTTTTTTCTCACGACTGTGTTTCAATGTATCAAAAGTATATATGGGAGTCTTGGCTACCGGTGTTGACTCCTTGTGATAAATAAACAGTTCTTAACGAGTTTGGGTCATAAACAAGATTGGGACGTAGGTGAACAAATTTATATGCATGAGTAGCCTCCGGTTATGACCAAGACGAGATTTTTACGAGCTACTTTTACGACTAGCCACTTCCGAAACTCTCTCTCGAGAGAGTTTTTGGTTTGTGAGGGTTGATATTTTTCCAACTCGGTCACAGTTAATAAGATTTATGAAAGTCAATTAAGTTTTCTAAAGGTTCAAGTCTGACATGAGGTGCGTGACAACCAACGTAATATATTCATAGTTATAATGAAGGTGGGCCGATTGTGACCTCCCTGGGTGTGCCAAAGGAAGAAAGGCGACAACTGATTGACACTTTAGACGACCATTCGGCACAAAATTGGGAAATTTTAAACGATGAGACCAAAAAACGAGACTAATTCGTGTTTCTCATGAAATCTCCTCCATCCATAGCGTGATGTGTAAAACTCCAACAACACCGAAAATGACCGTAATTTCGTTCTGATGATGTTATATGCGGGTGTCGTCACTTTAAAACTTATTTTCATTAAGACAAATTTCTTTATAATCGAAAATTTGAAGGGTCGTCGGCCTTGGCTATCATAGAGGCGGCCATTGTTTAAAAACGCTACTGGGAATATGACATAATAAAAGCCGGGGATACCTTTTATCGCCCGTCAGAGCTGAAGAGGCCACAATTGACCATTCCTCAGCTTGCTCATATACTGTCAGTCACTACTTATAACGCGGCCTTTCAAACACCGCCGACTTTTTTACTTTTAAAAACGTCAGCGTGTTATTTTGTAAGGGTTATTGGTCTATTCTCTCTTCTTTTTTTTTTGTTCGTTTGTGATGATGTTTCTCTTCTCGTTTCTCTTCTCCCAAAGCCGCGGCGTAATTGTTTTTCGAGATTTTTAGATATTATTTTAGACTAGAACGTCGTAAATTAGGACCGTTTAGGCTTTTATTGTCTGTTTGATGTCAACGTGTCGTGTGAATAACTGATGGTGAGTTTAAAACGGGACACTTTGTCTTCCTGTCGGGCGAAATGCTCCAATTCCTGGCATTTCTCGGGGAGCTTTTCGAAAGGGCGAGATTAATTGAGCCGAAAATGTTATTTTTGGAGGAAATTAACACCAAGTTTTGTGAACAAGTGCCCAAGACTAGATAAAAGTGTTTTATTTTCATCATTAGAACAAAGTAATTTCAACTATTCCTTCATTTTATTATTTTTTAATTTTAATTACAACATGTGATCTTTCTGAGCTTAAAAAGTGAAATTTTAATATTAAACTTTGAAAATTGACAGTGTTTTGTTTCGAGGTCTAAAATATCATAAACAAGCAAAAACTTCAATTTTTATATACTATACGGGTTGAGGTGAGCGGCTGCGCCGCGAGCCCCCACAAACCAAAAACTATTTCCACAAAACATTTGCAAATTCGTGTTAATTTCTACATAAAGAAAAACTTTTAATTTTATTTTGTCTCTAAACTTGTTTAAATGCCAACTTTTAAGCTATAAAATTATATGTAATTTTACAAAAATTACATTTAATCTTTTAAATAAAAAAATAATTTTTGTCACTGTCAAAATGTCAATAACTAAAGCTTTAAGATACAGTGCGATCAAAAAGTCTGTCTATCAAGCAAGCGTAGAAATTTAAAACGTATGTCTATGTAAATTATAACAGATCACCGTGGTGAACGATTTTTATGAATAAACACCAACAAGATCTCATTTTAGTTTGTTTTGAGACGTTTCATAGAATAATTCAATTTAATTATCTCAATGTTTTAATTTTTATAAAATAATTTTTTGACATCTTGATAACATACGAACTGCCATGCAACCTACGTCCTCAACTAGAACGCCTACTTGATAGAAAGACTTTTTGATCGCACTGTAGTTTTGTTCATCTTAGAGAAAAAACTATTAAATGTAAAAATTTAATAAAAATATAGCAAATTGTTGTTTTAATCTAAAAAACTTGCAGTTAATAATTAGAAAAATTAGTAAATTTAAGATATTCTAACTCTGTTGGTAAAAATATAGAAGTAAAAGCAGTAACTATAATAATATGTAGTTAAATAATTCAGCTGAGCCACATACTGAGTTTTCCACTTTAAAATTTGCTAAAGTTCTTGAGAAAGCCAAAAAAGTGACATTGTTTTTTGTCTAATTTTTTGCTTGTTTTTAACAAAATTCTAGCTGAAAAACGCCCTATAACGCTCAAGAAATGCAAAAATATTATAATTTTCAATTTAATTTGTTGATTTTTTCGGTGTGGTAGCGAAATTTTGCGAAAAACCTGAGATTTTATTACAAAAACGTGTTTAAATGCAGTTTCTCGGCTTATTTTTGTCCTAATTGTGCTCAAAAACGTGATTTTTTTACTCTGATGGGTGAAATATCATCTAAAAAAACAAATAAAATTATTTTCTTAACTAATTTGGTGATTTTTTAACTTTTCTGAAAAAGTTTGACAAAAAAATTGGCAATATAATACTTGGCAAAATAAAAATAATAATAAAAATAAATAATAAACATTCAGTCTCGCCACACAAACTATAAATTTTACTTTTAAACGTATTCAGATCAAAAGAAAGAACAACACTGTAATAAGCAAGTAAATGAACAAAATAATCAGGACGCTTTGCAAGTAAGGATATCATAACAACGCTTATAAACAAACATCACGCTTCAGTATCAGAATTTGTGTTGAGAGTTGAGTTAACTAGTGCAGTTAGTAGTGAAAAATGTCGAATGGTGATGATCTATAATGTACCTCTTCCTAGATTGCTGAACCAGCGAAAGTAAATGCTAAAAGTCATGATAAAAGTAAAAATGCTAGGCACAAAAACAGGACTTTTACTCCATGGCTGAAAGGTAAAACTGTTACTTGTGACATTTAGTCATACAAGTAGTCCCTTTTGTGACGGTTGCAGGTAAACAAATTAATTGGAATAAAAATAAAATTACTAAAAAATAACTATTTGCATTTTTTTCTTTACAACAGAATTTTACCACAATTTTTTAGATTTTTGTTATTTTCAAAAGATATAAAACAATTTTTGTGGAAATATCTTTTGCCATAACGTTATCATCAGAACATTAAAAAAATGAAACAAGTTTAAAAACAAAACAATTAAAATGTGTAGGTCAAAAATTTAAATATAAGAAAAACCTCAATTATGAATAATTGGCAATTTCATGTATGTTGATTTTCGCCTTAATTGGAGCAGTTCTGCGAATAATTAAGACAAGCAAAATGGGCCCTAAAGCCCCCTTTGTGGGTTTTCCGTGCAACTGTTTCTTCAATTTATCAAAAACGCCACCATCTGTCATTCCGCAAACCCAATGTGTCTATATTTCACATTTCTGGTGAAAATTAATCGTCAAGAGAGAGGAAAAAAAAAATGACATTTCATAAACAGTTCCAAACAGTAATTCATCGTAACGAGAAAATAATGATTGGAAATAAATAAATTACTCGGTAATTTTTCCGACTGTTTATTTGTTCAATGTAGTAAATTGTTTTATTACATCAATCGGCATAGGTAATTCCCTAAATACCACAAGACTTCTCCTCCTGTATCGAATTTCGTTATTTTCGTCGTAAACATCTGTTACTTGTTTTGCACCGCTTTTCAATCATCTAGATTTGTGATCGAGGTTGACAATCCCTATTGTCGGTTTAAATTTAGGCAAAATTTTGAACGCGATTCGTTTTCCGACGGCCGATAAATGCCTCGGCTCACAAATATAAAATGAACAACGGCCCGCATGCCGGGTTTGTGTACTTTTGTTGATGGATTTGCACAGCGGGTGATTTTTCAAATGCGATTTTACAAGAAGTGTTACAAAATGCCCCTAATGGATTTTTAATCCGGGAGATGATGATGATGATGATGGTATCGGAAGTTGCACTCTGCCAATCAACCACCAAATTAATAAGACGTACTTGAGAGGTACTCCGAAACGATTTTTAACAATAGAAGAAGCACAATAGGGACCTGTTTGCTTAGGATGGCCACTTTTCGAACGATTGAAAAGAGAAGGGCCGGATGAGAGAAACTCGACTCGACGATAACTTGCTACTTTTCAAGAGGTTTCAAGAGGGTTACTCGAGTTTTGAGCCACTTAAAAGGCTTATCAATAAATCAGTTAACTATTCCATAATTAATTAGCGCAATTACTGTTATTAATTAAATATCCTCTTATATTCCCATTTAATTAATATTTTTACGAGAGTGTTAAGCAATGCTGCAGAAACTGTTAATTAATTTTTTTTTTAAATATAAGTGAATATCAAAACTACAAAAATCAGGTAAAATGCTAGAAATATTATACAGAGTGCGCCAGAACTCGCGCCCCAGAGAAAAATGTAAAGTAAGATACGAGGAACATGGAAAAAATGTTTAAAAAATTCTACCTATAAAAATTTCGAAGTTATGAGAGTTTCAATTTCATACTTGACTCTATTTCTGTTGGAAATACAATTTTACGAGTTTTTTTTGCTACAGGCAACAAAACAAGGAAGCTGTATCCTAAATTGTAACTCTGTTTAATGACATTTATGTCTTTTATTGTTAAAGTTTTTCTACCTTTACTAAATCATTATACAAAAAACAATTCAAGATCATCCATATCATTAAATAGAGATAAATAAAATTATTAAATGTCAAAAAATAATGACAGATAAAAATTTGTAATTTTAAACACATTTTAAATTCACTGACGTAACGTTGCACAAGTAGATTTTAGAACCCGAAAAGAATTTATAGAAATAAATGAAAAATTATTTAAAATCTAAGCTTTTTTGTAAGGAAGAAATATTAGTAATTTTACATTAATTTTTTATGGTTCATTTACCTATGTAACTTTAAGTAGATTTATACAAATAAATGAAAAAATTATAAAAAGTTCGAAGTTTTTTTTTGGGAAAATAATTATATTCATTTGATGTAACTTTACATTTCAGTATTTGAGAAATTTTACACATTTTGAGTAGATTTGAGAGACAAATTATGTGAAACTGAACTTTTTTGAAATAGAAATGAAATACTGGTAATTTCACATTAATTTATGGTTTATTGATGTAACTTTACACAACAGATTTTAGAGAAAAAGTAGTAGTTTGGTAGATAAAAATTATGTAAAATCCGATTTTTTTGTAAGTTGAACGAAATATTGGTAATTCTACATTCATTTATGGTTCGAAATTGTACACATTTTTGGTTGGTTTATCAGATAAATTAAGCCATTTTCTTAGAAAATTACACAAACAATTGAAAAATTTTGAAAAAATGTTTTGAGAAAGAAATAAAAAAATAGTCAGTCACATGTCAGTTTATAAAATATTTCTGAAACCTGTGTTTGTTGTACCCAGAGGCACAAACACCGTTAGTCATCCTACATGAGACGCCTATGAATAGATTAAAATAATCAAAAACAGTTACATATGACCTTGAAAACGTTAACATTTCCCATAGAAACAAACTTCTAATCAAAAGACATGTAATTTTTGCTCTTTGTATAATTAAAATTATAATTTTTGCAAAATAAAACAACTTCTTTCTATTTATAATTAAAAAAAATGGTTCATTAAATTGTCATTGATAAAGATTTTGATAAAATA
>NW_025400983.1:2243384-2253874 GCF_015345945.1 Tribolium madens
ATGTCGATCAAAAGAAAACATTGAGCATTGTAGTATAGATATAGATATACCTAACATTTATAATTATTATAAATTAGATTAATTATTATCAGTAGTTAATTAAAGAAACTGTATGAATTTAATCAAAAGAATTATTATCAATTAATTAAAAATTACCTATAATTAATTGAAATTGAGTTTTTGGAAAATTTGTATTAAAACTTAAACGGTAGGTAGGTACATCCTTTATTAGAGGTAGGCCTATTTTGAATTGAAAATAATTCAGAGTAATTCTAATTAGAAAAATCAACTTTTTTGAACTTTTGTCCAATTTTTCAATAAAAAGTAATAGTTACAAATTTATTTCTTATTTTTCCTGAAGTAATTGGTGGAGGACTTTACTCTAGATTTAGGGCATTTTTAGTGAAAAATAAAGGTGTGTGCGGCAGTTATGATTTAATTGTGCTCGTAATTTACCTCGACTTTCGCCGACCGCCCTGACATTTGACCGGCACGTCTCTAATTGCCCCATTCCCGTCCAAACTAAATGTCAACCCATCATCAGCAATACCACATGACTCAAAAACGTCAATTTTCTTTGTCTTTATTCCGCCTAATTAGTCCAATTACCCAACAATTTTAATCGCTTTCGAAAAGAATAAACGACAAGTTTCCACCTTGTTGAGGCCCCCTCATTTTCTCAATAATAATTAAACAAACTTACAGCCGCTTTGACATTCATCGACATGGCGGGAATCTGTGCCCCGTAGAGTTGTCCCGCCGTGGGGGTCATATCAGTAAGCATGATGTTGACGTACGCCACTGTTTTTTTTTGAATTAAACAACACAGTCCGTATAGAAAAACAATACGCGACACTAAAAATGTTCAACTGCTATTGTTGAGATCACATTGCTTACTGATTCTCGGAAGGGGAAGGATCCACCAAGTCGAAATCACAGGTTCCCCTTCTGTTTGGTCATAAATGGGCGTGGTGTCGAATGGGAGAGCCAATCGTCGTCGTTGCCATTTATCGGCGCGACACGCCCTACAAGTTTTTATAGACTGGTGGGAGTGCGCATGACCGAAACAAATTACAACGTACTTGATGAATGAGTACACCTATATGTGTGTCTATTATTTTGTAAACAAGCACTTTATTAGCTTGGAGTACTTGGTACTGGTGGTATTTTCAGGAGCTTGTTTATACTATTAAAATAATAGGAGGGCATTATAGGTGATGACATGAGTTTTACGAGGTTTACGCAGTCATTGGCCTTAATTAACGCCGGCTTTCGGGGAGAAAATAATAATCATCGCAAATGCCACCACATGATTGCTATATTTTCCCTATTACTGTAATAAAAGCTTGTAATTGAATCCTTTTGTTCTTGGAAAGGATAAATCAATAGTTATCTACACTTAAATTACTATTAATTAACAGACATATCAAAATCTATTATGATTTATACATCATCAAATGACTTGCATTACATTCTGCTGAGAGGTTTGTTGAGTTGCTGGATAATTGTTTTACACCTCCAGCGTTCGCAGACTTTGAGATCATCTCAACTGAGATCTGCAAGATCATTAATCTTCGTCTCTGAGCAAAAACAGAGATGGATGCAAAATGCAAAATTTTAAAAAAAACATTATTGAGTTGCGCATCAAAGTTGGCTGTAATTCTGAAAATATGTTGGCAACACTGAATGGGATAGAGCCGGAAGATATGAGATTTGACACATATTACTTGTTTTGACTCTAACTTTGTTAAATTTGTCAACGTAATTTTTGATTTCTAAATTTATATAAAAAAAAACATTAAAAAGGTTTTTGTTTAAAAAAAATTACAGTAGTAGGTACATAAAATACAAAAATAATCATCTAACCAAATTTAAAATTGTGTTTCGAATTATTCCCATTGAGTTGGAAAACTAAATAAATCTAATCACAATTTCAACAAAGCGCCGCAAAAACTTGCCCAATTTAAAAAATGACATTTTTTAGGTGAAAAATAAAGAATAAAAAGTAAAACATCACTTTTAGACAAATTTTTTCTTTTAGATATAACTTCTTAACGTATAAAAGTGCATTTTACTCTTCTCTACGTATTTTTTTTAAGAAAAATTCTATAGATGCTAGAGCACTAAAGTAATTGAGACTATTATTATGAGCCTTCATTTATTAAAATTGTGATTTGAATTATTCCCATTGAGTTGGAAAACTAAATAAATCTAATCATAATTTCAATAAAGCGTAGCAAAAACTTGCTCAAGAACTTACATTTTTTAAGTGAAAAATAAAGAATATAAAAAGTATAAAAGTAAAACATCAATTTAAACAAAATTTTTCTTTTAGATTTAACTTTTCAACGTTTTAAAAATGCATTTTATTCTTTTCTACGATTTTTTTTTTTTTTGATGCTAGAGCACTAAAATAATAGAGACTATTATGAGCCTTCATTTATTAAAATTGTGTGTCTAATTATTCTCACTAATAATTCGGAAAATTAAAGAAATCTGATTACAATTTCAATAAAGCGCAGCAAAAACTTATTTAAATTGAAATTTTTTAGCTAAATAATGAAGAATAAGTAAAACATCACTTTTAGATAAAATTAATCTTTTAACTTTCTAACGTTTTATTCTGCTCTGTATGGAATATTTTTAACTAAATAGTAGTTTTGTAAATTTAAAAAAAAACATAAAAAAATAAGGGAAATTCTAAAATTAAAAATATTGAAACTATTAAGAGTTTTGTTGCGCTCTATTAAAATTGTGTTTCGAATGATCCTTATCCTGTATTACAGCAAAAACTTCTTGCTTTGAAAAGAGTCAATAATTTTCTTATGAATTTAATGGGTAGAAATACACAAAATAAGTTTTGTTTATTATTTGTTATATAAGTATAAAACTTAGAATTTAATTAGAATTTTAATTAAATCGCAAAAAATACCAATTGTTCTTAGTTGGCTTTCTTAAATCTTGAATCTTTAGAAAACTGACGATTTTACTTGCAAATGGTTATTTTTTTAAAAACCAATAAGTAGTAAGCTTTTTATAATTATTTTTGTGTTTGATGTTAGAATCGAAGTTAAGACCAAAATTTTTAATAAAATTATGTAAAAATAGTCTTTCCTCATTGTCGATATTTTCAAGTATTTTTCTCATAAATAAATTTATTTAAATTATAAAAAACAACAAATGTCACTAAAATTATTTATCACTAATCTTAGCTTATAATCTCCTTCGAGATCTGAGCTGATTTTTTCAATAATTTTTTCTTTAACAAGTCAAAATTAATTTTGTGAGCAGTTTAAACCAGAAAATTCTGAAATTTTTAGCAAAATTGAAGATTTACAAATAACCTTATAATACAATTTAAATTTTCAAAGGCTCTCCAAGTACTTAGAATAATACAGAAATTACAGATACAAAGATTACAGATAATTTACAGATTTTTTGAATTATTTTTGTAATCAAAATATAGGTTTTTTTAATTTTAAAGGGCGATTACCAAAAAACGATATCGAAAACTCTTATAATTTATACGTAATCGTAGTTTATAAAGTGTTTTATAATAAATTCCAGATTTATCATTTATTTTGATTTTTTTAGTCCCGTTTGTTTAATAAAGTTATATTTTTAGGAAAAACCGCTCGAATTGTTATTTCTATTGAAAAATAACCTTATTCAATTAATTTTTTATTTTTATGTCATATTTTTATAGAACATTTCTTTGAACTTTTGCGCTGCTTTAATGTTTAAAAACCCGAAAAATATAACAATTTTTTGTCCCCCAAGCCATATAATTAACCAGAGATTTATCGACTAAAACTTTTATTTGTCCTAATAATAATATCAAGGCAAAAACAATTCGACAGAATTGGAAACGAGCTTAATCGAAGATTGTTTGATTAAAAATAGATTATTTATTCGATTGTCCGAAATGAATATCAAATTATTTCTATTTAAACTATTTGAATAATTGATTAAAGAGACAAACAACTTTGGATGACATTTATTACATTTGAAGGTGTCACAATTGAAACACAATAAAATTATTTGAATCGATTTTTGTTGTAATTTTCTTGTCGTAGAAAAATTTGCATATACGAACGACGTCTATCGTCCAGCCGCCCCACCTTTAATTAATCTCACCCTCGAGCGTCCTATTTACAATTTAATTTAGTGTCCGTGCGCACGTCATGGGGTGGAAAATCGCCCATATGGGCATTTTTCCCGAATTATGTCATTAAAGAGTGAAAAATGAGCCGTTTTGCAAATTACGCAAGTTAAGAAGCGCCATTTAAACACTACGAATTTCGTATGGAAATTGCCCGAGTACGGCCCTTCGCTCCGGGCATGAATTATTGATATTGTTATCCGGGTGATTGATGACGGTGGAGACGGTTCTGGATTTTGGGAGGAAATGCGACATTTTGGGGGCAATATCCGGCTACCTCCTCCATTAATATGCAAGTTGGGGTGACTGGCAGTATCTGACGGTATTTTCCCTAAAGCTAAAAGCTTATTTAAAACGTATTTCAATTTGGACCCTCCACTTACGGGCAAATTATTCGACAATTGGTTTACTTGAATCGAATTTCGACATTTAATAACATAATTATAATAATTATTTTCACACAATTAAACTCAAATAAGAAAAATCGTAATTATGACGATATTAACATAGTAAATGAAAGGGAAATGTTTGGGTTTAATTAGAGCACGCGATATTCGTAATTGCGCAGCTAAAGTGACCAATCACTTTGATTTGTCAATTTTTCCCACCGTCGTGTCAGACGATGATGACGATGATCGGTCCATATAATGATGATGACTTTTATAATGACGATAATGCAGGTCGGTAAAGCAGGCGCCGCTAATACCGGCCATAATTACACCTCAGTCTCGACCTTTCGGCTGACAGCAGCTTAGATATTAGATAAAAGCTCTGCCACTTGCCAGATGTATTGAATGGACGCTTTTGAAACGAGTTTTTTTTTTGTTTTTGTAGTTTTACATTATTCGAAGAGTATAAAAAATTGTCGTCGCGAACCTCCTACGCGGCGGCAAGATCAAAGAATAGCACGTAGCGAGGTTATGAGAATATGCAATTTGTACAAACGACCACACACGACATTGAATTTGTGATATAGAGGGATTAGTGCGTCGATTGGGATTCGGGGAATTGAGGCTTTTTCATAAATTCAATTTGGGATTCGGTGGAAAAAGTTATAAGTTGATTTGAAAATTTAATCTCTTGTTAAAACACCTTTTTTATTATATTGTATTAGTTGAAAACAAGCTTTTGTATTATGTCCAGTCAAGAGAAAAAATATTGTAATAATTGTTGAATTTTAAACAGGAAGTCATAAAAAAACTCCAATTTTTCTTTTTGTGTTTTTAACTGCCAAAAGGTCGTAATACTTTATACATTCTGTATGAAAAGGATTACAACTGGGTTTTTAAGTTTTTGCATTTTTTTAAAAAACAATTTTCAAAGTATTCTTTATACACTTCTCAAAAAAAAATTGCAAAAACCAGTTCAGATCTCAGAAAAAATAAGAAAATTAGTTTTTAAAAGAAAATTATCATTTTATTTTGTAACAAGTTTTCAATCAGACAATGAAGAATTTATTTTTAAAAAGGTAAGAAAAATCCTAACTAATAAAACCTACTATACTGAATAACAAAACAATAATTTTAAATTAAAATACGGGTAGGTGTATGTGGAAAAAAAATTCTTAATACAAAAACCATTAAAAAAAGTTTTAAATTATAATAATTTACTCGTTTTTGGCTAAACCCTTAGTTTCGGCCATCCAAAATGCAGCACCCTGTACATTTTGAGGACCGTCGTTGGGTGTGTAAAAAAGGTAAAAGTCGGGTCGAGAACGTGAGGGCCCCGAATCAGACAGCACATAAACGAGAGCATCTACACAAAAAAGGGCCGCAACATATTTTTCGAGCAATTTTCTTTGGGCAGGCTATAATTACACCCCCCAAAGCGGACTCTATAATTTGATCGAGGGCGGCTGGAAACGACGCACCTTTGATACTATGATGTCAATTACTCTATTGCTCTCATTATTACAGAGAGAGGAGATGATTTGACTTTGAAGCGGGCCATTCGTCTGAATGAAATGCTAATTCGCAAATTCGTGATGATAATTAAGTCGGTCATAACAAAGTATTAATTCGGGGGGCGCTTTCGTAATTAAGGGAGGCGTTTAGTCGGCGGCCCGGCGGCGCCGTGTGGCTTCCGATTTACCTGACCGAATCGATTTCACACGTCGTCTTTCGACTAATTAGAATCGCCTCGAAATGACACTTTTACGATTTATAAACGCGGGAATGTTGTTCTATAGCGTGATTGAGGAACAAATGACCTCGAGAACATCAGCGTCTAATCGGTTCGAAGAACGTGCATGTTGTCTGCTAGTGTTTTGTTTTCGACCATGCACCGCAGATTTATTTATTAAAAAAAAAAAAAAAACAACGTTGAAGCTTCTTCTTCTTCTTTATTTTCTTCTAACGTTTTAAATAACCGAGAATATCACCCGACTATTAAATTTTAATGGAAAACTTATTAAATGAAAACGACAAGATCTGATCGGTTATTCCTACAGGTAATTTTATTATAATGAGACTTCGAAGGGGAAATGAGCAATCAAGACGGACAGCTGTCTTTAAATTGACGCTCTGCCAAGCCAATATCTTGCACGATGAGGCCCCCATCCTCAGGGCCGGACTGACACTCAGCCCAAACCCAAAAACACTACCAGTTTTAAGATTCCACTAACTAGTGTTTATTTACAGTAAAAAATTTTGGCATTTTTTTAATTTTAATTCAAATATTAATTTAAGTATATTATTTACGGGAAATTAAAATCTCTAATTACGACATAAACGAAAAATAAAAAGTGTTACTTTCAGAAGAACAAAATCTCTTGACACTTATTCAATAAAAGAAATGCTTATACAGGGGATCCCAGCGAATTGGTAAAGTCAATAATTATTAAAGACCTTTAAATGTACAAATATATAAAAATGTGACTTATATGTTATATATATAGAGTGTTCCAATTTTTATTGGTACAAATTTTTTTAAAAAAAGATGGAATATTCAATTTTAAGACAAAAGTTTTCTATAAACATGTATTGTGAAATGCTGTATAATGAAGCTACACAATAAATAGGTTTTTCCCCAATATTTCAGCATAGATAAAATTATAACCAAATTATACACTATGTTCTCGGATTCTGTTTACAAGAGAATTTTTTTTTATCTTTTATTTTACGCTAAAACAAAGAAAAAAACATTTTTTACTTCACCTAAAACGAGGAAATCTATAATTAGAACTTCATTATTGCAATTTAGTGAAAAGAAAAGTAATTTTTCTCTTGATTTTGGACTTATAATAATTTTTCTCTGCTTTTTAAATCCCATCACATTGGTGGTTTTATTTTTTGACAACTATATGTCACTTTGACAATTTATTTATTTATTATTTATTTATTTGTTAAAAATGACTTTGTTTTTTATGTTAAAGTTGTTTCTTTGAATTGCTGTTTATTAAAATTATGTTTTTCACAAACATTTTTTTAACTCATTTATCAAAGTGACATCATTGTCAAAAATATAAAACCGCCAATGTGATATAGGACTTAAAAAGCCAAAAAAAGGCCAAAATTAAGAGAAAAATGAACTTTTCTTTCTACTAAGTTAGAATAGTGAAAGATTTGCTCGTTTCAGGTAAAGCAAAAAATGTTTTTCCTTTGCAGTTTTAGTGTAAAATCAAAGATATTTTTTTTTTCCTCTTGTAAACTCAATCCGGGGAATTTAATTTTAAATTTTTATGGTCTGTAACAAAAATTTTAAAATATTTTTTATGAAATACGATGGGTTGTAATGAAAAAAAAACGCAAAAAGCCCCTTTTTTTAGAATTTAGAAATTTGGTGCTGAAAGTAACAAAAAATTACTGCCCATATAGTTAGGGTACCCTAACTACCCAGTTTAGGACGTCCCTGAATAAAAATTTCCACATTTAATTTTTGAATTCGTTTAGATGTGTGAAGATTAACAGCTGTATCAAATTTAGTAATTTTATCTAAAATAGTTTTTGAAATATTGGGAAAAACTCATTAAATGATCCCTTACATAGTATTTTTCGATACATGTTCATAAGAAACTTTTGTCTTAAAATTGAGTATTCTATCTCCTGTTTAAATTTTATTTAAATTTTTAATTTTTAAGTTTTCAAATTCGATGATTTTAGACTAGTCGATTTTGCTTCCTTTGTAAAATAAGTGACATTTTTATTTAGTTAAAATAACAAAATTAAATTAAAAATACGAACAAAGCCCGTTTGCTGACTTTTTGTTGCTTTTGTTAGTCGCTTTTGAAATACATATTTTGATTTCTTTGAAGAAAACATAATCTTTTTTAAAAATTACTACACAAAAACTAGGAATAATAAAAAAAATTTCAGGCCTATATTAAAAACTTTTTAACTTCTAATGCAGATAAGAATTTCAAATTTTGTACACAACCCAAATCGACCAGTCTAAGTTCAATTTTTTTTTTTCAAAATCGCTGAACTTCCGGAACTACGAGAATTTGGCGCCAACTTTGAAATTTTAAATGGTAAGCACCTATTTTTATTGCATTTTTGAATTCTCCTCTCCAAATTGAGTAAAATGTACCTAAGTTGTTAGTACTTATCTGTCATTGTTTTTGACATATGTCAATTTTTTGGTCAAAATTTTTATTTGCAGAGGTTTATTCAAAACATCACAGCTCTTGAACCCTTTGCGATAAGTGAATAACTTTTTTTGCATTCGATAACTAAAGTTTCGAAGAGTTTTCTGAAATTTTCAAAATTGTCAACTGTTAAATTGCAAAGCTAATATGAGTTTTTGAAAATAATGATTAACAAACAGCTATAACTCAGTTTTTTCAAATAAAATGACCCTATTTTAGATTCTTCGAAACTTTGGTTATCAAATGCAAAAAAATTATTCACTTATCCAAAGGGTTCAAGAGCTGTGATGTTTAGAATGAACCTCTGCAAATGAAAAATTTTACTAAAAAAATCACATATGTCAAAAACTATGACAGATAGTACTAACAAGAAGGTACATTTTACTCAGTTTGAAGAGAAAAATTTTAAAATGCAATAAAAATAAGTGGTTCCGGAAGTTCAGCCATTTTGAAAATAACTTAATTGAACTCAGACTGGTCGATGTGGGTTGTGTACAAAATTGCAAATTTCTAACTGTATTAGAAGTTAAAAAGTTTCTAATGTAGGCCCTAAAAAATCACAAATATTTTTGTTATTTAACTTACGAAAACTATTTATAGTGACATCATTGTCAAAATAATAAAACCGCCAATGTGATATAGAACTTAAAGAGCAAAAAAAAAGTCTAAAACCAAGAGAAAAATGAACTTTTCTTTCTACTAAGTTAGAATAGTGAAGTTTTAATTACTTTAATTACCCTATAACTACCCAGTTTATTACGTCCCTGAATAAAAATCTCCACATTTGATTTTAACATCTGCACCAAATTTTGTAATTTTATCTAAAATGGTTTATAAAATATTGGAAAAAAACCCATTAAAAGACAGACCGCTTTCATAGTATTTTTCGATACATGTTCATAAGAAACTTTTGTCTTAAAATTGAGTATTTTATCCCCTGTTGAAATTTGTACAATAAAAACGAAACACCTGTGTTTTGTTTGAATTTTTTGATGTAGCTTTCAATTTCGATGATTTTAAACTAGTCGATTTTGTTCTTTTTTAAAATATTACACATCTGGTAAGTGACATTTGGTGAACCAGCGGAGAGCTAGTCGTAAGCAACAAAATTACTCTTCCCAAAAGTTGCTTCTTTTTCATTTAGTAAAAACAACACAACTAAATTAAAAATACGAAAAAACACGTTTGCTGTCTTTTTGTTGCTTTTGTTAGTTGTTTTTGAAATACATATTTCGATTTCTTTAAAGAAAACATAATCTTTTTTTAAAAAATACAACACAAAAACTAGGAATAATAAAAAAAATACATAGGTATATACAGGGTGTTTTTATTGTTACAAACTTAAACAGGTGATAGAATATTCAATTTTAAGACAAAAGTTTCCTATAAACATGTATCAAAAAATGTTATGTAAGCGAGCTACACCCCCTGAAAATAATGCGTTTTTTAATAGGATTTTTCCACTATTTCAGAATAGATAAAATTACAAAAGTTGGTACAGCTGATTACTTTTAAACACCTGAACGAATTTAAAGATCAGTTGTCGAAATTTTTAATCACGGGTTTCTTAAACGGTGATACAAATTTAATTTTTGATTTTTATCCTTTTTATTGTCTGTAAGACAAATTGTAAACTGATTTTTCTCAAAAACGGTAAGTTTTATCGAAAAAACACAAGAGACCTCTTTTTTGTGAAAAACTATGAAATATAAAATTTTGTGGCTGAAAGGGGCAAAAACCAAC
>NW_025400983.1:2253974-2256734 GCF_015345945.1 Tribolium madens
TTTGAAAGAGCTTTTTTTATTTTATGTTTTGATTTCCAAGTGTTACATTTTTCTTAGTATTTATTAGTTCATGTTATTTTTTCGGAAATAAAAAACAACCAAATTGGAAAAAATCTTGTATAAATCACGATTCAAAATGGCTGTTTTTAGCACACGTCTAGTAAAAAACACTCTCATTTTGCACCTTGTTGTACAAATAGCTAATAGTTTTTTTAAACATTTTTTAACTTTTTTGTCATAGACGATTTTGGTTGAGAAAAACGAAATTTAAAACTTTTACTTCTTTAATTTTTTTATTTCTTATTGATTATTGTTTTTTTGAATGTATTTTGAAAGAGCTTTTATTTTATGTTTTGATTTCCAAGTGTTACATTTTTCTTAGTATTTATTAGTTCATGTTATTTTTTCGGAAATAAAAAAACAACCAAATTGGAAAAAATCTTGTATAAATCCGACTTCAAAATGGCTGTTTTTTGCACACGTCTAGTAAAAAACAATCTCATTTTGGAACTTGTTGTATAAATTGCTAACATTTTTTTTAAACATTTTTTAACTTTTTTGTCATGGACGATTTTGGTTGAGAAAAACGAAATTTAAAATTTTATTTCTTTAATTTTTTCATTCTTATTGATTATTGTTTTTTTGAATGAATTTTGAAAGAGCTCTTATTTTATGTTTTGATTTCCACGTGTTACATTTTTCTTAGTATTTATTAGTTCACGTTATTTACTGATTTGTGTTATTTTATGCTTAACTTTTATCATTTTTATATTTTTTTAACTTTGACACTTGTTTTAGAGATACCTGTCTTATGGTTTCATTTATAATTTCCGTTAGAAAAAATATGGTTTTATGTTCCTATTTTGTATAACATGTTTTCGTGTTTGTAATAAAATATGTATTTTTAAACTCTAAAAAAAATTTGTAACGCCGCCCATGATAACGCCACGGGTTTACAGCAACGACAAGTTCCTTCGTTTCATCACTGACTTTTTAAGTGTCACCGACCACATTCATACCTGTTTATTATTTCCAACTCTCTAACGGACTCTTCACACATACATATTTCCTCGTAAAGTGTTAAACACATGCAGCGCGATTCATGCATGTTAAAACCGAATTTTCAGACTACGATATATCGTGAGAATCGCAAATGATAGCCACCACAATCCGATGCAAAAAGAATAAAATTAGAAGATAATGTCGGTTTACCATTAAATTTAATGCCGGGGAAGAGTCGTCCTCGAGATGCTGCTGCTATTGTGCTCGAGTAATTGTGAGAAGACATGATCATTACTCATTGTTATTCTTATTATCACTTTGATGATATCGGCGCAAAAGTCGAATTTTGTGAATTACGGGAATTCATAACTGTTTCGCAAAAACGAGAAAAACGAGAAAACTTTTGACAAAATCGCTTTTTCGGCGGAGGTTCAAAGCGAAATTTTTGATCATATCGCTCGTAATTGATATTTTATTGCCAAGGAATGGGTTTATGTGGATGCTAAACCTGATTTACACAATCTACAGTTATTGTTGAAGACCATTAAAATGGGCTCGTTTGTCATAAAATAATAATTGTAATTAATGTGGAAGTGTCTGGAGGAACAACAACGGTAATTTCGGGTTTATATGTGGCGTGTGACACTAATGACTTCATAATTTTGATGGGTACGAAAAAGATTTATGGTTTAGGATGTTGATTTAGGCGTAAACACTACTAAAAAATAGAATTTAAAAGAGGAGAAATAGAATAAAAAAAATAAGAAATACAAAATTTAGTAAAGACAAGTTAAAAGTTAAAAAACATAGCACATGATATTAAAACAAAAAGAGGAGAAAAACCATCAAAACAAAATTCGAAAAAAAGGAGAACACAAAAAATATATAAAAAAATAATTGGAACTAAAGAAAGAATTAGGTTTACCTAACATGATGAACATTCTAATTCAAATAGTAGAAAACGAGACCTAAAAATAGAAAACAAAAACTACTGTTAAAAACATATAAAAAAAGAAAAGGTTAATGTAAGAATAAAAAATTACGCTAAAACTATAAGAATCAGTCGCAGAGCAACAAACCTTTTAAGATAACAGAACCAACAGAAAATCTAAAATATTTAACGCGTTAAAAAACGGAAAAACTTGAAAAAAATAGCATAAACGCCCTTGACACAGACATTTACAATATGTTTTATTTTTACTTAAAAAAGAAACAGCAAAATGGGAAAAAATATTACCACTTTTTTTTAATTTTTAATAAGAAATGACAATAATAAGATCTATAAGTTATCAATTAGATTTTATTTATTTTTAATAATTTTTTTCAACTTTGATAATTTTTTAAACAATATTTTTTTGTATAAGTAGAACAAAAATTGGGTCTCTATTTAAAATTAGAAAGTTGATTATAGCCCAAATTTTACTGACATTTAGAAAAATTCTAAATTTGAAATCAGGCCATAAAAAAAAATTCTACAGCACTCGTCGTTTTTTAAAAGTCACCCTGTCTACTCGTAGAAATAAATTAAAGTTTACAATAGCTAAGAATTCAAAAAATGACAATGAAAGCTAAAATAGGCAAATTGAAACTCACAAAATGTAACACACAAGGTTAGAAGAAAAAAAGAAGAATAAAAAATAACAAAAAAATATAAAAACAAAATCTGTAAAAGTATCAGAAAAATACAAATACGACCTTTTGAATTTTTGATTAAAAAAATTAAAAACAATTTTTAAGTAAAAAAATAAAGAAAATAAA
>NW_025400983.1:2257034-2257607 GCF_015345945.1 Tribolium madens
TCTAATCACCAAATCTGATTTTCTGTTTTTGTGCGTCTCCGTCTACATCCATTAAAAATAATGACATGTCAGTGCTGCAACCTCCGGAAAAAAAATCCTCGTCAGTTAAATAAAGCATTGCTTTATCGTCGTGTATAGTATTTCGTTTTATTTTGTACTCACCTACCAGCATTTCGTGAATATAAACAGTAGACAAAACTTCAAAATATGATAAAACAAAAAAGAGAAGCTTTTAGTAAAACTTTTCACATTCACATGTTAATTAAGACTTTTTGTTTATTTTGATCCATACTATTACCTCCTTAAATATTTTGCAATATTTTTTTAACACCCTTCTATTCATATTTTTTTAAAATCTCCATATACTTCACACTCTTTTTACATTTCTTTGACTTACCTACTTTTGTAATTTTTTAAACATCTATTCTATTTATTTATTTATTTTTTTGGGTTTTTTACACGTAATTCTGTCCTCAGCCCCTATTTTTTGCTAAAATTGTTTCTAGTTTTGTTTATTTTTTAATATTGAGTTAGAATTAATGTATTTTGTTTTTATTTTTATTTTATTTTTAT
>NW_025400983.1:2258765-2261956 GCF_015345945.1 Tribolium madens
CCCTATTTTTTGCTAAAATTGTTTCTAGTTTTGTTTATTTTTTAATATTGAGTTAGAATTAATGTATTTTGTTTTTATTTTTATTTTATTTTTATCTGTAATCAAATTTTTTTACTCAGATTATTTTTGTTTTCTCATTTTTACGTTTGTTTTTTTTTCTCTAGATATATACATCTTTTTATTTGTTGTCTCTTTTCATATGTTTTAAATTAATGTAGGTATTTTATATTTTTTTTTACTTTCTTACATTTTTATTGTTTTTTTTATTTTATGTTTCAATTTATTGTCGTTTCTCTAATCACCAAATTAGATTTTTTGTTTTTGTGCGTCTGCATCCATTAAAATTAATGCCATGTCAGTGCAGCAACCTCCTGAAAAAAATCTTCTTCACGTAAATAAAGCATTGCTTTATCGTCGTGTATAATATTTCGTTTTATTTTGTACTCACCTACCAGCATTTCTTGAATATAAACAGTAGATAAAACTTCAAAATATGATAAAACAANATCGTCGTGTATAATATTTCGTTTTATTTTGTACTCACCTACCAGCATTTCTTGAATATAAACAGTAGATAAAACTTCAAAATATGATAAAACAAAAAAGAGAAGCTTTTAGTAAAAATTTTCACATTCATATGTTAATTAAGACTTTTTTGTTTATTTTGATACATACTATTAGCTCCTTAAATATTTTGCAATATTTTTTAACACCCTTCTATTCATATTTTTTTGAAATCTCCATATACTTCGCACTCTTTTTACATTTCTTTGACTTACCTATTTTTGTAATTTTTTAAACATCTATTCTATTTATTTATTTATTTTTTTGGGTTTTTTACACGTAATTCTGTCCTCAGCTTCCTATTTTTTGCTAAAATTGTTTCTAGTTTTGTTTATTTTTTAATAGTGAGTTAGAATTAATCAAATGTAATCAAATTTTTTTACTCAGATTATTTTTGTTTTCTCATTTTTACGTTTGTTTTTTTTTTCTCTAGATATATACATCTTTTTATTTGTTGTCTCTTTTTATATTTTTTAAATTAATATCAGATGTTGGTATTTTATATTTTTTTCTTACTTTCTAAGCATTTTTCTAGTTTTTTTATTTTACGTTTCAATTTATTGTGGTTTCTCTAATCACCAAATTAGATTTTTTGTTTTTGTGCGTCTGCATCCATTAAAATTAATGCCATGTCAGTGCTGCAACCTCCATAAAAAAAAATCCTCGCCACGTAAATAAAGCATTGCTTTGGCACACCGTCGTCGAAATCAAATCAGTATCGATCTGTTTCGAATTGAATTGCACCGAAAAGTGGAGTCGAGACGTCCAATAAGGATGAAGAACATCCTGAGTACAGTAGAGGGAAAACACTGTTGGGGTCCTGCCTCGCTAACGTCTTCTTCTGCACCATTCATCGCGCGCGCTTCTCCAGTTCAACACCGAAGAAGAAGTCGTCGCCTCGCAAGTGCAATAGTGTGCCAAAATGGGAGTTTTTAACCTCATCGTCGGCGTTTTACTAATGGTGAGAGCAAATAACAAATTCCGGGGGGTGAATCGGGGTGGCCGCCCCTCGGGGCTTCCCCGATCAATACCGATTTGATTTTCTCAACGATTGGGTTTTTATTGGACAGTTAGCGCATTGTTTGGCGTCGAAAACGGTACAAAATTCGATTTTCAGACACCTGTAAGTCCGCTATTTAAACGGAACACTCGACGAGTTCACCTAAAAACGGCTCTAATGCGCCTTTTGATTACGGTGGGCGCTGAGCGGTATTTTGCACACCCACGTGAACGAGCACTGTTTACTGAAGAGATTACTGCAATCTTTTCATTGGCGCAAATTGGGTTTTTGACGGCGAGAAATTAAACGGTATTGTGCGAAATTCAATTTGGAGTTTTAAATGGCAAGGCGCGAAATTGTTTATCGAGTTGGCGAGGCGTAGGGTAAGGCCGGGAAAGGTGGACACTTAATTTTTTTTTAATTTTTTCCCTGTGCTTTACAAAATAAAGCAGTTCACAAATTTTTGCACACTCTGTATATTTGTGTTTTCTTAATATTGCGAAAAATTGCAAACACATACAGGCTGTGCCAGAACTCGCGCCCCAGATAAAAATGTTAAAAAAATTGTATCTATAAAAATTTCGAAGTTATGAGGGTTTAAAGTTTGCACTTTGACTCTATTTATTTCTGTTGGAAAAATAATTTTCTAAGTTTTTTTTGCTATAGGCTATTAAAAGAGGAAACAAGAAAGCTGTATCCTAAATTGTAACTCTGTTCAATGTTATTTGTGGCTTTTATTGGCAAAATTTTTGTACCTTTACTAATTAATTGTAAAAAAACATATACATCAGTATCATTAAATAGACATAAAAAAATGTCAAATGTCAAAAAATAAATGTCAAAATTTTTTGACAGATAGAACATTTTTTTCATGTTCCTGGTATCTTACCTTACTTGAAAATTTTCTCTGGAGCGCGAGTTCTGGCGCACCCTGTATATTCTATAAAAAAAACAAAAATCACTAAATTAGATCAAATTTAATATTAGTTTAGTTAGTTTCGCTCTGTTCAGTCCGTTTATCTTGCAAAACATGCTTAAAAAATCACAATTGGTGTTATTTTGATTGTTTTACTTAAGTACTTTTTTTTAGATGAAAACAATTTTTTTTGAAAGATTTTGCTAAAACTGTTGAGCTAAAAAAGGAGTTATAGAAAAATTTAAAAACAAAATCTTGAAAGTAAAAAAAATTAAGAAACAAAAAGTAAAACAAGAAAAATCTGAGTAAAAAAAATTGTTTACAGAAAGTCAAAAAAATAAAATAGAGCAAAATAGACTGACTAATTTTAACTCAATTTAAAAAAAAGAAACAAAATTAAGCTAAAACAGAAACAATTTTAGCAGCTGAGAACAGAATAAGGTTTCATAAAATTAAAAAAAAACAATTAATAATAGTTTTAAAATATTACGAAAATAGACACTTCAAGGAAGTGTAAAAAAGTCAAGTAAATGTAAAAACGGTATAAAACATATCGAAAGAGCCAACAGATAAAAAGATAAAAGCATTTGATAATAAACAAAAAAAATGTATTAAATAAGATATTTCAGGGCTTTTTTAACAATATCAAAAAAGAAAAAAAATCATTTTTTAAATAAGTAAAAAATTAATATATTTCTGATATGTAAAATC
>NW_025400983.1:2264282-2267880 GCF_015345945.1 Tribolium madens
CTCTTGCTGAAAAAAATCCAGAAAAAAATGTTTTAATGTTCCAAATGTAATGTACTTTTACAATGTTTTTTTTTTATTTGGAAGATGCTTCTATTATCTTTTTTTTAGTATTATCGTTCGTTATCTTGTTTTCTTAAGCCTTTTTTTGCAATTTTATTTAAATTCTTATATTTTTTTATTTCCTTTTATACATTTCTCAAGTAATTGTTTATTTTAATACTGTGTTTTTTAACTTTTCAGTCTGTTTTTTACAAATTGTTAGTTGTTCTTAATTTGTCCGTGAAAAAAATTTCCTTTCTCCTTTTTTAGTTTAGTTTATTACTTCTCGAACTTTTCGTATCTAATTCTGTTCTAATCTTTACTTTTTTTCCATTTCAAGTTCATTAATTCCTGTCGTCGCGTATAAACGGCAATAAATAACGTCGGCAAGCAGTGAATCTCAGATCTCGGAATTTTTCAATTAGCCAATTATTTATTTGCTAATTCCTCCTGCTATCACACAAATCTAAATCCAAATCAAAAACGTGTTTGTCGAAAATTCCACATGGATTGTCGCATTCCTCGTGTTTGTTTCAAAGTCTGGGACACTAATTGAGTGAACTCAAACGGTTAACGGTTAACTCGTTTACCACAAAATAACCGAAGGACAAGAAGATCAGGAGCTTTTGCGGCGTTCTGTGCAATTTTCGCTTTAATTAAACGCCTGTAATAACATTAATTCAGTGGACGTACCAATAAAACACCGAGAAATACCCGAGACGCATTGTTGGGAGGCGGTCACTGACGTCTGACCCAAGGTGGTAAATGCAACCAATCGATGATGGGAGAGAAAAAATAATCAAAGCCGAATTTACTCAACTGGAGAGAAATAAATCAAGTATTGATTTCGACTTTTGCTTTTCGTTGAGTTTCTTTCTTTCACCGGTTTTGCTTTCGACGGAGGTCGAGGTTCGCGCTAATTTTTTCATTAGAGACACTGAAAAAGCGAGGTAAATAACTGCAAGTGTCAACTGTTTTCATGGTTTAATCGTGATGATCTTGAAAAATTCTTTGTTTCAAACATTTATTTGCAATTCAAAAAATGCTCTTAATTTAAGTGCCTTGTTACGTTTCATCAAAATACACGAAAAAGAAACAATAGAATGATGCATTTTTTGTTTGAAACACACTTTGGATTCTTCGCATTATTTTATTGTTCGAAAATCCCATATACTCGGTGACCCAAATTCGCACACTAAACGATTAAATTAAAAACAAAAAATACAACCCTAATAAAACAGTTATACCGAGTGAACCAAAAGTAGTACCCAAAAATTATAATTTTATTTTTTATGATATAAATAAAAATGACCTGTTTGAAATTTTTTTTGAAAAACACTAAAAATATGAATTTAGTGAATGAAAATATTTTAATTTTCGTTATTTTAAATACGTTTTAGAATCACACAGTGATTTTGCAAGGTTTTTTAGCTTTTCCTATTCCTAAGTTATACCGTTTTCGAAATATTTAGACTTTTTTAAAATCAATTCAATGCCAAAAAACCTGAATTATTATTTATTTGAAAATTAAAACTTATAAAGGTAGTATCGGTTTTTTTGTTGATATTTAAGGTCTGTAAAATGTTATTTTTGGTAACTTTTAAGAAGAAACCACAATAAATGGAAACGTAAAAAAAAAACAAGAAAAATGCTTAAAAGTAAAAAAAAATTATGAAATACCTACATCTGATATTAATTTCAAAAATATMAAAAGAGACAACAAATAAAAAGATGTACAGAAAATGAGAAAACAAAAACAATCTGAGTAAAAATTTTAATTACAGATAAAAATAAAATAAAAATGATGCAAAATAAATTAATTCTAACTCAGTATTAAAGAAAATAAAATTAAACGACAACAGACAATTTTACCAAAAAATATGAATTAGGTTTAAAAACCAAAAATAAATAAATAAGTAAATAGAATAGATGTTTAAAAAATTACAAAAATAGGTAAGTCAAAGAAATGTAAAAAGAGTATAAAGTATATGGTGATTTAAAAAAAATATGAATAACTACAGGGTGTTAAAAAATGATTGTAAAATATTTAAGGAGGTAATAGTATGGATCAAAATAAACAAAAAAGTTTTAATTAACATGTGAATGTAAAAATTTTTAGAATTTTTACTAAAAGCCTCTCTTTTTCRTTTAAACAGACTGCAATAAATGTTTGAAAAAACTAATATTCTTACTTTGCTAACCCATTTTTATTAGGACTTTTTTGTTTGTTTTAGTCCATACTATTATCTCCTGAACTATTTTACAATTTTTTTAGCAGATAAAAAAAACAGTTGGTAAAAAATCGAAAAATGTTTTAAAGAAGACTTCGGTGCTTGGACGAGACAATAATCATAAAAAAGTAAAAATAGACAAATAAAGAGGATAGCAAAGGATATTAAAAAACAAAACAAACAGAAGAAAATTCAAAAATAAATAATTTAGCTAAAAATTGATTTCGACTTTTGCTTTTCGTTGAGTTTCTTTCTTTCACCGGTTTTGCTTTCGACGGAGGTCGAGGTTCGCGCTAATTTTTTGATTAGAGACACTGAAAAAGCGAGGTAAATAACCGCGAGTGTCAACTGTTTTCATGGTTTAATCGTGACGATCTTGAAAAATTCTTTGCTTCAAACATTTATTTGCAATTCAAAAAATGCTCTTAATTTAAGTGCCTTGTTACGTTTCATCAAAATACATTAAAAATAAACAATAGAATGATGCATTTTTTGTTTGAAATAGACTTTGGCTTCTTCTTGTTGACCTCCCATTATTTTATTGTTCGAAAATCCTATATACTCGGTGACCCAAATTCGCACAAACACTAAACGATTAAATTAAAGACAAAAAATACAACCCTAATAAAACAGTTATACCGAGTGAACCAAAAGTAGCGCACAAAAATCATAATCTTATGAGTCTTTTTTTTAATTTTTCTAACAGGTCATTTTTATGTTTAGCATTTATAAAATAAAGTAGTCTAATATGTGTAACTTTTTAACTCAGATTATTATGTCCGGTTTTTTTAGTCATTTTTCTATGTTCTATGCATTTTCAACAAAAACCCGTATTTCTACCAAAACATCAAAAAACAACATTGAATTTGACTTTTTACCCTGATTTTTAACCCTAAGTTCTAACTCAGATTTTCCCAAATCATCAATTTTTTTAAGAAAATGAGTCGATTTTCAAGTTTTGTCGTTGAAGTTTGGAAAAACAGCCCATTGAAGTCGGTTCAAAAACACAAAAAATTGAGAAAATGACTTGTTTTTAGGCTCATTTTATCTATTGAAACATCAATTTTTATGGAAAATTCCCCATTTTAAAATGTGAGCCAGATTTTTTATGCCAAAAGTAAGAAAAACTACCCCGTTTTTACGATTTCTTAAAAATGTGAGCCAGACGTAACTACTGAATCTGTGGTTTTTGTTGAAAAAAAAAATGCATAGAACATAGGAAAATGACTAAGAAAACTAGACATAATAATCTGAGTTAAAAAGTTACACATATTAGACTAAAATGAAAAACAATTAATTTTTCAGCTGTATATAAAAACTACACCTGC
>NW_025400983.1:2270223-2277683 GCF_015345945.1 Tribolium madens
TTTAATGCCCGCATGAACAATTCAAACAAAGAACTATTTAAAAAATCAGAATATGCAACTGCATTTATTATTTGACCAACTGTTTTACAGAAATACGAAGCGCAATTTGAATGATCACCAAAAATATGTGCGGGTCCATTTAAAATATCATTTTTAAGTTTTCTGTTTTTTGATGAATTGTACAGCTTTCGTTTTTTCTGTATTTTATAGCTGAAACAATTGCTGTTCAAAATTTCAAGTAATTGTTGCGCAAGAATACTACATCTGTATTTAAAAACACTTTAAACCACAAATGTGTTTCTAGAATGATGTTAATGTTCAAAATACTACAAGAAAAAATGTTATGTTTTATGATTTTTAATTCCAAAAATAAATGCCCTATGTCAACAATCCTTCGACCACTTGGAACAAAATTTTGTTCTTGACTAGTTTCTTTGTCAATAATAAACACTTCATCGTCATTGGATCTCGATTCAATTGACTGAAAACTACATTCTGCAAGACTTGATTTACTTGGAAGATCAGTTTTAGTTGTTTTTTCCAATAATTACGCATCATTTTCGAATTTGTCTTTTTTTTTTTGAAAGAAATTGTTTAGAATTATTACTCATAATTTCAATACAACGTTTTCAACAACAAATGATAAGAAAATTTCAAAGCACTGCGGTGGAAGAGAGCCACTAGCAAACTGCAAAGAGTCAAAAAGTAAACAAGTTATAAAATTGTACGTTTTCAATATATACCACCCTAAAATTTAGCAAAACCCACCACTAAACCTTGTTTTTCAAAATGTTCTGGAACTGGGTTGGTATAAGCACCTGGTTTATCTGAGCAGAATGACTAATAATGAATCAAAAAAAAGTCATTTTTCTCTTGATTTTGCTCGTTTCAGGTGAAGCGAAAAATGTTTCTCCTTTGCAGTTTTGGCGTAAAATGAAAGATACATTTTTTTTAAAATCTATTAATAAATAATGATAGTTTTTGTTAAAAATGACTTTGTTTTTTATCTTAAAGCTATTTCTTTGAGTTGCTATTTATCAAAATTATGTTTTTCCCACACTTTTTTTATTTAACTTGCGAAAACTCATTTGTCAAAGTGACATTATTGTCAAAAAATTATTCTAAGCCCAAAATCAAGAGAAAAATGAACTTTTCTTTCTACTGAGCTAGAATCTGAATCTCTGAAATAAGAGAAACTCAGCGATGGTGAAATTCTGTTTGTTTACTTTATTTCCATTTTATGACTAAAGGACCAGGCACCAGGTAGAGAAGGTCGGATGATTGACAGCTGCCACAGAATAAAAATCTAAATAGAGTATGCAACTTACAGTACACCAAATCTGAACAGTTCATTCGGTACCCTAGAGCCTTAAGGGGATTCCACCCGTATTCTTCTTATGGGAATTACAATGTAAACTCGATCTAAAATATCTCGGAAACTAACTGGAATTTTTGCTTATTTTTTTTTAAATAATAGATATGTGTTATATGCAGGGGCCCAATTTTTCCTTTTTTCAAAAAAGGTAGTTATTAATTTTTTATCGAACTAAATGTAATTTCTTTTTTGTTCTTTAATTTCTTAAAAATTCAGCCCCTATCAAATAATGTAAATAAGTAATACGCAAAATATATCTTTAAAATATTGAAAAATGTAAAAATGCCAGCGAATCGGATTAATAATTTTTACAACTTTTATCTCTTATAAGTTCTCTCTTTCCACTGTATCTGCAGTTGGGTTCGACCGCGGTAAAGGGACCCATCATAAATAGCCGCTGACAATAAATTTCACAATTACTAAATAATCTCGATATTTACTTTATTCTTGAGGTTTTAACACAATTTTTACATAGTAGGTACCTTTCTAAGGTAATAAATAAAATTAAAAATAATTATCAAAAATGTAGCAAGTACACTTTTTTTGCTCATGTCGATTTTGTCAGATAAAAATCTTTATTTTTATAACATGCAATTTTCAATAGTAATTTGTTTTTGAGTGACGACGTTATCATGACATTTTTAAGAATTGTAAATAAAAAAACAAATTTTTTACGAAATCAGTTGTACAAAAACTTGTAAATTAGTTTCCTGCTTATTGTCAAGATGTCAATAAATTGCACTAAATCTGATGATTACTTGAAAACTAATTTTGTCTGATAATAATAAATTCTTGAAAAAAATATTTTGTTTTGTTAGAGCGAAAATTTAGTAAACCGATATTTTTAATAAACTACAAAATTCGTGTTGTTTAAAAAAAAATTTCAACATTAATATTGGAGCAAAATTCTAAAAATTGTTTTAAAGAAAATTGGCAAAATTAACAAAAATATACGACTTGATTGATGACGTGTGTTTTATGGAATACACTTCTCTTGGCATATTGTCAATTTTAATATTATTCTGACAAATTGCTTCATAATAATTTCTGAATTTAATAAAATTTCTTATTTAATATCAAAATTAAAAACAACACGAATTTTATAGTTTCTAAAAAATCTCGGACTATTAAATTTTCGCACCCTAATGGTCGCTCGAATTTTAAACCACGACTTTAATTTTAAATTCGAATTTAATTAGGGTTGAAATAAATATAAAAAAAACAAAATCAAATTCATAAATGTGTAAAAAACCCAAGCACCAGATTTCGCTCAGATTATTTCTTTTGCTCAATACCTGCAAACCGACCCAACAATTTCAATTTTAGGGATCTTTTACAATCCTGTCAATCATCCATCGCAGGGCTGTACGAAATAATATCTCGTTTACTGTTTTCCCCACGTCGATTCTTTATTTTTTCATACGTCAACAAGAAACCTCGCTTCTTCAAATTTACCGTTAGCTTTTGGGTAGAATCCCCTTAAAGAGCGGATTTATATGCATAAAAAACAAGAAAAAAGCACTTAAAAAAGCATACAATTTTTGTAAAAAAAATATTTTTTATAAAAAATCATTAAAAACTTATAACAAAACTATGTGAACAATAAATCAGAATACTTGAAAAAATCGGTAATTTTTCTATTCAACCTTCAGTGAAACAGATTTTTATGCATATAAATCCGCTCTTTAATTATTATTCTACAGAGTGGTTATAAATGATTTTCATCTAGCCAGCTGTGAATTTTTCATGTAAAATAAAAAATGCCGCTTTACGAAAATAGCGGTACCTACTTGTTTTAACTCAAAATTAAAAAATCGCCGTTTACTAAGCGTCCACTTCGAAAATAGAAATAAATTATAAACTTGTTCTCTTCCAAAGTATACGTTATTATCAATTATTATTGGAAATTAGTTGAAACAATAAAAGTTTAATTAACAACAATTTATTATTAATTAATAAGTGACACTAATGACAGAACTAGAGCTTTCAAAAAAGTAGAGCGGCACAAATAAAGTTACATGCAAAAAAATTCCAAAGCTGGCTAGATGAAAATCATTTATAACCACTCTGTATTTGAACGAGTTTTATTGAGCTCCAATTTTAGTTAAATAACTTAAAGGTAAAAGCAAAGTACTTTTATTATATATTTGTGAGAAATGAATTAATTAAGAGACGATGTTAAACCAATTTATTTAATAAAATTTTCGGTTGTCTCAAAATACCTAGATTGGGACAATGACTATTGAAAGTACTGAAATAAAATTTTTCTTCAACAGTTAATAATAAGAGTTATCATCTAAGTCACTTGAGTCAGAGTTTTCATGATTACAGTTAATTATATCGTTAATTTATTAGAAAAAGATCATATGAAAATGATCACAGACGATTAATTAGTTTTATTATTTGATCGATAAGACCACATTTAAATCCAAAAAATGTCAAGTCAAAATATCATCAAATTCATAAAACATTTTATCTTTAAAGAGATATAAATTTCTATATCTGAATGCTCTGCTTATATTTGGAGGTATTCCAGCAAATAATTTTGAAATGAGGCCATTTTTCTTTGATCTAAACAAACACTTATCAAACTCAATATACAAAACTTTATCATAAAATATATATGTTTTTCCAGAATAAGTTCTAAATATCGCATCAATTCGTTTTCTTTTTGGTATTCCTAGATTTTCAATAGAGCGGCCATTATATGCGTTTTTAACACTAAAACTTGGAAAATCAATTAAATAATATAAATTTTTAACAACTATTAAAACATCACCTGAAGGTCTTTGATAAATATGCGAAACTTCTTTAAAATCATCTGGTAAAAAATATAAATAATCTTTAATTAATTTCGGTTCTTTATCATAAGTCCTGTCTTTTAAATTGACTAACCAAACATATTTCTTATAAAAAATATACATATGATGATTTGCAATTAAAAATGTGTCAATTTCTTTATTAAAATCACATAAATTCACCATAGGCTCGTGAGTCGAAGACGAATTACCAACAGTATCTTTTACTCCGATGTGAGTCCTATTTCGTGCAATAAAACAGTATAAAAATTAGTTTGATCATCAGGTGTATTGCTTGATTCATCAAAATACCAGTTTTCTGATTTATCAAAATGAATTCCTAAACATTCATTATTATTTGGAAAGAAGCCATGTGCTAAGACATTACCTTTTCCGTCAAAACTGCTAGAACATATTCCTTTTTGGCAACGTGAATTATGATTATGATGAAACAACGTGTTAGAAAATGATATAAGTATATCTGGTTTAATGCTATTGTACTCAAACTTTAAATTTGAAACAGATTCCCACTGATCAAAGGCTTTTTGTGCTAATTCTTTCATCTCGTTTCTAGCTAACGAAAAATACCATTTAAGATTTGTTTTATTCCATTTTTGATAATGAATTCTATAAGCTGTTGGATTATCTTTAACGCCACATCTTGGTTTACTGATAAAAGCAAGTGTTTCTTGATTTAATGTTCCATCAGTTGGTAAATTATAGAATTCTTGAAACCTTGTTAATGCTTCATTGGTATGCGAAGCACCAGTCAAAGACGTTTTTCTTCAATTTCATAAACATTTATTGCAATATTTAAAAACTCTTCATACTTTTGAATATTCTCTTCTATTATATGTACAGGGTACTCTATATTTAATTTTTCATATTTTTTCATATTATAGTTAGATGGTCTCTCTGAATTTTTCTCAGCTGGATTTAATATACTTTCTAATGCATATTCAAAACATCTGAGATTTTCTTGTTTTAAGCATTTGAATTTATTTGTTTTTGTATTTTTCACATTAATGCAACACTTTTTATTTTTATAATATGTTGGTAATTCAATAAAGGTCCCTCCTCTAAGATGAGTATGTTTACTAGATTGTAAATCAGCATACAAGACTCTGTTAAATCTATATTTTGTATTTTTTGAATTAAAATTAGCAAACCTAGATACGATATTACTATTCATATATCCTACTCTATTATTTGTTGTATTAATTGATGAAATCGTTTCTAATCTACTAGGATAAAATTGTTTTCGTAATCGTAATCGTAATAAATCGTGTTGATTTATATCTGAATAAAATCTATAGTCAACAAGCATATCATTCCAAGCTCCTTTAACTCGAACTACTTTAACTTCTTCATCTTCGTCATCGTATTGAGGTAATTCTTTTAAATCTTTTGATTTATTTTCAATTCCCTCTCTTCTTTCTCTTGGTGGAGTTATTAAATCATCATCTACTTGTAATTGTTGTAATAGTTTAAGATTTGTAATTTTATTTTTTAAAAATGTTTTACCTTTAGGGATTTGACCGTTTATAAAATCAATCAGTTCTTTTACTCTAAACTTTTTTACAAACTCATATAATTGAGTTCTGGTTTTATTGTTTATATCTCTTTGAAATTCTTTTATATATCTTTGTCTACGTTTTAAGCTTCTAAGTTGAGCTTCCATTTATATAGGAAAAATTTGTTTAAATAATTTTATTAACAAATTTTTTGTTAAATTTTTTTTAGTTAATCAGTGAGTGCCATTCCAATTTAAGATGTGCATCCATATGTCTTCTTCCTATTGGTCTTTTACATTTAGGACTTGGTCTTTTTTCATTATTTGTAAAATATTCTGCCCAGCACTTCTTACATATCGATTGATGTGCGTCATTAAGTTTATTATTAAAAAAATAATTTTCTAAAGTCTTTTCAATTTTACATTTTGTACAAACCTTGGTATAACACTCTTTACATATAGTTTGTTTACCACATTTAAATTTTCTAGTTTGAAAATAATTACTACAAATACTTGAATCTTGTATTCCTCTTGGTGTAGATTTCTTTTTATAACTCCAACATTCTTTGCAAGTTGCATGATGTCCATCTGAATGATTCTTATTCCTATAATAATTTTCTAAAGTCTTTTCAGTTTTACATTTTGTACAAGACTTCGATTGATTATTATCCATTTATTTATCAAAAATTTTTGTTAGTAATATAATGACTTGATGAAGATGGGTGAGCAAAGTATTTTTTAAATGATAACTCAAATTTTTATGGAATTCGATTTTTAAAATTTCCACACCAGTTTGATCTTCTATTTTTATGGTTCAATGCTAGATATTTCTTTATTTGTTTGATGCAAACTAATTGATTTTCAATTTTAGTAGTCTAATATTAAGATATTAAGATTTTTTTGACTGGTTATCCATTAAAAAAAAATGTTAACCATGGCCCTTAGTAGTGTAATATGTGTAACTTTTTAACTCAGATTATTATGTCTAGTTTTCTTAGTCATTTTCCTATGTTCTATGCATTTTTTTTTTTAACAAAAACCACAGATTCAGTAGTTACGTCTGGCTCACATTTTTAAGAAATCGTAAAAACGGGGTAGTTGTTCTTACTTTTGGCATAAAAAATCTGGCTCACATTTTTAAAAAGGTCATAAAAATGAGGAATTTTCCATAAAAATTGATGTTTCAATAGATAAAATGAGCCTAAAAACAAGTCATTTTCTCAATTTTTTGTGTTTTTGAACCGACTTCAATGGGCTGTTTTTCCAAACTCAACAAACTTCAACGACAAAACTTGAAAATCGACTCATTTTCTTAAAAAAATTGATGATTTGGGAAAATCTGAGTTAGAACTTAGTGTTAAAAATCAGGGTAAAAAGTCAAATTCAATGTTGTTTTTTGATATTTTAGTAGAAATACGGGTTTTTGTTGAAAAAAATGCATAGAACATAGAAAAATGACTAAGAAAACTRGACATAATAATCTGAGTTAAAAAGTTACACATATTAGACTACTAAATAAAAGTGACCTGTTTGAATTTTTTTTTGAAAAACACATAATAAAAATATGAATTTTGTGAATGAAAATATTTTAATTTTCAGTATTTTAAATAAAAAAACTATGTTTTTTATTACGTTTTAGGGTCACTCAGTGATTTTGCAAGGTTTTTTAGCTTTTCCTATTCCTAAGTTATACCGTTTTCGAAATATTTAGACTTTTTTAAAATCAATTCAATGTTAAAAAACCTGAATTATTATTTATTTAAAAATTAAAACT
>NW_025400983.1:2278503-2282287 GCF_015345945.1 Tribolium madens
ACCGGTTTTGCTTTCGACGGAGGTCGAGGTTCGCGCTAATTTTTTGATTAGAGACACTGAAAAAGCGAGGTAAATAACCGCAAGTGTCAACTGTTTTCATGGTTAATCGTGATGATCTTGAAAAATTCTTTGTTTCAAACATTTATTTGCAATTCAAAAAATGCTCTTAATTTAAGTGCCTTGTTACGTTTCATCAAAATACATTAAAAATAAACAATAGAATGATGCATTTTTTGTTTGAAATAGACTTTGGCTTCTTCGTGTTGACCTCCCATTATTTTATTGTTCGAAAATCCCATATACTCGGTGACCCAAATTCGCACAAACACTAAACGATTAAATTAAAAACAAAAAATACAATCCCAATAAAATAGTTATACCGAGTGAACCAAAAGTAGCGCAGAAAAATCATAATCTTATGAGTCTTTTTTTAATTTTTCTAACAGGTCATTTTTATGTTTAGCATTTATAAAATAAAAGTGACCTGTTTGAAATTTTTTTTGAAAAACACTCATAATAAAAATATGAATTTTGTGAATAAAAATATTTTAATTTTCGTTACTTTAAATAAAAAAACTATGTTTTTTATTACGTTTTAGGATCACTCAATGATTTTGCAAGTTTTTTTAGATTTTCCTATTCCTTAGTTAAACCGTTTTCGACTTTTTTGATTTTTTTTGTAACTTTCTAGCCAAAAATCGATAACTCAACTATTTTTGAAAAAATAGTTTTGAGTAAAACCTTTTTAAAATTTATGTTACACTTGTTTCGTTGTGTTTTTTACCGAAAAAAAAATGATCAAATTTTGTTGAAAATCATATTATTTTTGCTTCTTGGAACATTTTAGCATGTTTTTAAGATAAATAAGACTTCATCGAGACAAGATAAAAAATCAAGAAATTAAATCGAAGATGATGCTATTTTTCATTTTCTCAAGCGTTTAAGAAAGTTTTTCAGCCAGAAATGCAATCTTTTGCAAAATTTTGCCCAAAACAGTCGAAAAATCAATAAAAATTGTGCTATTTTTGCCTCTTTAAGCAGTTAAATATATTTTTGAGCGAATAAACTGAGTTTTTACGCTAAAACAGACCAAAACTTACCAAATTAGATCGAAAATTATGACATTGACGTTTTCCAGAGTAAAAGAATGTTTTTGAGATAATAATTAGTCCACAAAATCATTAAACTAGATTCAAATTACCGTTCTATTTTTTTTTTTTTTAAATGAAACAGAATTTAATTCAGCATCAACATTCCCTATACTTATAAGTGATTTAATGATTTCCAAGTTATCTTAACTTTTTTAATGGAAGAAATTCATTATTTTATCTGTAGTAGTTTTTTTTCACAATTGTGTTATTTTTATTCGTAAATATAAATTAATTTTAGTTAGTTTTAGTATCAAAAAAAGTTACTATAACTTGAAAACTATTAAATAGAAAATGTTAATACAGCTCGAAGCAGAATTAAATTCTCCTCCATTTAGTATAAAAAAAATTGAGCGTTTCATTTAGAAAATTGATTTAAGGGCTTTGTTAATTATTTTCCCAGTTATGAATATACCAAAAGAAAGACCAAACCTTTCTCTTCCATATGCCCAAATACGAATTCAAAATAACAAAAAATGGTAGAGTTACCAATTTTTGAAGAGAAAGGTGCAAATCCAAAAAAAATAAAAAAAGTATAAATATTTCTAAAACCGTTAAAGGGAAGGCTAATAGAAACTTTCTCAGTTGATACCCACTTCCGGTATAAGCGGAAGTGTCGCCATCTTGAAAATATTTTTATTGCGCAGGACCTAACCGGTAATAACTATAAACAAAATTTTAGGTAAATATCGTCATTAGAACCGCCAGTACTTCTTATGTGGAGTTTAACTAGGACACCCTGTATAACACACACTATTTACCCAAACAAAAACAAAATAAAAATAATAACAAAAGAACAAAAAATAAAACAATACATTTTGCCTTCTTCAATAAATGTTAAAGAAAGGAAACAAAACAAGAATAGCCTTTTATTTCATTCTATTTTATTGTTTCTTTATTTCTTTGTTTTTTTTTTTAAATTTTATTTTTATTTTGTAAGTGGTGATGCATAATGCATGGATTCTTGTCGACTTTGTCATCTCCGCTTCAGCTTCCTCGCTTTAATTAATTGATTTCGCTTGATTAGCATTCATTATCTTATCACCACGCACCAATAACTTGCAGATGCAGAGTTCCTGCTCGGGCCACGTCCTCGGCGACGAATGCAACAGCGATTGGGAGTGCAAAGAGAGCATTTCCGGATCGATATGTCACAGAGGGAGATGTCTTTGCCAACCCTTCTTCGCCAGAGTCAATCAAACGGCTTGTGTGCAATGTGAGTCATTTGCTTTTTTTCATACATTATTTTCAGTTTCATGAAAAATTTTTCAGCGACTTTGCTGGGGTACGACTGTGTGGTACCCGAACAGTGCTCGCTCAAGGTCGCCAATAGCAGCTGTTTGGACGGGACGTGCCGCTGCGTCGACGGATTCCTCCAGTTCCGGAAGCACACTTGTCTAGGACGTGAGTCAATTTTCAATTATTTTTACAGAGTGTCCCAAATAACATTTAAAAAAGCTAACATTCGATGAGATGATTCTTAGTGTGCTGTGATTTGATTAGTGTAAATCTAATCACTATTTCTATAAAGCGCATCGTTTTGTGATTGAAAAACTTGTTCTTTTATTTTTTCCTGTTTTTCTATATTTATTTTTAATTAAAGCTTAAAGTTTTTAATTTTTGTTTTACTCAAATTTGTTATTCATATGTTTTCATTAAGATTTGAACAAAATGCAGCGAATATACGATTTTAATATTTTTTAATTCGTCTTCAATACGAGATTGGGTACTTCAGAGGTTTTTGATTTTAAATTGATTTGTGATTTTTAGATTTTTTAAGTGGATTTAAGCAGGTTTCGCAATTTGTAAATCATACGTTTTTACCTCTTCAAGATTTAAAACTTTTTTTTTGTCTCGTTCAAAACTTCCAAGTTTCCATTCAAGTTTTTCAACTGATAATGTTTTCAGGTTTTTAGTTTCAGGATAGAATTTATACAGTTTTACATCGTATTGGTTTTCTATTTTTTAAAAGATTCTCAAGTTTTCGAAATTGGGAGAATTAATTATAGAGGGATTTAAAGATTTGTTCGAATTATTCAGTTTTTAGTGATTTAATTTTTAAGATAAGATTTTTCAGGTTTTCAATTTAGGTTTTCTAAAAATAAATTAATTAAAAAACGAGATAAAGCCAATACAATTTTTAAAAAATGTTTAAAAATACAAAATTTTGGGGCAAATTTTTGATTAATTTGATTAATTAAATTGATAAAAAAAATGCATTGAAACTTTAATTCAAACAACAACAAAGTTTTTTCGAAAAATTTTACCAAAACTGGATAAAATTTAACAAATTAGATTAAAATTGGTATTATTTTAGCTTGTTTTGCCCGATTTACTTTGTTTTTGTAGCAGGGAATTTTTATTTGCAAGATCTTGTCAAAATATGCATAAAAATTACAAAAATAAATCTAAATTGATGTTATTTCGTTTGTTTTTTTGATTTAGGTCTTTTTGAGTAAAACAAAAAATTAAACAAAAAACGGTTTTTTCAAGTCGTTAAGGACGTTTTAAAACTAAAATCTCAGTGTTTGCAAGATTTGTTTGAATTTTCCTGTTTTTAGTCCTTTAATTTTGAAGATAAAATTTTTCAGGTTCTCATATTAAGTTTTTCAAAAATGAATTAATTAAAAAACAAG
>NW_025400983.1:2282822-2284349 GCF_015345945.1 Tribolium madens
AAATGGGTAATTTTTCAACCTCGGACTGCTTTTTCCACTTTTTTTTCAAATTTTTTGTTTTAAATATTTCAGATTTGTAATTTTTTGAATAATAAAATACAATAATTTACTGAATTGGTGAAAACGGTTACAATTCCAACTATTTGAAATTAAAATTAGTTATTTGAAGAAAAAACCACATTTCCACATTTAGCCAAAGAATTTAAAAATTTTGCCCCAAATTTCTACGAAAAATTCGAATTTGTTTGGATTTTTTTCATCAAAACGTGTATTTTCTTGAAAAACGCTTGTTTTAGAGAAACACGCTAGTCTGCCTCTGCCATCCAGTTCCCAGCCACTAACGGTACCACATCAAAGCGATTTTACACAATTTTTCCCGTGCTATTTTTACCAAGAATCGGTAATTCGCGCCTTAAAATCCCACTTTGACCATTGAATTTCAATTAACTCGAACTGTACTCGAAACGGTATGCCAACAGTGTTGAAATTCACCAGATCTGGTGATTTTTATGCTAGTTGGTGATTTGGCAAAAAAATTTGTAAAAATCTTAACACCTCATGATTTTTTTAGAAAGGTAACTGCAGCTGCTGCAGAAATAAAAAAAAAACGTTTAGTAAAATGAACTTTTTTGCGCAATTGTCAAAGAACACAATTCGATTTTTTAAGTTCTTTATCCAGAAACTGAATTATTTTACCAAACGTTCTCAAAATAAGACAAAAAATCATCAAATTAGTTAAGAAAATAAATTTATTTATTAACTGTGTATTTCAGATTGTTTCATTTGCATATTTAAGTTTTCAGGGTCCCAAATTCAAGTTAATGTATTTTTCAGCTCAAATTTTCAGAACTTTAGGAGTTAGGTACTTTTTAGGTTTCTGAAGCCTAATTTATTCGTGTTTCAAATTTTAATTTTGCAAATAATTTTCCCAAAAAAACTGTAAAAATCGCAACGGGGAGTTAAGAGATTTTCCCTTTAGCAGCTTTATTTAATCCTGTTTTCCCCTCACAAAAACAAAATTGTATTTTAACGAGCACACAAGTCTAAGTGCCCCATCCACAAATTACCTCTAATTACGACCTAATTGCACAGAATTCCTCATTTTGCATCTCATTCCAGCCTTAATTGTAGTCGATGTAAATCGTAACAAATTCGATTATACTCGGTGTAAAATTAAATCAACCATTATCTCTATTGAAATTACAGATTTGAATCTCGATTGTCGAAAAATCAACTTTGGCTTATTTTAATTACTTTAATAATTCGGTTAATTGTGTGCAATTATTGTAAGTGAAACGCGATCAAAGAACGTTCTGGATAGACCGTGACTGCCTTCGGCGAGGTTGTTGTCTTCTCACGCACATCTTTGAAAGGATGGGCCCCAAAGCGGAGCCTTGCGGCCAACTCTTGCAACTCTATTTTCTAACATCCTAATTAAAATCGAGCAAAATTGGATTGAAAATAGCTCAAACTGCTTTATTTTAGAAGAAAACTCTTATTAAAGCCAGTATTTGGTTGAAATTTTTT
>NW_025400983.1:2287929-2291585 GCF_015345945.1 Tribolium madens
CTTTATTTTGGAAGAAAACTCTTATTGGTCTTTGATTTAGATTGATTCCCAACTGAAAATTGAGCCAAATCGATTCAAAATATCACAAATTGCTTTATTTCAGCCTAAAATTAAGATTGAAGCAATTATATTTACAAAATACATTAATTTCGAATTATTTCTATATTAAAATCGAGCAAAAGTGAATTGAAAATAGCTCAAATTGCTTTGTTTCAGCCTAAAATTAGAATTGGCAATTATTTTAATAAAAAACATTAATTTTGAATTAATTCTGTATTAAAGCGCAGGTCTCACACATGTCATTTTACAGTTTTTTTTCATAATTGGGTAAACTAACAATTTGAGAAAAGTAAATAAACGCTGTTGACACAAAGAATTCTTTTGTATTATTTTAATAATAGAGTGCTGCTAATTGTTGGGTGCAGTTATCCAGTGAACAAATTGCACAATGGTTACTAAAAATGGAAAAAGCGTTTCTGTGAATAATAATTAAACAAAAAATCGTAAATCAGTCAACGACCTGGCCATCACAGGGCCAAAGAATAAATGTTTAGTCTTCCGGTGAACTGTAGTTGCGACTCTTCAATTGGTTGTATTTCATTTAATTGAAAAGCTTTTCCGTTCGCTTATTATTGTGATTAGATGCAGCTCCATATTGAACTCGGCTGTGGTTTACTGCAGCGCTCAACCGATTATTTACCTATCATAAATTACGCACTTATCTGCACATCATAACCGGAGGAGCGGTTAGGATTTTTTTTTTAATTTTTGTCACAAAAAAACTAAATTCGACAGATCTGAGACGAAAAATTGACTGGTTGAAAGACTTGACACATTTAGTCATAAAAGTGGTCACTTTTGGTCTAATATATTAAACACTTTTAAAAAACACGTAAAAATTTATTACTTCAGTGTTGTTTTTTAATTTTGGATCAAAAAGCACACAAGGTTTGTAAGAAAATATCTAAAAATCTACGAAAAATTATAAATAGGCAAAAGTGTGTTTTATGTAATTTTTTTTCTTACGACCTAAGACTGAGATAAAATAAAATAATTGTTTAATGTTTAAAAAAACGTGAGTGTAACTTTGTAGTGTGTATTATGAGAAAATACACACTACAAAGAACGCTCTAAAAATAAATAAAAAGAGAAACCTCTTTTAGAAGCCCGAAATGATTCAGAATAGGTATTATTTTCAAATTTTATTTAAGAAATATGCTAAAAAATAACAGAGACACAAATTTGAAATTAAGAAATTTTGTACTGTTGCCCTGAAGAAAAGTATAACATTTTTTTTAACATCCTGCAACTTGTGAATAAAGAACCAAATATTTTTGTTTTTAATTTTCGTTTTTTTTAAATTAAAATAATAGTGCGCCTCAGAAAAAAAATTAAGTGAGATAAAATTCCAGAAACATGGAAAATATGTTTAAAAAATTCTATCTGTCAAAAAAATTTGACATTTATTTTTCGACATTTGATTTTTTTATGTCATTTAAAGAAGATGATTGTGAATAAAATACAAACCTTGGTGGTCATCGTACCTCGGCTTATTTCTAAACCTTGTCATCGGTAATGAAACACCTTCCACCTCAGTATGTAATCTACTATTACAATATTCGTTTATATATTTTTTTGATTCTTTATTAATTTTATAATTTGTGAAAGAAATATGGGTTTTAGAAATTTCCATGAACTCAAGAGACATAGCATGTTGAAAATGACATAATTTTTAAAAGTTTTAGCACGTTTTTCACCCAAAAACATATTGTTTTCAAAATTTGGCTTAAAAATAACCCAGAAAATATCAATAAGTCGAATTTTTTTAGCGGTTTAGCATGTTTTTCAGTTAAAAACGCAATATTTTGCGACATTTTGTCAAAGATAACTCGAAACAGAACCAAATGATGTTGAAAATGACATAATTTTCGTCTTTTTGAAAAGTTTCAACACGTTTTTGCCCGAAGAATTTCTTCAAAAATTAACTGAAAAATCACCAAATTTTATCATTTGTAAATAAAAGTGGATTTTAGAAACTTTGATAAACTCAAAAAATAATACAAAATCTTTGATACTACAAAAAATGAATGGAATTTGTAGTTTTTCAATTTGACAATACATATTTGTTTTTCAAAATTTGAAGAATTTCTTATTGGCTTTTTGTTCTTTAAAAAAGATGATGAAATTTTGATAAACTCAAGAAACAAAAAAAATGCAAAATCTTTAATATTTTTTTTTATTAGTTTTTCAATTTTACAATTTACAAAATTTGAAAAATTCTTTATTGGCTTTTTATTTTTTAAGGTAGATGATTGTGAATAAAATAGTACACAAACCTTGGTGGTCGTACTTCGGCTTATTTCTAAACCTTGGTCATCGGTAATGAAACACCTTCCACCTCGGTATGTGATATACTATTACAATATTCGTTTTTTATATTTTTTGATTCTTTATTAATTTTATAATTTGTAAAAGAAATATGGGTTTTAAAAATTTTCATGAGCATATTATGTTAAAAATTACATTATTTTTAAAAGTTCTAGCAGGTTTTTCAGCAAAAAACATATTGTTTTCAAAATTTGCCTTAAAAATAACCTGAAAAACATTAACAAGTCGATTTTTTTGAGCTGTTTAGTACGTTTTTCAGTTAAAAATGCCATTATTTTGCGACATTTCATAAAAGATAACTCAAAACAGAACCAAATGATGTTGAAAATGGTCATTTCTGAAAGTTTTAACAGGTTTTTGGCCAAAAACGCCATGATTTCGAAGAGTTTCTTCAAAAATTAACTGAAAAATCACCAAATTTTATCACTTGTAAATAAATGTGAATTTTAGTAACTTTGATAAACTCAAAAAATAATACAAAATCTTTGATACTACAAAAAATGAATGGAATTTGTATTTGTTTTTCAAAATTTGAAGAATTTCTTATTGGTTTTTTGTTCTTTAAAACCTGTTATGTAATCTACTGTTTTACTAGTTTTCTTGAAAAAATCCTTATTTTCAGCGCAAATTACGTTGCATGTAAAAAGTTGTAGATATTACATTTCATCTTCATTTAACAATTGATATGAAGTATCATTATGTCATGTTTTTTAAAATTGATAAATTGTTTATCGGTTTCTTTTCTTGAAAGAAGATGATTGTGAATAAAATAGAAACTAATGTAAAAATCATTAGAGTAGTCAATAATTGTAAATTTCTTGACGCTTTCGAGAGTCTTGAAATATTTAAAAATAGAGATAATCTCATGAATTCAGACAACGGCCCCATTCCCTTTTCTCCCCTCTACTCGTTAGTTGAGGGTAGGGAAAGTGAAAGTCGGAAAATTAGTATATAAGGCATTACCATTGTTAAATTAGTTAGTTTTATTCTCACCTGAGGATGACCACTTTGTGGTCGAAACGCGTTGTGCTATTAAAATAAAAGTTTGGTGTGACGGGCTAATCGTGTTTTTGTTCATAATAAAATAGTAGATATTCAAACCTTGGTGGTCGTTGCTTCATCATGAAGCACTTCCCACCTCGGTATGTAATCTACTATTTTTCTAGTTTTCTAAAAAAATCCTTATTTTTAGCTCAAATTACCTTGCACGTAAAAAGTATGACATTTCATCTTCATTTAACAATTGATATGAAATATTATAATGTCAT
>NW_025400983.1:2293241-2296226 GCF_015345945.1 Tribolium madens
GTAAAAAGTATGACATTTCATCTTCATTTAACAATTGATATGAAATATTATAATGTCATGTTTTTTAAAATTGATAAATTGTTTCTTGGTTTTCTTTTCTTGAAAGAAGATGATTGTGAATAAAATAGTATACAAACCTTGGTGGTCGTTGCTTCATCATGMAGCACTTCCCACCTCGGTATGTAATCTACTATTTTACTAGATTTTTTGAAAAAAAAAAAATTTTCAGCGGCCCGGCCCGGCAACGTGTGCTACAGCAACGCCCATTGCCGTCTCTGGACCGCCGACAGCCATTGCGACTTCCTCATCCCCAACTTATTCGGCCGCTGCCAATGCAACACTCCATTCCGTCAAGTCGGCGACTCTTGCGTCCGCTCCGCATTCCAAACCAAACCTCCAACCACAACCACCACAACCGAATCCATCGATTTCAACCTAATCGCCAATAATGAACCATCAACGACCGCCAAAACCACCACGACCACCAAACCAACAACGAGTAAAACCACCAGGAGACGCCGCACAGTGGTCGAAACTGGCATGAAAACGGCAAAAACTTCAAAAAATCTTTATATTTAATAAGACACCTGAAGAACTGGTTTTGAATAGAGTTTTAGGCTTTTTCATTCAATCTAGACTAAAAATAACATTTTTCGAAACACCCTTTCAATGTTATAGTTGTTAATTCAATATGAGAACACGTGGCAATATCAATACAGCTTTCAACAATTAAAATTATTTTTTACCTCTGCATACATATTTACCTACAAAAGAAACTAAAAAAAAATTAGTGTTTGAATTACCATTTACAAGAAAAAAAATACATGTTTTTGATTTTACAAAAATTTGGTGTTCTCAAAATTATTAAACAAAGTTGTTTCCAAATTTATTTGAAAACTTGTTTCGATGTACAGGGATGTCCGAATAGGGAATCTCGGAAACTAAGAGGTTTAGCCAAAAACGAGTAATACATTCTGGTGCTCATTTTTTGAGAAAATAATATTGGTGAAAACCGCATCCCGCTATCGTCTTTTGTTTTCGACTTACAGACAAAAGTTGACATTTTGGCACTTTTTTACGAGGAATTTAATAATGTAGTTAACAATTTTTTTCAGTTATTAGTTTAGCCGTAATAAGATAAACTTGTATTTATTTTTTTCTGATCTAAAAAATATATATTTGTAACAGAATATTTTTTTATAATTACACTTAAAAAATGAAATACATATTTTGTGTGATAATAGTTGGCCATGGAAAAACTATTTCACTCCAAATGTGTAAATAATAATAGTTTTGTGAACTGTAAAATAGATGAAAAAATAGATAAAATTATAAAGATTTAAAAAATACGATACGGTAAAAGCATTGAACAAATATCCGAGCGCCTCAGAACAAAATTATTACATATTTTTAAAAAATCCAAAAATAAGAAAAACAAATGTGTCAAGAGTCAACACAATTAGAAAAAACATTTTTTTGATGGCCTAATGGAGGTAGGATAACGTTTCACATAGACGGAATTTGGGTATTTGAATAGGCATATCGTCATTTTTGTGTCATATAAAATATATTTTATTAAAGAATTAAAACGGCTTTTTTTACAACACTCTATGTATCACTAGAAGTTGCAATGGTAATGTTAGCTTGTTTAAAAACAAAGAAATGTTATTAGTCGCCAATAAGTTGATTTACGATTTATTTTGCATTTTTTTTCATTACTTAGTACTTAGAAAACTCTTTCATTAGTGACACTGGTTGAATATAATATAGTTTAAATTCTTTTAGTTGAAGATGCAACATTTTTTCATGGCCAATTGCGAACAAAAATCAAAGATAATGTATTGCTAAAAATGTATTATAATAATTTGTTAGAAATATATATTTTTTAGATAAGAAAAAAACAAGCTTTTTAAAAATGACATAGCCATCTATGATTCTCATTTAAAAGAATACAAGTTTATTTTATTACGGCTAAACAAACAACAGAAAAAAAATTGTTAACTACATTATTAAATTCTACGTAAAAAAGTGCCTGTATAATGTTTTTATTTCAAATCTGTATCTTCTATATTAACGAAGATATGAATTTTTTTAGATTTCGCCAAAATGTCAACTTTTGTCTTTAAGTCGAAAACAAAAGACGATAGCGGGATGCGGTTTTCACCAATATTATTTTCTCAAAAAAATGAGAATGTATTACTCGTTTTTAGCTAAACCTCTTAGTTTCGGAGATTCCTTATTCGGATATCCAAAATGCAGCACCCTGTACATGCACCTAATACAACTGGATCAATTTTGCAAAACTCAACAAATCACAAACAAAATATGTCTTATGGCTTTAACCAAGCGATCGTGAAAATATGCTTATTTATTGTGTGACGACTTCTCATGGTTATAAATAAATTAATATGGAGGTTATTGGTACTTAATAGTATATTATACAACGAGTGAATAATAACCATTATACGCGAGTAGTATACTTTATCCACGACTACTATTTTTGTTGAAGCTTTTGTGTTGGAAAATTTTCTTACATTAAGTATGTTAAGAAACAGATATACGACACAGAGATTCAAAGTTGGTAATGGCTCTGTGTAGCGAGTCCCGGGTTCGAATCTGGTCAAGGAAAATTATTTTTTTTATTTTTTTTTATATGTACAGAACTGAATTGACAATATTTAGTGGTTTATACGATAAAATTTAAAAAACCAACAATTGTTTATAGCAAAACAATATAATATTATAATAAATCAAGGAAGCTTCTGACAGCAGTGATTAATGAGAGTGATTAATGACTCATTAATCACTATGGGTATTATTAAGATCGAGTAAACAGACGTATAAGGGGTACTCTTTAAACATATTCAATTACTTATCTTTAACATACAAAGGTAACAAATTAAAATTTTTTGGGTTTTTGCCGCCCTCAGACCACTGTGGCGCCGTCATTCCCTCTCTAACCGTTTTTTTCCAGCCTTGCCCCCG
>NW_025400983.1:2297236-2316976 GCF_015345945.1 Tribolium madens
CCGGCACCTGCATCTCCTGGTTCTTCGTCTGCGACGGGCGCAAAGACTGCCCCGACGGCTCCGATGAGGCCTGTCGCGGGCCCCAGTGCCCCCCCGAAGCCTTCAAGTGCAAAACCAAGTGTATTTCGCGGGCCGGCCGCTGCGACGGAGTCAAGGATTGTGTGGAGGGCGAAGACGAGGAGGATTGCCAAGCCACCAGGAAGCGGCGGTGTCCTCCGAACACGTTTCAGTGTGGGGACGGGAAGTGTCTCCCCGAGTACGAGTTTTGCAACGCTATTATTGGGTGTAGTGATGGGAGCGACGAACCGGCGCATATCTGCAGAGGACGCGCCAGGAGAAGACTCTCGGAGTATTGTCCTCTGCGATGCGGAAACGGAAGATGCAGGTCGAGTGCCATCGCGTGCTCCGGGAGAGATGGCTGTGGTGATGGCACGGATGAGAGGAATTGTGCGGTTTGTAGTAAGTTGAGACCTGGGGGCAGAGGCGGATCCAGGAATTAATTTTGGGGGTGGGGCTATCTAAAAAAATTTTAAATGATGAGGGTAGACAATGAGCGGCAAAATTATAGAATAATCTTATTTATTAAAACTGAAAATATTTTGTTTTGGAAAAATGCTCGAACAGGTCAATTTTCTTTTTAAAAAATACGAAATTTTTAACTTGATTTAAAATTAGTCCGGTCAAAATAAACATTTTAAATAACTAAAATTCCGACAGAGCTAAATTTTGGTGGAGATATTGAGTACACCATTAGGAATAAAGTGTCAAAAGTCCCCATCGATCCCATGTGCGCTAAAAAAGTTATTCGGGGTCAAAGGTCGAAATTTGAAGTTTTTTAGATTTTTTTCGAAAACGGTAAGTTTTATCAAAAAAGTAGCCCAGACAAAAAATATAGATCTTGAAATTATCTACAAAATGGTCCTTATACTTTTTTTCTAACAATCACCATTCCTGAGATATCGCGATTCTAAAAATTGAAGGAGTCACGTTCTACATGGTATGCACATACAGAGTGCGTCAGAACTCCCGCTTCAAAGACAAATGCCATGTAGGGTAAGGTACCACAAACATAGAAAAAATTWAAAAAAAAATCTATCTATAAAAGTTTCAAAGTTATGAGAGTTTAAATTTTGCACTTTGACTCTATTTATTTCTGTAGGGAAAATAATTTTCCAAGTTTTTTTGCTATAGGCCATTAGAAGAAGAAACAAAAAAGCTGTGTCCTAAATTGTAACTCTGTTCAATGTTATTTGTGGCTTTTATTGGCAAAACTTTTGTACCTTTACTAGATAATTGTTAAAAAACATATACAAAATCATCAGTATTATTAAATAGACATAAAAAATAGTCAAATGTCAAAAAACAAATGTCAAATTTTTTTGACAGATAAAATTTTTTAAACATTTTTTTTATGTTCCTGGTATCTTATTTTACTTGAAATTTTTCTTCTACTTCATTAAACTTATAAATATCTCGATTCCATTAGAATTAAAAAGAATTTATTTGACTATTTTTTACATACAGGTTGTTCAAAAAATCGCGCATTTCCTTGAAAGGGAGTAATTGGGTAGTCCCCAGAGTACTGAAAAAATGTTTAAAAAATTCTATCTGTCAAAAAATTTTGACATTTATTTTTTGACATTTGTCATTTTTTTATGTCTATTTAATAATACTGAAGACCTTGTATATGTTTTTTTATAAATATTTGATAAAGGTACAAAAATTTTGTCAATAAAAGCTACAAATAATATTAAACAGAGTTACAACTTAGGATACAGCTTCTTTGTTTCCTTTTCTAATAACCTGTAGCAAAAAAACTTGAAAAATTATTTTTCCAACAGAAATAGAGTCAAAGTGCAAAATTTAAACTCTCATAACTTCGAAATTTTTATAGATAGAATTTTTTTAATTTTTTTTTATGTTCCTGGTACCTTACCCTACATGGCATTTGTCTTTGGGGCGCGAGTTCTGGCGCACTCTGTATGTGCATATGATGTAGAACGTTACTCCTTCAACTTTTAAAATCGCGATATCTCAGGAATGGTGATTCTTGGAAAAAAAGTATAAAGACCATTTTGTAGATAATTTTAAGATCTATAATTTTCGTCTGAGCTACTTTTTTGATAAAACTTGCCGTTTTCGAAAAAAATCTAAAAAACGTCAAATATTGACCTTTGACCCCGAATAACTTTTTTAGCACACATGGGATCGATGGGGACTTTTGACACTTTATTTCTAATGGTATACCCAAGGTCTCCACCAAAATTTAGCTCTGTCGGAATTTTCGTTAATTGACCACTATTTTTATGACTAATTTGACCGGACTAAATTGTATCTTTGTTTTTTATTGATATTGTTTCACTTTTTGGATATATATTTTTAAACTATGTAATACATAATATTTTGGTGTTGCCATTTCGACAATTATCTATCGAATTCGCTAAAAAAATGGGAGTTTACATTAAAAGAAAATGTCACTGCCGTCATTACCCAAAAACCAAAAAGTGTAGAATTTTAAAACAAGTTGAAAATTGTGTATAAGGTGTTCTAGCGAGTTGGTAAAGTTCATTATTCAAAGAGATATAAACTTAATTTAATTAGATACCTAAGATGTGGCCCAAAGAAAATTACAATTGATTTCTTTTCAAATTAGTAAAAACTAAGGAAGTATCGAGAGATCAAGATAATTTGTCCTTGTATCCGAAAACGTATGTCCTGTGCGTATGTCTGTAAAACGTCAAATAAAATGACAAGTAAAAAGGTAAAATTCCATGAACAAAAAGATAACTAAATTTATGATTTACCTTCAAAAAAGAACGGTCTTATTATTATACGTCGGCGACTAATTCCAGCCCATTTTGCCGTTTTCGACTTGTCATTTTATTTGACGTTTCACGTGCAGTTAGTTCAAAAACTACCTTTTACTGTCATCTTGACTGACATTTGACAATTATATTTATTTTTATTTGTTGTTAAATTTGTTAATTAAACAGTTTATCTGTCTTAGGAAATTTATTAAAATTTGCTGCCTACCCGTTATTATGCCACAAATCACTATTGTTGAAAGTAAATAAGTCAAAATGACATAAATATGACAAGAGTAAAAAATGAGGTTATTAATATAAAAGTTGTTTTAGAGTTTACATTATAAAAATGACAGTACTTAATTCCGAACTGTACGTTTCGGATCCAAAAATGATCACAAATTATTTTGATCTCTCGGTATATGTATGATTTGTATTAATAAGTGTGATTTGAAAAGCACTCAATGTTTTTATTTAAAATCTTTAGGTCATAAGGTTTTTATATTAAAATTTAAATATCAAAAATTGAAGCTTTTGGTGGCAAGTTTGGGGGGGCCTGGCCCCCTGGGCCCCTCCCCTGGATCCGCCCTTGCCTGGGGGATGCCCCCGAACCGTAATCAGGGATTAATTAGAATGCATGTATGGGTGCCCCAGGTGCTGATTAATCAGACGATACGAGGAAATTGTTGGGTTTTAATGAGATTCTTGGTCATTAAAGTGCAATTAAAGGATTAAACGCAAATAAAAGAGAAAAATGGTAATGAAATGAATAATTCTATACCGAGACGGTGAAACTATAACTGATGACTTTACAACTTATTAATCGTATAATCAATATACAAGGTGACCCAAATATCACAATTAATTTTTGATTTATTGTTAGATGAAACAGGAAACAGAAAAAATTTCAAAAGTTTCAAATAATTTCGAAATTATGGGGATTTAAAGTTTGCAATTCGATCCTATAGGTACATGTTTTCCATTTGGTAATAATTTTTATTTATTTATTTATTGCCAACTATTTATGATTAAACACAAAAAACATATCTATGCAAGATCATCGAAAAAAATTAGTAAAAACAAAAAAAAGATAATGTACGAGTATCATAAATTTCTCTTCAAATTTTTAAACATCCTGTATACAGGTGCGCCAGAACTCGCGCCCCAGAGAAAAATGCCATATAGGGTAATATACCAGGAACATGGAAAAAAAAATAAAAAAATTTTATCCATAAAAATTTCGAAGTTATGAGAGTTTAAAGTTTACACTTTGGCTCTATTTCTGTTAATGTTATTTGTGGCTTTTATTGGCAAAATTTTTGTGCCTTTACTAAATAAATGTAAAAAACATACCTACAAGATTATCAGTATTATTAAATAGACATAAAAAATGTCAAATATCAAAAAAAAATGTCAAAATTTTTTGACAGAATTTTTTAAACATTTTTTCCATGCTCCTGGTATCTTATCTTACTTGAAATTTTTCTCTCGAGCGCGAGTTCTGGCGCACTCTATATAACTTTTTTTTACTATATTAAATTTAGCAACTTATTAATCGTATACTCTGAATATGCAAGTGTCCCAAAAATTACACAACAAATTTATGACGTATTATTACATAAAACAAAAGAAACATAGAAAAAGCTTTAAAAATTCTATCTATAATAATTTTGAAATTATGGAGATTTGAAGTTTGCAATTCGATCTTTTTTTCTTGATATTGCAAAAATTGCAACCACATATTCTACATAGAAAAATTACACTAATAAAAATTAAAAAATATTCAAGAGTAAGAGTAAAACAAAATAATTGTCGAAAATTTTTTTTTAATGGCTCACAAATTTTATGAAAATAATAAGTGATTTTGGAAAAACTAATGGATATTATTTTTTATCATAAAACTTTTCGGATGTACCTCAGCTTTTTAGGACAATTGTTTATTTGACAAAGTAGTGTTTTCTTTATGTAGAATATGATTGCAATTTATTAAAAATTAAAAATCACCCTGTATATGTATTTCGTTTGGTCAAAAATTTTACTTATTTATTTATCGCAAACTATTTATGCTCAACTGTCTTTACTAATAAAACATAAAAAACATAAACATATAAAATTATCGGAAAAAATCAGTATGTCAAGAAAAGTTAAAATTTTATAGATCTAGAATTTTTTTAACGTTTTTCTTATACTCCCTGTGTTTTATAGAATAATGTATTATAAAACTGTTCACAAATTTTTGCACATCCTGTACATACTCAAGGACAATGATCTCATAAGCTACTTAACAGTTTTATTTTACTTAAATAAACAAAGAATGACGTAATTTCCGTGTTTGAAATTTTTATTCAAGGAAATAATTGTTGGGTCATCCTATGCAATATACAGGGTGTTTTCTTAATATTGCGAAAAAGTGCAACCACATATTCTACATCGAAAAATAACGCTAATTTGTCAAATAAACAATATTCCTATAAAGCTTCGTTACGGATATACAGGGTGATAAAGTTTCATAATAAAAGAAAAGTTTCTTGGAAACCATTTGAGTTATTTTCTTAAAATTTTACGGGTTTTGTAGGCTACTGAAAGGGCTTATTTATGTTATTTTTTAGGTAAAATATGTGGTTGCAGTTTTACACAAAATTAAGAAAAAACTCTGTATTTCTCACAAGATTATTTAGTTGCTTGAGTCATTGGATTGATTGAAAAACTTTTTGAAGGTCTTGTTACCTAACATCAATTTTACAGGTGTCCCAATAAATTCTATAAAATCAAAAAAAATTTTTTCCATAAAAAACCTTTGGTGTTTATAAAAATAATTTATGTACAATAGTCACACTTTATTATATTGCCATACTTTTTTTAAAACACATTTTAGACATTAAAATCCATAATAAAAATACGAAAAATTAAATTTTTTAACTAATATAAAATACAAACAATTTGTTTATTTTTTTCTTATTTTTATTTTTTTAACTTTTTCCTCAAATTTTTGTACTGCCTGTATCTGTAGTCACACTCAGTGACTTTATTTTTTCAAATTTGCTTGAATTAAAAACTCCTTGAAAGTTTTGTTATCTAACATTTCTTTTTACAGGGTGTCCCATCGTGCAGGGAAGAAACTTATAGTTACTACACGCCCAACTGCACTCCCTGTAAAATGCCAAAAACATTGTATATTATCTCAACCAAGCGACTTGTAGTGTAGATTAGTGGTAGAAACCTTTATCAATCATAACAAAAGTATTATTTATGTAATTTAAGTTAACGCTCAAAATATATCTGTTAGAAATAAATATTTATTTACTTGTAACAGTTAAGTAATAAAATTTTGACAATACCAAAGTGCAATCTAATTATTAATCAATGAAACCAAATTCTTTTGCGAATGCAATGCATTTTCGTTAGCAATTATTGCATAACCGCTTGACCACATCATCGAAGTTAGTTCGAAATCATGACTCGGACAAGATAAGAAATAAATGCGATAACTGAAGAACTCATTTGAGAACATTTCGTTTAATTGACTTCTCACGAAATGTTGCTTTTTTTCCCCGTTTTGTGGCTCCTGTTTTCGCAAAGTTTGCAAGAAAGTGAGTACCAAAATTTTACCTCCTGTTTTGATCCACTTTTTCAGAGTATATTGTAAATAACGAAAAATGCAAAATCCCAGATTTGGAAATTTTTAACGAAGACGTCGCAAATATAACCCACCCAAAGCCTTACAGACCTTGCAACCAAACCGAACTTTTGAGTTATGTGACCAAAAACGGCCCCAATTTTGAGTTACACATAAGAGAGGATTTAATCCCTCAATACACCACTCAAAATATGACTTGTTGCTACTCTTATGTGACGAGGAATGGGTCAATTGACCTCCCGGATGTTGGTATCAGGTAGGGAATACGATTTTTGCCCCCCCCCCCTCCACTCCTCAAAAATTTTTTTTCTAGTATCTCGCCTTGTGTCCCCTTTTATAAAAAAGTAGTTTTGGGGCAAAATATCGTCAAAGTTGTTTGTAACGACTCTAAGCTTGTTGTTTACCAGAACGTTCACGTGACAATCCAGCCTCAAAAACCCCTCAAAAACGACTCAAACCCGTTCAGCGTTTTATTGGTAGTAGTTGACAGCATTTCCCGGCTGAATTTTCACCGAACCATGCCTCAAACCTCAAATTTCCTCACGGAGAGGCATTTCATCGAAATGAAAGCTTACTCAAAAGTGGACGATAACACATTCCCCAATTGTATGGCCCTCCTCACTGGTTTTAATTTAAAACAGGCTTACAAACACTGCAACCCATCAAAAATCAACGCCTTGGATGTTTGTCCCATGCTTTGGTACGATTTCCACGAAAATGGGTACACCACGGCGTACGCCGAAGACGACACACCCATTGGCACATTCAACTACTTGAAAAAAGGGTTCACACACCCACCCACCGACTTCTATTTCAAGCCCTACATGGAAGCCAGCGAAGCCCTCGGGATCCAATACGTTGATCATATGCCCTTTTGTACAGGCCTCGAGAGTGCCGGTGAGAGGATTTTGAACGTGGCCAGGGATTTTGCCACCACGTTCAAACACAATCCCAGTTTTGGGATTTTCTGGATGAACACGTTCAGTCATAATGAATTCAACGCGCCCTATTCCATGGACGCGAAACTGAAAGGGTTTTTCCGGGATTTGGACGAGGCTGGGGTTTTGGACGAAAGCTTCGTTATTTTACTCAGTGACCACGGGATTAGATTTGGGCCGGTTATGGAAACCCACAGTGGGTGGTTAGAGGAGCGAATGCCCATAAATATGATCTCAGTCCCAAAAAAATTCAAACGAGAGTTTGGACGCGAGTACAAAAATTTGAAACAAAACTCGGAGAAATTGACAAACACCTATGACATGTTCATGACTTTGCAACACATTTTAGCATTGAAGGGAGTCCAATATAAGGTCAGGCAAAGTGAGGGGTGTCCCAATTGTGGTTCACTTTTTGACCCAATTCCGGAGAGATCGTGCGAGGAAGCGTCCATACCCTATCAATTTTGTCCATGTTTTGGACGTTTCAAAACACTCAATTTGTCGCAAGTCCAAACTGGACGTGCCAAATCACTCAATTCACCGGAAGTCCAAACTGGACGTGTCAAATCGGTCAATTCGTCGGAAGTCCAAAATGCGGTTGAGTACATAATTTTTCGGGCAAAAAAAGAGGTTTTGCAACGATGTGGTAATGACACTTTTAACTTTCAGTTAGGCTCAGTGAGTGTTTCAGAACCGGATCATGAAAAAAATCAACTTCTTTTCATGGTTTTTTTTATTGAAAACACCACAGGATTGGCAACTGTTAAATTCAGAGATGTTGTGACTGAAAAGTCGCTATTTAATTTCAGATTTTTCAATTTGTACTCAGTTTGTGACGTTAAGTTTGCACTTGATTAATTTATAGTTTTATTATAAAAAGTACTTTTTTAAAAATAAATTTTTATCTTGTGTTACAATGATCTCACGAGCTACTTAACATTTTTTATTTTACTTAAATAAACAAAGAATGACGTAATTTCCGTGTTTGAAATTTTTAATCAAGGAAATAATTGTTGGGTTATCCTATGCAATATACAGGGTGTTTTCTTAATATTGCGAAAAAGTGCAACCACATATTCTACATCGAAAAATAACACTAATTTGTCAAATAAACAATATTCCTATAAAGCTTCGTTACGGATATACAGATTGATAAAATTTCATGATAAAAGAAAAGTTTCTTGGAAACCATTTGAGTTATTTTCTTAAAATTTTACGGGTTTTGTAGGCCACTGAAAGCGCTTATTTATGTTATTTTTTTAGGTAAAATATGTGATTGCAGTTTTACACAAAATAAAGAAAAAACTCTGTATTTCTCACTAGATTATTTAGTTGCTTGAGTCATTGGATTGATTGAAAAACTTTTTGAAGGTCTTGTTACCTAACATCAATTTTACAGGTGTCCCAATAAATTCTATGAAATCAAAAATTTTTTTTCCATAAAAAACCTTTGGTTTTTATAAAAATAATAAATTATGTACAATAGTCACACTTTATTATATTGCCATACTTAGATTTTTTTTTAAACATTTTAGACTTTAAAGTCCATAATAAAAAATACGAAAAATTACAACTGTTAACTAATATAAAATACACTTTTAACTTTCAGTTAGGCTCAGTGAGTGTTTCAGAACCGCATCGTGAAAAAAATCAACTTCTTTTCATGTTTTTTTTTTTATTGAAAACACCACAGGGTTGGCAACTGTTAAATTCAGGGATGTTATCACTGAAAAGTCGCTATTTTATTTCAGGTTTTTCAATTTGTACTCAGTTTGTGACGTTAAGTTTGTACTTGATTACTTTATTGTTTTATTATAAAAATAAATTTTTATCCTGTGTTACAACCGTCTGTTCTGCAATACTTAATCGATTCGTAACCCCCATATTTCCTCACTAATTCATCAAACTGGGTAAAGGTTATGATATGATTTGTTTCGAAAGGGGCACAGCCTTTATATACCACTCCATCTACGAGTCCAAATCAATTAATTAATCAATTAATTAATCGTAAATTACTTCGAAATTTCAGAATGTAGCAATACTCAGTGCATTCGTCGTAAGTGGTTTGTTGAGGGCAAAAACCATAGCATCTTATACACCGAAAACCTGAAATCCCTGAAATTTGTTAACAATTATTAAAACCTGACTCACCTTCAGACGAGTACACGATTAGCGCAAATCCGAGAAGTACTAAAGTCGCTTTCATTTTAACTAAACTTAACGGCGAAAAAATGCTTGCTTTTGTGACTTTGAATTGAATTGTTCAGATTTTAATAGTTAGCGGTAACAATAAATTTGCATGCATTTATGACCCATAAAATGTGTTTTTCTCGCTGTGAATTCTGTGTCAATTCTATTAGTTTTATTGGAGTTTTGTTCTATTTCAAAATCTCTAGAATTTATTTCAAAAATTTCTCTTAAGAGTTTGCCACTGTGACATTTAATCTTATCTAATCTCCAACAAACCCTTTCAAACTCTTTGCTTTGTGCAGGTGCTGCGAAGTGTCGTAATTATTTAAATCTCGCAATAAACGTGAGTTGTGAGCTCGAGCATAAAAATAAATTGCAGTGTTTTTCATTTTTATTCGGTTTTATTATTGTGATGTCAGATCATTGTTTATCATTAAGTTGATGCAAATTTCGCCAAGGTAAGACAAACTTTTCCTATTATTTTGTTTTCCTATTAGTGGCAAACAACAGTATTTCTGAAGCCTTGAAAAAGTGTGATAAAAAATCAGTGTTGCAATTAGTGTAACTAATCTAGTTCATAGAAACATCTAAAACAAACATTGAAAAGTGCGATAAAAATCTGTGTAATTAATTTCTCTGATCCAGTTGATAGTAAAATCTAAAACAAACATTGCAGATTACTTTCATGTAATTTTTTCGCAACTTTAATGATTTCAATTAGTGCAAGTGGGGCAGCGAGAGTGAATTGCACGTAAGTACAAACAAAATTTAGTAGTCAAACGTCAAAAACAGATGTTTACCGTGAAAAAAATATTTGTGCTGGTGTGCCTTTTAGGCCTTTTAAATTTGTTTCTAATTTACAAAAGTTGGTTCGATTTTGGCGAAACTGAGTACGAAACCAAATTCCCCTCATGGTTTCCAGAAAGACGCTATTTGATCGAAACAGAAAAATGCAAAATTTTGGACTTTCAACCCTTGGAAGACCACAAACGGGTGAAACCCAAATCTTGTGGCCCTTCCGACCTTTTGACTTATGTCACGGTCGATAATAACACGGCCACTCTTCATATCAATGAGAAACTTGCCAAAAAATACCGCAATTTTGACTGTTTCTACCGGGATATTGGAAATTTTGATGTTCCACTCAAGTAGCTGAACAAAATTGTGATTTTTTGAAATTTTTTAACTCGTTTTAGACTTCCTGCGTTTACGCCGTTCAAAAGTCGGGTCAAAATTGATTTCGACTACGTTTTTGTCAAGTGTTTGAGGAGGAAAAGGGTTTTTTACTCAAACACACATGCGCCAATAATCTTGAAAGAAGACATAATCAAAAGACAAAAATTGATGAAAAACCCAAGTGAGGCTTTCAGTGTGTTAATTATAGGAATTGATAACATGTCACGCTTGAATTTCCTTCAATTCCTCCCAGAAACTCGGTTACTTCTCAAGGAAAACAATTGGATTTCCTTGAAGGGTTACAATAAGGTTGCTGGTGACACCCATCCTAACCTTATGGCCCTTTTGGCCGGCTTAGATAACCCCAAAGTGGAGGAAAAATGTCGCAGAAGCCTAATTAGTTGCCCTTTGGTTTTGTTCGACTACCAAAACCACGGTTATGCCACGGCTTATGCCAGAGACGAACCCAGGATGGACAACTACCCTAACCCTCCCATTGATTACCATTTCTGGCCCTATTTCCGCGTCAACGAAAAGCTTAAAACCCGGAAAATCGACAATTTCTGCACGGGCCCGGAAAGTAGCAGTGAACGAGTCCTAAACTTGGCCAAAAATTTTGCCAAAACCCTCCAAAACCGTCCCAGTTTTGGTGTATTCTGGATGAACGGTTTTACTAAAAATAATCTCAATTTGGACTCGAAAATCCGAGATTTTTTCGTAAATATTAGCCATTCCGGGATTTTGAAAAACACCTTCGTGTTTTTTTTGAGTGACTACGGGTTCCATGTGGGCCCTTTTCGCCACACTCACATGAGTTGGCTCGAGGAGAGACTACCGTTTAACTATATTTGGGTTCCGGTGAAATTCCGGATCAAGTTTCGTCGACAATATCACAATCTTGAATTTAACATAGATCAATTGACTTCGCCATATCATCTCTATATGACCCTTCAGGACATTCTAGTCTTGTCAAAACAAGGTTATGAGATAAAACCGAGTCAAGGGTGTTCCAAGTGTCAATCTTTGTTTGAAAATTTTGAAGATAGATCTTGTCAAGATGCAGGAATTGAAGCAAAGTGGTGCACTTGTAATACTTATACGGCAATTCCAAGAGAGGCAAATCTTGTGGTAATTGCCTCAGAGTACGTCCTACGATACATCCATACCATTATTTTTGACCATAATGGTGAGAAAAACTGTTTGAGATACACAATAGCAAAAATCATCTCAGCGGGGATTTCAGATGACCACAGACACATTTTATTGATTTTGGAAACTAATCCAAAAGCTGTTTTTGAAACCACTGTGTTGTATCAGCCGGGAAGTAAGCAAACTTTTAGTGTCAAGGGCGAAATTAGTAGACTTGACAGATACGCCAAGCACAGTTACTGTACCAGCAATCGTTTGTTAAGAAAACTATGTTATTGTCGTTGATGTTTTTTTTGTCATTGTCAAATGTCAAAAATATAACATGTTTAGCCTGTTTTCAATGTCAAAAATTTGTGTTCTAGTCTTGCTTTTGAGTATTTCAGTCTTATATTTGCTTTACTTTAGTCGCTCCAGCTTTGTGGATTTTAACCAAAAAAACAAAAGTAAGGGCAAAAGACATTTGGTCAAACTCCATCCTCAAATTCCAGTAAAACGCTATTTGATTGAAACTCAAAAATGCAAAATTTTGGACTTTCCTACTTCCATCCTCAAGTCTTGCCATTTTGTTAAGAAAACTTTGTTATTGTCGTTAATGTTTTTTTTGTCATTGTCAAATGTCAAAAATATAACATGTTTAGTCTGTTTTCAACGTCAAAAATTTGTGATCTAGTCTTCCTTTTGAGTATTTCAGTCTTATATTTGCTTTACTATAGTCGCTCCAGTTTTGTGGATTTTACCCAAAAAAACGAGAGTAAGAGCAAAACACATTTGGTCAAACTCCATCCTCAAATTCCAGTAAAACGCTATTTGATTGAAACTCAAAAATGCAAAATTTTGGACATTCCTCCTTTCCACCCTCAAGTCTTGCCATTCTACGAGAGGGAGGAGTACAATTCTTGTGGCCCCTCTGAAGTTTTAACATCTGTCACGGTTGAAAATAACACAGCCCTTCTTCACATAAATAGAAAATTTCTCAAACAGTACCCCAAAATTTTAAATTGTCTTTACCGGAAAATCAATCAAATGAAACTCAAATTCAAATTTGAAGATTTTCTCAAGTAATCAAAATTCTATTATTACAAAGTTTCGAGCCTTGTTTTAGCGAGCCTGTGTTTACATCTTTTGAAAATAGTGCCAAAATAAAGTGTTTTACTCAAACACACATGCACCAATAGTCTTATTGTCGTTGATGTCAAAATAGTTGTCAAATGTCAAAAAATTGTGTGCTGGTCTTGCTTTTAGGCATTGTAGCCCTAAATTTGCTCTATTTAAGTCGGTTAAGTTTCACCGATTTTGCCCAAAAAATCAAGAGTAAGTGGAAATCACCCTTGATAAAATTTCACCCCCAAATTCCAGTAAAACGCTATTTGGTTGAAACTCCAAAATGCAAAATTTTGGACGTTCCCCCTTTTTACCCTCAAGTCTGGAAATTCTACCACCGGGAAGAATACAAACCATGTGGCCCTTCTGACCTTTTGACTTATGTCACGGTTAATAATAATACAGCTACCCTTCATGTCAATGAAGAAGTTGTCAAGAAATACCACAAAAAAATTGTGTGTTTTTACCAGAACATTGAAGATTTTGATTTTAGATTCCCACCTGAGGATCACCTCAAGTACCTAATCAAAATTTTAATTTTCGGAAAATTTTAATTTTTGTTTTAGTCAACCCGGGTTTACACTTTTTGAAACTAGTGTTGAAATTGATTTCGATTTTGTTTCGGTAATTTGTTTGATGGAAAATAAAGTGTTTTACTCAAACACACATGCACCAATAATCTTGCAAGAAAACATAATTGAAAGACAAGAATTTATGAAACACCAAAATGAAGCTTTCAGTGTTTTAATCATCGGTATTGATAGCATGTCACGTCTGAATTTTCTCCGTTCTCTCCCTGAAACTCACTTATTTCTCAAGAGAAACAATTGGATTTCCTTGAAGGGTTACAATAAGGTTGCTGATAACACCCACCCTAACCTTATGGCCCTTTTGACCGGCTTAGACGAATACGAGTCGGAGAAAAAATGTGGTGAAAACCTAACCAACTGTCCTTTGCTTTTATCCGAGTACCACAACCTAGGCTACGCTACGGCTTACGCCGAAGATGAACCTTGGTTGGGCAATTTTATTCGAAATCATGACCACCCCCTCATCGACTACTACTTCTGGCCCTATTTCAGGATTAATCAAAAATTAACAACGCGAAAAATCGACGGGATGAATTTCTGCACAGGACCCGAAAATACCGGTGAACGAGTTCTAAACTTGGCCAAAAATTTCGCCAAAATTCTCCAAAACCGGCCCAGTTTTGGTGTTTTCTGGATGAACAGTTTTAGCCACAGTAATCTCAACTTGGCCTCCAGTATGGACACAAAAATTCGGGATTTTTTCGCAAATATTAGCGATTCTGGAAGCTTGGAAAAGACCTTTGTGTTTTTTTTGAGTGATCACGGATTGCGTACTGGCCCTTTTCGTCAAACTCCTTTGGGTTGGTTTGAGGAAAGACTACCGTTTTGCTATATTTTGGTTCCGGTGAAATTTCGGGACAAGTTTCGTCGACAATATCACAATCTTCAGCTTAACATTAATCAGTTGACTTCGCCATATCATCTCTATGTGACCCTCCAAGACATTCTAGTCTTGTCAAAACAGAATTATAAGATTAAGTCGAGTCAAGGGTGCTCGAAATGTCAATCTTTGTTTGACAGTTTTGAAGATAGATCTTGTCAAGATGCAGGGATTGATCCTCATTGGTGCACGTGTCATACTTACCCGTCGATTATAAAACAGTCAATTCTTGCCCAAAATGCTTCAAAATATGTCCTACGATACATCCATACCAAAATTTTGCACCAAAACGGTGCCAGAAAATGTTTGAAATATCGAAGAGCCAAAATCATCTCAACGAGAATTTCAGACGATCATAAATACATTTTATTGATTTTTGAAACTAGTCCGAAAGCTGTTTTTGAAGCCACTGTGTTGTATCAGCCGGGAAGTAAGCAAACTTTTAGTGTCAAGGGCGAAATTAGTAGACTTGACAGATACGCCAAGCACAGTTACTGTACCAGCAATCGTTTGTTAAGAAAACTTTGTTATTGTCGTTGATGTTTTTTTTTTCATTGTCAAATGTCAAAAATATAACATGTTTAGCCTGTTTTCAACGTCAAAAATTTGTGTTCTAGTCTTCCTTTTGAGTATTTCAGTCTTATATTTGCTTTACTTTAGTCGCTCCAGTTTTGTGGATTTTACCCAAAAAACGAAAGTAAGGGCAAAACACATTTGGTCAAACTCCATCCCCAAATTCCAGTAAAACGCCATTTGATTGAAACTCAAAAATCCAAAATTTTGGACTTTCCTGCTTTCCATCCTCAAGTCTTGCCATTTTGTTAAGAAAACTTCGTTATTGTCGTTGATGTTTTTTTTTTCATTGTCAAATGTCATAAATATAACATGTTTAGCCTGTTTTCAACGTCAAAAATTTGTGTTCTAGTCTTCCTTTTGAGTATTTCAGTCTTATATTTGCTTTACTATAGTCGCTCCAGTTTTGTGGATTTTACCCAAAAAAACGAGAGTAAGAGAAAAACACATTTGGTCAAACTCCATCCTCAAATTCCAGTAAAACGCTATTTGATTGAAACTCAAAAATGCAAAATTTTGGACTTTCCTGCTTTCCACCCTCAAGTCTTGCCATTCTACGAGAGGGAGTTGTACAATCCTTGTGGCCCCTCTGAAGTTTTAACATCTGTCACGGTTGAAAATAACACAGCCCTTCTTCACATAAATAGAAAAGTTCTCAAATGGCACCCCAAAATTTTGAATTGTCTTTACCGGAAAATCAACCAAATGAAACTCAAATTCAAATTTGAAGATTTTCTCAAGTAATCAAAATTCTATTATTACAAAGTTTCAAGCCTTGTTTTAGCGAACCTGTGTTTACATCTTTTGAAAATAGTGTCAAAATTGATTCCGATTATGTTTTCGTAATGTGTTTGAAGGGAAATAAAGTGTTTTACTCAAACACACATGCACCAATAGTCTTGAAAGAAAACATAATCAAAAGACAAAAACTGATGAAAAATAAAGCTGAAGCTTTCAGTGTTTTAATCATTGGAATTGATAGTATGTCACGCTTGAATTTCCTTCGATCTCTCCCTGAAACTCACTTATTTCTCAAGGAAAACAACTGGATTTCCTTGAAGGGTTACAACAAGGTTGCTGACAATACCTATCCCAACCTTATGGCCCTTTTGGCCGGCTTAGATGAGCCCAAAGCGGACGAAAAATGCAGTAGCAGAAGCCTAATTAGTTGCCCTTTGGTTTTGTTCGACTACCAAAACCAGGGTTATGCCACGGCTTATGCCGAAGACGAACCCTGGATGGGTAACTTCATTCTAAATCAAAGAAGTTATGATAACCCTCCCACCGACTACTACTTCCGGCCCTATTTCCGGGTCAACGAAAAGCTAACAACCCGGAAAATCGACGGTGTGAATTTCTGCACAGGCCCGGAAAGCAGCGGTGAACGAGTCCTAAACTTGGCCAAAAATTTCGCCAAAACTCTCCAAAACCGTCCCAGTTTTGGTGTATTCTGGGCAAACGGTTTTAACCACAATCTCCTCAACCTTGCTTCAAGTATGGACTCAAAAATCCGGGATTTTTTCAAAAATATTACCGATTCCGGGATTTTGGGAAACACCTTCGTGTTTTTTTTGAGTGACCATGGGTTGCGTGTAGGCCCATTTCGTCAAACTCCCATGGGATGGCTTGAGGAAAGACTACCGTTTAGCTATATTTGGGTTCCGGTGAAATTCCGGAACAAGTTTCGTCGACAATATCACAATCTTCAGCTTAACATAAATCAGTTGACTTCGCCATATCATCTCTATATGACCCTCCAAGACATTCTAGTCTTGTCAAAACAGAATTTTAAGATTAAGTCGAGTCAAGGGTGCTCGAAATGTCAATCTTTGTTTGACAGTTTTGAAGATAGATCTTGTCAAGATGCAGGGATTGATCCTCATTGGTGCACGTGTAATACTTATCCGTCAATTATGAATCAGTCAAGTCTTGCCCAAAATGCTTCAAAATATGTCCTACAATACATCCATACCAAAATTTTGGACCAAAACGGTGCCAAAAAGTGTTTGAAATATACTTTAGCGAAAATCATCTCAGCGAGGGTTTCACATGATCGCAAATACATTTTATTGATTTTGGAAACTAGTCCAGAAGCTGTTTTTGAAGTCACAGTGTTGCATAAACCGGGAAGTAAGCAAACTTTTAGTGTCAAGGGCGGAATTAGTAGACTTGACAGATACGCCAAGCACAGTTACTGTACCACCAATCGTTTGTTAAGAAAACTTTGTTATTGTCGTTGAGGGTTTCAAAAATTTTGAAAAAACGGATTTCCGTTTGTCAAGGGAAATGTCAATGTCGGTGATTTGAAAAAACATCTGACTTGTGGAAATTTTCCTCATTTCCTAGCCCATAAACCATTTTATTAACAAGTTTAATGAGTAATTAGGTTTGATATCGCAAAAATTGCATACGTGATTCAATTTTTTGTTATGAGTTGGCACAATACATGTTTTTAATTTAGTCTCATTCTAATTGTTTTCGTGTTTGTGTGATTTAATTAAAAAAATGCAAAAAATATTTTTTGCTATTTTGATTTTCGCGCTTCTCCTCTTTTATATTTTTTACACGTCCAGTTCGACCAAAATCGGGTCAAAACCACCATTTTCTCTCCACAGTAAGTCACCAAAAATTCAAGACAAAAAATTGAAAAAATTTTCAGGTCGGTATTTGGTGCATAGTCAGAAATGCAAAATCCCCAGTATTGACCCCTTTGACAACCAAGTCAAAGACCACTTTTTGGTGGAAAAGTACCAACCTTGTGGCCCTTCAGAACTCCCCACTTTTGTCACAATTGACGACAATGTTGCCACGCTTCACATCAATCCGAAATTCGTCGAGGAGTACCCGGACCTGGCTTGCTACCACCGGAAAATTGGGCGGCCAAAAGTCCGGAAAAATCCGGATAATTTCATAACGTAAAATCCAGTTCCGGAAATGTGGGTACTGAAGGAGTTTTTTCAGGTTGGGTGAATTTCAGCCGTTTCAGCGGAACGTCCAACTTGATTTTGATTTCGTTTCTGTGCTTTGTAAAAGTGCCAATAGGACGATTTACACAAACACACATGCGGCCCTAACCGTCAAAAAAACCATCATTGAGAAACAAGATGTGATGAAAAACCGAAATGAAGCCTTTAGTGTCTTAATCGTAGGAATTGACAGCATTTCCCGTTTGAATTTTATACGAATTTTACGAAAATCGTACTTGTTTCTGTGGAAAAACAACTGGATTACCCTTAAGGGCTACAACAAGATCGACGACAACACATACCCCAACATTATGGCCCTTTTGAGCGGCTTGAATGAGAAAAACGCGCAGGAAAAATGCCCTTCGACCAAATTCCGAGGTTTGGATCGTTGCCCTTTGATTTGGTACGACTTCAGAAACTCGGGCTATGCCACAGCCTATGCCGAGGATGAAACCCGAATGAGCACTTTCAACTTGAACAAGAAGGGCTTCAGTAGCCCCCCCACCGACTACTACTTCCGGCCCTACCTCCAAAGCGCTGAAAAACTGAAAATCCGGACCTTCTACGGGCTGAAATTCTGCACAGGGCCTGAAAACACCGGCGAAAGAGTCCTCAATTTGGCCAAGAATTTTAGCAAAATCCTGAAAAACAGGCCCAATTTTGGGTTTTTCTGGATGAACAGTTTCAGTCACAATGACCTCAACTCGGCTTCAGCTATGGACGAGAAAATCTCGCAGTTTTTGCAAGATGTGAGCAATTCAGGAGTTTTGCAAAACTCGTTCATGGTCTTTTTGAGCGACCATGGGACGCGATGGGGGGATTTCCGTGAAACTCCAATGGGGTGGTATGAAGAGAGACTACCGTTTATCTACTTATGGGTGCCTGAAAATTTCAAAAAACGGTTTCCTCAAGAATTTAGAAACCTAAAACTCAATGTTAACAAGTTGACAACCACGTATGATGTTTATATGACTTTGCAACATATTCTGGTACTTTCTGGGCAAAATTATACCATGAAGCCCAGTCAAGGGTGTCCCAAATGTCGATCATTGTTTGACCAAATTCAGAAAGAGAGGTCTTGTGAGGACGCTGGGATTGAGCCCCATTGGTGCACTTGTATCAATTATTCGCCCATAAATCAAACAAATTTGGTCGAAAGTGCCTCTAGTTACGTCCTCCAATACATAAACGGGGTCATTACGGCCAAAAACGCCGCCAAAATGTGTCGCACTTATACTTTAGGAAAAATTATCTCTGCGAGAATTTCAGATGATCAGAAATTCCTTTTATTGGTCTTGGAGACTACTCCAAAAGCCATTTTTGAAGTCACAGTGTGGCATAGACCGGGAAGTAAACCGGCTTTTAGTGTCAAGGGCGGAATTAGCCGAATTGACAGATACCGTGACCACAGCATATGCATGCGTGACGATTGGTTAAAAAAACTTTGTTATTGTCGATAATAAAATTAAGCTAAATTTAGATGTGTCATTGATCCCAAATTCTTATCGTTGTGATAAAATCAAATTACGGATTCTAAATATACACAAATCTGAATCATGCAATTTTCCGGGTCACGTAAACTCTAGAGAAAAAATTTCGTTTATTTTAAAAAAAGAAATTTTTCTTTCTAAATTTCTTAAAAACAATCTTTTATTTGCACTTCAAATATCAAAATTTGGGCTATTTCTTACTATTTCGTCACAAAAAACGGATTTTCGTATAAAATTAAGAGGTTT
>NW_025400983.1:2318586-2319692 GCF_015345945.1 Tribolium madens
AATACTAAAATTCGGGTTATTTCTTATCAAAATTATGGATCGTTAAAAAACACACATAAAACAGATGTTAAATTTGTATTTCTTTCAAAATAAGATTAAACAAATAGGGTAATATCATCGACAGTAAAACTTCTCTTCAAAAACCCTTTTCTAGAATAAACCCTTTGGTCGCACTCAGAGTCGGACAAAAACCGGATTCTCCTCCCCCGAAATCCCTTTCCGGGCGTTTCCCCCGCCAAAAACTCCAAAACTCGTGACAATGACGCGCCTTGATAAGCCGGCGGTGGCGACTCCGGAATCCCCCCTTGACACTTGGAGCATCTAAAACACCGGAATTGAAGTTCCGGGTTTGAATCCACTCCAATTACCTCTTCTTCTTCGGAACAAAACACTTGATCACCTCGTCATAATCCGGCGGTGGCTCATAATCCGGAGGATCATCCGGGATTATAATCTCTTCTTCAATTTCCACAACCCCTTCTTCGAGAATTGCGTTAATGGTCTCGATATGGTCCTGGATTTGTCTCTGGTGACGCGATTTGATACTAATGCGGTACAGGAGTACCACCATTGCGAAAATAAACCCCACCAAGCCTGAAACCCGTGTCAATTCCCCTAGACTAGTCAAAACTTACCGAAACTGCACAAGAGGAATTTTGCTTTTTAAATTTTTTAAACACTTCTGTTTATTTTCACTTCAAATCAAAATTTAGGCTATTTCTTACTATTACGCCACAAAAAAAGTTCCAGGTTTGGAAAAAAAATGTACTTCTAAATAAAAAGCAAATTTTTTTCTTTAAATAAATAAAAGTAACATTTTCTCTTACGTTTTTTAGAAAAACTTTCTTTTATTTTCACTTCAAATATCGAAATTCGGGCTATTTCTTACTATTCCGTCACAAAGAACCGAATTTCCGTTCAAAATTAAAAGGTTTAGAAAAAAATCATGAAGTTTTTCTAAAATTTGAAAACGAAATTTTTCTTTTTACATTTTTTAGACACTTGTTTTTTATTTCATCTCAAATATCAAAATTCGGGCTATATATAACTATTTCATTACAAAAAAAACGGATTTCCGTTCAAAATTAAAAGATTTAGAGAAAAAA
>NW_025400983.1:2320796-2324266 GCF_015345945.1 Tribolium madens
AAAGTTTCTTCTAAATAAAAAATAAAATTTGCCTTTTGAATTTTTTTAGAAACACTTCCTTTTATTTTTACTTCAAAGATTAAAATACGAGCTATTTTTTACTATTCCTTCACAAAAAAAAAAACGGATTCCTGTGCGAAATGATAAGGTTTAGAAAAAATTATATCTTCTAAATTAAAAACAATTTTCAAAACTTACCGAAACTGCACAAGAGAAATTTTGCTTTTTAAATTTTATAAACATTTTTTTATTTTCATTTCAAATATCAAAATTCGAGTTTTTTCCTACTATTCCGTCACAAATAAAAAATCCGTTCAAAACTAAAAGTTTGAAAAAAAATATATGTAAGTAGTTCTAGTTTTTTAGAAAAAYTTCTTTTTATTCTCACTTCAAATATTAAAATTCGTGCTATTTCTTACTAAAAAGATTTAGAGAAAAAGTTTCTTCCAAATAAAAAATAAAATTTGCCTTTTGAATTTTTTTAGAAACACTTCCTTTTATTTTTACTTCAAATATTAAAATACGAGCTATTTTTTACTATTCCTTCACAAAAAAAACGGATTCCTGTTCGAAATTATAAGGTTTAGAAAAAAAATTATATCTTCTAAATTAAAAGCAATTTTCAAAACTTACCGAAACTGCACAAGAGGAAGGCGAGAGTTGAGGTGGCAAAAGTGGTTAAAGTGGCTTTGGGGAAGAGGAAATGGGGGGTTTGGGACCCCTGACGCCGGTCATTGGCACACCTAAGGGCGAATTCGTCACTGTTGTCACCACAGTGGTCAAAACCGTCGCAATTGAGAAGGGAGGAAATGCAACGTTTGTTGTGACACAAAAAATCAGAACCGGAAAGACACTCATTGTAGTTAAAAGCTGCATAGACTATGGCAAGACGGGATTGAGGGCCAAACAAGCCCTTAAAACGGATATAAAACCCTTGGGAGATTTCCACAATGTGTTCACGATTTTTTTGGGTGTAGAATAAGGGCAAGGAGAGTTTCAGATTCTCAACCACTGGTCCATCCGAGGTCAAACCTTGCCGAACTGTCAATTCGGTACTCCCCGCTGAAACTTTTCAGATAATTTCAGGAAAATTCGCAGTGGTACCAACCAAAACCGGAAAAATTGACCACCTTGACGTACAAATGCGTTTTCAAGTGATACGTTTCCGGGGGTTTCACCAACCAAATGCAATCGAATGATTTCAACCCATCTTGGACCATATCCATCATGGTAATCCCACCCCCGGGATTCCCCACTTGCCCCCCACAATCTATGTTCGTCACATCGCTGATGTAGGAATAGTAGGCTTTGAAACCGAGCCCAGTGGCCCCATTGGCGTAAAATCTTATCACGAGTGATGACCCAGATGTGATAACAGGCGGACGAAAAATATTTCCGGTTGTAACGTAAATCCGGTCGCCTGAGGCGTCAAAAAACTAAAATTTGTTTTAGTCAAATTGTCAAAATGTCAACTAACATCAATGATCGAAGTTGGCGCTATGAGAAAGTCGGTGAAGACTAGATTGATTTTGCAAGTGTTGTCGGTTTTGCACCCAATGGTGTATTCCATGGTCAAGTCCGATGGGTACAAGTTGGGGAAAAATGGGCTTTGTACCATTTGGGTACCATTACCGGTTAGTACCACTTTGTTACCTGGAATTGGGGTATGAGTGGGGGTTTCACCCAGGGCCGTACCCAAGGGGGGGGGGGAGATTAGAGAGTTCAAACCCCCCCGAAATGCTGAGCACTTTGTTATACAGGGTGAATATAAATTACAGAACCAAGCGGTTTTATTTTTAATCATTTGCCTCCAGAGAATAATAATTAATATAAATTAAAGTAATATAAAAAATGTGATCGTATTTTCAGAACGAAATTTTGTTTTGTTTTTGAGTTATGCGATTTTTTTTGTCAAAATTGCAATTTATGTGAAAAAAATTTTTTGAAAAAATTAAATATAAAGCAGATAGTTGTAATCCTTAGAGTATAGCATTTATGAGAAAAATGATTTTATAGTGGGTTGCCATTTAAACAAATAATTTTTTTTGTAGAACTCAAAAACAAAACGAAATTTCGAAAAATTTTATTCTTGTTAGATCATCACATTTTTATAATACTTTATCACTCATCAATTAGTTTTTTCAAAAAATAAATAGTTTAAGGAAAAAACGTTTGGTTCCATACTTTTTATTCACCTGGTATAGTGTTATAAGTGTTAAAAATTTAGTTTTTTTGTTATTTTAATGAGTTTTGTGAATAAATTTTTCATGTGTTAATTATACAGTGTTTCATTTTATTGTTAAGTTCAAATTTAAATAGTTGATAGAATATTTAATTTTAAGATAAAAGTGTTTTGAAAAATGCTAGGAAAAGGAGCCACACCCCCTAAAAAAGATACGTTTTTTAAAGGGTTTTTCCTAATATTTCAGAATAGATAAAATTACAAAATTTGGTACCTAAACAAATGCCAAATAACAAAATTTTTAATCAGGGGCGTCCTAAACGGTAAAACAAATTTAATTTTTAATTTTTATGCTGTTTATGGTCTGTTACAAACTTTTAAACCGATTTTTACTAAAAATCCGTAAATTGTATGGGAAAAACACAAAAGACATTTTTTTATGAAAAACTATGAAATTTTGTTGCTGAAAGTGGCAAGAAAGCACAGGCAAAATAGTTAGAGTAAATTTTTACCCTAATCCCATCTAGTTTAGGAAGCACCTAACTAAAAATTTCAACATTTTATTTTTGTACTTGTTTAAGTGTATAAAAGTTATCGTCTGTAGCAAATTTTGAAATTTTTTTTCTAAAATAATTTTGGAAATATTGAAAAAACCTATTAAAAGACGCACCCTTTGCGTAGCATTTTTCGATGTATGTTCATAGAAAATTTTTGTTTAAAAAATGAATATTCATCTCCTGTTTAAATTTGTAACAATAAAAAGTATTAAAAATTTATTTTATTTTTTGTTAATTTTGTGAGTTAATTTGTATTTTTTATGTTTAATTASTAAGRCTCGGATTATATGCAAAATGCATATTAAGAGGTATATCTAATGTTTTTTGATTAAAATAAGCCAAATAAAAAAATGCATATTTTGCATATTTTGGCAACTTGGTGCATATTTTAGGAAATTTTTCATATTTGTGCATATTTTCTTCAAATCACAAATTTCCGATCAAAAATTTCAGTTCAAGTTAAAAATTGGCCAGTTTMTGAAAAATGATCCGATTACAAAATATTTTAAAGAAAAAACAACCGGTAATTCGTAAGCCAAACTCAAAAAATTAGTACCCTGCTGAGTGTTTCCTTTTTAAATTGTATTGAACTAAGCGGTTTTTTTAAATCATTTGTTTCCAAAAAATAATAATTAATATAAATTAAAGTAATATAAAAAATGATCTTATTTTAAGAACAAAATTTTTTTGTTTTTAAGTTATTCGATTTTTGTTGTCTAAATTGCGATATA
>NW_025400983.1:2324762-2332517 GCF_015345945.1 Tribolium madens
GAAACCCCACCCGAAATAAAATCCTGGTTACGGCCCTGATTTCACCGGTCAGGAAGCCTCACGTTCTGAAACGTAGTCCAAACTGAAGGCAATTTCGTACTTCTTTGAGTACAAAAAAACCACAATTGCGCGTCTTGTCTGACTTTGGTAGACCATCGAGCTGTTGGTAAACCTGCAAAACTGCTCCGACGACTGCTCGAACGTGGGCTGGTAGATCCACACGTGATCACAAGCACAAGTGTCGCCACCACAAGTCGACAAATTCATAAAACTTCAAAAATTTGAAACTGTTCGAATGTAAAGTCTGTTTTTTTTTTTAATGGAAATGCCATACAGTCTTAACGTTGACATCACTAGTAAATTATTTTATGGTAATTTTAATAAAGGAAATTGGCAGTTCCGGTTTTTTGATTTATTTTGAAAACAGTCATTGAACGTCAACACAAAAAATCGTCTAAGAAAATTTAGAGACGAAACACCAAAAAGGAAACAAATTCGGTACACTTAACAGTTTTTCGAAATTTGGAAACGAATAGTTCGCAAGCAGGAAGTTAGAAAAAGGGCCCGTTAAAATGTAGATGACATTTGTAATGCAGGTTTGCTAAATATTCTTAATTTTTAGCAAGAAATCGACTAGAATAGAAAATAAACATGAATGAGAAGAAACCTCGGAAAGAACGCAATTAAATTAGTGTCTTGTGCATTGTTTTTTGAGGATCAAGTTGAAAAAGTAACAATTTTGAAACTAAAGCTGAAGAAGAATTTATAAAATGAATCAACTTTAAGCTCATTTCAATCAATTACACAAAATTTATTGCCAACCATCATAATACCTACTTGTATCTTTTGCTAAATAACTTTTTTCCGTATAAACAAACTTTTTCTTCAAAGTTTTTGTAGCAAGAACCTCATTTTTGTCCACTTACTTGCGGTGTGTTTCTATCAAAATTATTAGCACTCAATTTCGTCTTTAGACCTTAGGTAATGTTGTCTGTCCTCAGATTCATAAAAGTCAAATTTTTGACAACATCTCAATTTGAACACAACCATAATTTTTTAACAAAATTTCTAGGGGCAAAAACAAAGAGCAAACAAAATTTGTGGCTATGGAGACAAGCTGCTACCAATTTTTTCACCAAAATTTTGACTTGGTAATTTCCATTTAAAAAAAAAACAGACTTTAGGGCCTATTCTGTAAACATACAAACAATTTTAAAGGGTGTTAAAAATTTTAAATCACATTTAATATTTCGATGCTATTCTGTATGTATCTTTTCTGTTAAAATTTTAAATACCCCCTTTATTTTTCACCTTTAAATGCTTAATTTTTAAAGGGTACTTTGTGGGTAGCATTTAAAATAATAAAGGAAACAAACGTCAGTCGTCAGTGTAGAAAAATGCAAATCAGTGGTAGAAGTGTTAAACATCGTGCATTATAAACAATGGCGTTTGATGGATTTCTTCATTTAATTATTGCTTATGAAGAAGACATTAGAAAAAACAGAGTAGAAAACAGAATTTATCAGCGTCAATTACGGGATACCACAAATCCATTTATGTACTTTGAATGATGCTTTTATTTCGTTTAAATAAATTTAAGATTAAGATTTAGTCAATGACAGTTATGCAAAGAGCACAACGAAATACTAGAATACCAGTAGGAATATTAATGAGATGACCAATGCAATTATTCAAGGATTAATTAATATTTGGATAAAATTTCCTGTTAATGAAGTTGCGATTGTAATTATTGACTGTGCACATATTAAAATTATTTTTCCCCCAGAAGAACATCCTATATATCCAGGTCAACCATGTTATTGTAGCAAAGAATATTACTGGCCAAGAATTCCAAACATTTTTCGTTTTCGATTTCTTGATATGCCTGCAAACTGAGGCTCAACAATTCTCTTTTTTTTGTCTTTTTTAAATTTCCTTATTTTGGATTCTTTAGAATGAGTTTGATCTAAAATGTGCATACCTTATGTGCACCTCTTTCTGCGCTTTCGTCATTTGTGCCAGTCTTTCTTTAAGCATTTTGAACGTTTTTTACGGAAAATGACAAATAAAACTGACTTGACATTTTTCGTAGTCGGCTCATCATTTAAAACCAGCAAAAATAGTTCATTTATAACAAAATAATAACATTTCCTCTATTTAATACGATGAAAGCCGAATATTTTAAAGGGTCCGTTTAAAAAATATATTTTTAAATGAGCATTTAATTTTATGCATACAGAATAGCTTATTTAAATTTAAGGGTTTAAATATTTAAATTTAAAGGTTCCTTTATTTTTTAATAAGTATTTACAGAATAGGCCCTTTTAACTTACTTGAAGGTGATTTTTATGACGCAAGAGGGGCACGAAACGAACTCGACGATGCAGCGTCTCTCGGGTTTGGTTTTGTAAAATCGCTCGAAAATGTTGTTGGAGTAGTTGGCTTCCAGAGTGCCCGATTCGCCATACTCGAGGAAGATTCGCTGACCGTTGATGTGGCCACAAATGTCGTCGAGGAATTTGGTCGAGATTGAGTGAAATAAAAGGAGGAGAAGGAATTTTTGCAAAGTTTTGCGTGTGGCGGTCATGTCTCGACTGGGAATCTGGTTAGGGGAAGCCCCACAAGGGTAATCTGATTTGGAAAACGTCTTGGTTTTGCACAAATCGATCATTAGCTAATTAAAAAGTGCAAATATTCAAGTTCAGATTCAAACCAAAGTGAGTTTTTTTGTATACGTGCTACTTTAACTCTCTAAAATGAGTCTTTTTCGGACTCAAACCGAAAATTTGAGTTGAAAATCTTTAAAAGCAAAGTTAAACTAACTCAAAGTGCTTTCTGCGAAGCATCGCTTGGTTTGGAAACTGTTAAAAAATTAAATAAATATTGCAAAAAACAAAAATCGTTCTTTGATATTACATTTTTTGTTTCCTTTCCTCTTGTGATTAATTCGTTTTCCCAAAACAACCAAAAAATATATAACTTTTAATTTGTTCTTTAATTCAGCTTATATTTAATGGTTTCTTCCAACTTTTTTTTATAAAACCGTTCTGGAGACTTAGTTATTTTTGAAATGTATAACTTCAAAAAAATGGCCAAATTGGACGTTTTTCTCAAAATGTTTGTTATTAAACATACTTTACAAAAACAATTTAAAAAATGTTATAGTCCTAAATTTTGTACTGTTAGGTCTTATAGTGTGTTGCCAACTTGCCATTAAAAAAAAATAATTTTTTTGCAGAATTCAAAAACAAAACAAAAAATTGAAAAAGATACAACTCCCATTTTTTTAGTCGATACTTAATTATCAACTTTATAAATTTACCAAAAAAAAAATGTCCGAAAAAAATCAAAGTTACTTTTTTCTCCACGACGCACCACAAAAATTTAAAAATTACATTTTTTTCTAATAATTTCCAAAACAAAAATTAAGCCGAAGTACATACCTATTACGAAAAAAATTATTCGAATTTTTTTATCAAGTCAAATTATTGAAAATTACAAAATGTATACAAAAATTATTTTCTTACGACATTAAATTATAAACAAACATAAGCTCTTAAAGGTGAATAAAAAGTATGGAACCAAACGTTTTTTGTTTAAACTATTTATTTTTTGAAAAAACTAATTGATGAGTGTTAAAGTACTATAAAAATGTGATGATTTAACAAGAATAAAATTTTTCGAAATTTCCTTTTGTTTTTGAGTTCTACAAAAAAAAATATTTTTTTAAATGGCAACCCTCTATAAAATCATTTTTCTCATAAAAGCTATACTNTTGTTTTTGAGTTCTACAAAAAAAAATATTTTTTTAAATGGCAACCCTCTATAAAATCATTTTTCTCATAAAAGCTATACTCTAAGGATTACAACTATCTCCTTTATTTTTAATTTTAACAAAAATTTTTTTTTACATAAATTGCAATTTTGACAAAAAAAATCGCATAACTCAAAAACAAAACAAAATTTCGTTCTGAAAATACGATCACATTTTTTATATTACTTTAATTTATATTAATCATTATTTTCTGGAGGCAAATGATTAAAAATAAAACCGTTTGGTTTCATACTTTATATTCAGCCTGTATATGTAAATACAATTTTTATTCATTGGTCTTAAAATAATATTTTTTTTTTGATTTTTGTCGAGATTTTGGTTGATTTTTGTCTTTATTTTTGGAACCCGGAGCAGTCTATTGCCAATAACTCCGGACTTATTGGTAATAACCTCTTATATTTGGTACCGTTAGATAGAAAATTAAATTTTCTGACATATATTAAAAATTTCAGTGCTCTACGATGAATAGTTATCGAGAAAATTTCTGATAAAGTCAAAAATATCGAAAATTTAAATCCGACTATAACTTCAAAACTAATAGGAATTTTGAAGTTTTCTTGACGCCAATCGATTCCCCGGAACATTTTACATAGGCTTAGGTCAAAATATAACATCATTGAGGCACAGTTTTGCCGCAATTTACAAAATAAAAAAAACTAAAAATTTGTTAAAATTTAAAATCTAGTGTTTTTGAACATTTTTTGCGAGATATCGACTTGGCTTTAGCCTCAGTCGATAGATTTTCCCACGCTGATTACGATGGTGTTAAACTTTTTGCTCTAAGTATAATAGTTTGGCCGTAATCGTCGTTCAAAAAGTCAAAATTGTCAAAATTGTGAAACTTTAAACGCGTTTTTCTACGAAACTATAAGACTTAGAGTATAAAGCTAAAAACCATTAGAATTAGCTTGAAATTATCTATCTAATGGCGTAAACCGGAAGTCGCTCCGGGTTATGGTTCCGGGTACAGAGCCATTTTTAGTTTTATTAAAAAAAAATTAATATCTCAAAAACTATGAGTCCTAGATCAAAACGATTTGTACAGGCGTGTTCTACGGTTAATTTTACATATAGTGCTAGTTTTTCATAAGAATAAAAAAATTTTGATTTTTTGGTCAAAATCGGATATTTCTAGCATTATTCTTAACTTTATTATTCTATATCTCAAAAACTATGCATCGTAGAGTATTTTAACTTGTTGCATCGTGTTCAGCGCGTAATTTTACGTCTAGAAAACTATATTTCAAGCGTTTTTACGACTTTTAGTAAATTGACTATTTTTACGATTTTACTACCGCTCACCTTGAAAAACTAAAAAAATTCGTAATTTTTTAAGCTTGACCCAATAACGTTTTATGTACTTTTTTGATCCTTTAAAATTTCTAGAAATGTAAATAAACGTTATATGGATAAATTTTTTTGATTTTTGTCGAGATTTTGGTCGATTTTTGGCTTTATTCTTAAAGAGAAATTCGACTTAAAAAGGTTTGAAATATTGAGCAAAAGTTACATTGATTTCTATTAATAAACGCTCAAGACCAGCCAATCACTTCCACTTATCGAAATTTCGAGATACAGAAGTTCGATTTATCGATATTCTACTGTTATCAAAAATTCAAAAAAAACGAATCCGTTGTTTGCCCATAACTAGACTAAACTTAAAAAAAATTAAAATTAAAAAAAATTCTCCATATTCTTACTAAAATTCGTTCACTAACAAAAATTTTGAAAAAACCTTTATTTTGGCTCGCATTTCGAAAAAAATCGAAACTTTCTAAAATTTTTTGACAACAAAAGTTAGAAAAAAGCATGGGGTTAAACTTGACCAGAACCAGAATATAAAAAATGTAACTTAAATTAAAAAAAAACAACAGTCCATTCACAGTAAAAAATGTCTCTCTCCTCGCTGAAACATGCTTCGAAAAATGGAAAAAACAATTAATTGATTGAAACAAAGTTAAAAAGTCACTTCATTGAAAACTTCCGCTGTTTCTATCACAGGAAGCATGTGGGACCACTTATCAAAAAGATTACAACAGTATTTATAGAAATTTTATTGCAGAGAATCACCTGTCAAGAACAAACAACACTTACAAAATAACAATGTTTCGGAATTGCGATAATTTTAATAGCGCGATAAAACACGAGGTATGGTTTATTTCAAGCCTGATTTTTTCCCAATTAATTTCCTCCCATCGCACACAAACAAAACAGAGTCGTGTCCAACACTCACAGTAGCGTTGTCGCTGTCCAAATCTATTATTAACGCCCTTTAACTTCAAGTACAATCAAATAATTGCTCAAATTCGCTGTATTAATCAAGTCGCGATCTACGCAAACTCGGCCATCATTGATGTTTTCTCAAATCATCCCTTTTCCCAGTGCCATGCTCCACGTATCCCAAGTTTGCATTAATTTTGTGTGTTTCGAGTTAGTAAAAATGACATTTGCAGGTTTTCGATTTGTCACAAGTGCTCAATTACCCGGAAAAATAATGACGCCTCCAACACCTTGAAGTCGCAACGAAAACCCAAGGATATGAACCTTAAAATCGGTCCAAAATGATCGAACACAGCGGTTGCAAAATCGTCGTGATCATCGCACTTTCTGTGTTCTTTTTCGTCCCGATTTTGTACTACAAAAATGAGTTCCTCGACCAAAAAACGATTTTTTTCACCACTGAAACGCAAGATTACAACGGTAAGTCAGTCGCACCCACAATTAATTAAAAATAAATGTTTTTTTTTCGTAGAAAGTAGTTATTTGGTCGCGACCCCGAAATGCAAGATACCGAATTTGGACCCGTTCCAGGCCGAAATCTTGAAGTTTTACCATCCGAAAAAATACTTTTCTTGTAGTAAACATGATTTGTTAACGTTTGTGACAAAAAACGACAATATTGCCACTCTCCATATTAATACAACAGTGCTTCCGTCCTACAGTAAGAATGACATATCGTGCTGTTTGGCCAATATCACTCGCACGGAAAACAAGCAGAATCCGGACGACAGTATCAGGTAAAAATCCGGGAAAAATCCGGGAAATAGAGAATTAAATTTGCTTTCGATTGGTTTTTATCGCATGGTTCTAGCTGCAGCGGTTTGGAAGTTAAGAGCGTTCAAAGTTGCCCAAAACTTTTTTTTGAAAAAAATCAAATGATCACAAACATCCTTGTTATTACGGAAATGACAAGTGGTTTTCGTGGTATTTTTTTGACACCCATATCAGTGTTTTAATAGTTTCATTAAATCAAAAATGAATGACAAATATTTTCAGAAATAAAGTTCTTATTTTGTTATCGACTTAAAAACTATAAAAAATGTATTTGAACACAAGTTTATAAATTACTTATATAATTGTTTACAAAATGTAGTTAATTATTTTTTAAAATTTATTTGAAATTTTTTATTTTCACTTTCTTTTCTTTAGTTTGACTTTTGTGCACTTCTTGTTATATTATTCATTTTTTTGCTATTTTTTTTATTATGTTATAGAATTCTGTATCCGTTGGCCAAAGAATAAAAAAAATACTATTACAACACTTGTCAGTCCCAAAATGAGTGCTTTAATAGATTTATTAAGATATTTGTTTCTTTTTTTTATTTTTTATTTATCAAGTTACTAATATAAACAGAATCAAATTTTCATGCATGTTACCAACTTTGTAGAAAAATATCTTATTTGTTTTTGCTTCTAGTACACTTTATTATCTAAAATTCTCAGAAATTTATTTGGTATAAACAATTCACAATAACTTCTAATCTGTCTACAAAGTCAAGATTCATTTCGTGAAGAAAAAATTTCCTATATTTTTTATATCTAATCTAATATTTATCTTTTATTTAGCTTTACTTGATTTTTAATTACTTTAAACTTTACTTAGTTTTTGTGGTTTGCTTTTTGTACATTTTATAAATTTC
>NW_025400983.1:2333978-2335037 GCF_015345945.1 Tribolium madens
AAAAATAATTATTATAACATTTTCATTACTCATTAAAACAAATTTGAATTTTCATAAAAATATACTACTGCCTATGTTAAGATTTTCTTCTTTTTCTTATGCTTCTCGTACACTTTGTATTTTTCATATCAATTCTAAAATGTTTCTTTTTCTTTAGCTTTTTTTGTTTTTGTTTTATTTCTGCTTTGCTTTTTGTACTTACATTTTATACATTTATAATTTTTAATATATTATTTCGTTATTTTCTTTCATTCTACAATCAAGTTTCATAACTGTTGAGCAAAAATAAATAATGATTATTTCAACACTTTTCAGTCCAAAAATGAGTGCTTTAATAGACTTGAGCAAAATCATTTGTTTGTTATTTTTTTCTTTTTTATTTCTTTATTCATCAAATTCCATTGGTAAAAAATTTTACAAAAAATTAAATTATTCATTTAAATAAAATTAAATTTAATGCACGTTACCAACCTAATAGAAAAAAATACCACTGTCCGACTTATTTTTTTTCTTCTTTTTTGTTTCTCGGACACTTTTTCTTATATTTTTCGTATCTATTCTAATATTAAAAATATCTCTTTTTTTCTTAAGCTTATTTTTGATTTTAGTCTTGTTTTCTTGATATGTTTTATAAATCTCTCTTTTTTGATATTTTTTTAGCTCAAAAACTTTATAAAATTACTATCAATAGCAAAAAAAAACATTGTTCTACCTTTTTTTTAACTTTTTTGGCCTTTTGTTAATGTTACTCGTCAAAAAACAACTTGTGCAAATAAAAATGTAAAAATAATCATTATAACATTTTCATTACTCATTAAAACAAATTTGAATTTTCTTCTTTTTTTTGCTTCTCGTACACTTTTTATTTTTCATATTCCTTCTAAAATTCGTTTTTTTTTTCTTTAGCTTTTTTGTATTTTTTTTAATTTCTGCTTTGCCTTTTGTACTTACATTTTATACATTTCCAATTTTTAATGTATTATTTAGTATTTTTTCTTCGTTAGTTTCTTTTATTCTATAATTAAGTTTTACAACTGTTGAGCAAAAATAAAAAATGAT
>NW_025400983.1:2335911-2339688 GCF_015345945.1 Tribolium madens
GTTATTAGAAAAGAAAACAAAGAAGCTGTATCCTAAGTTGTAACTCTGTTTAATATTATTTGTAGCTTTTATTGACAAAATTTTTGTACCTTTATCAAATATTTATAAAAAAACATATACAAGGTCATCAGTATTATTAAATAGACATAAAAAAATGACAAATGTCAAAAAATAAATGTCAAAATTTTTTGACAGATAGAATTTTTTAAACATTTTTTCAGTACTCTGGGGACTACCCAATTACTCCCTTTCAAGGAAATGCGTGATTTTTTGAACAACCTGTATGTATTACCAAATAAATTCTTTTTAATTCTAATGGAATCGAGATATTTATAAGTTTAATGAAGTAGAAGAAAAATTTCAAGTAAAATAAGATACCAGGAACATAAAAATGTTTAAAAAATTTTATCTGTCAAAAAAATTTGACATTTGTTTTTTGACATCTGACTATTTTTTATGTCTATTTAATAATACTGATGATTTTGTATATGTTTTTTTACAATTATCTAGTAAAGGTACAAAAGTTTTGCCAATAAAAGCCACAAATAGCATTGAACAGAGTTACAATTTAGGACACAGCTTTTTTGTTTCTTCTTCTAATGGCCTGTAGCATAAAAACTTGGAAAATTATTTTCCCTACAGAAATAAATAGAGTCAAAGTGCAAAATTTAAACTCTCATAAYTTTGAAACTTTTATAGATAGATTTTTTTTTTAATTTTTTCTATGTTTGTGGTACCTTACCCTACATGGCATTTGTCTTTGAAGCGGGAGTTCTGACGCACTCTGTATGTGCATACCATGTAGAACGTGAGTCCTTCAACTTTTAGAATCGCGATATCTCAGGAATGGTGATTGTTAGAAAAAAAGTGTAAGGACCATTTTGTAGATAATTTCAAGATCTATATTTTTTGTCTGGGCTACTTTTTTGATAAAACTTACCGTTTTCGAAAAAAATCTAAAAAACGTCAAATTTCGACCTTTGACCCCGAATAACTTTTTTAGCGCACATGGGATCGATGGGGACTTTTGACACTTTATTCCTAATGGTGTACTCAATATCTCCACCAAAATTTAGTTCTGTCGGAATTTTAGTTATTTAAAATGTTTATTTTGACCGGACATACATCACTTTTTTTACACAACACAAAAACGCTCTTTGGTTCAATTTCAAAGTGATCGAATTTTTTATATTAGTCGAGATTTTGAAACTAATTTTTTCTTTTAGATTCTAAATTTTACTTTAAGAATTTTGTGTCTTTTTATGGCAATTAGAACCACTAATTTAATGGATTTTTTATTAAAACAACAAAATAAAAAATTCAACATATTTTGTTATTTCCAGAATCTCGGCTTGCAAAGAGTTCAAGACAAACGCCACCCTCCACCACAACTTCATAATGGTAAAATGCACCGACTCGAAAACAAAGAAGCAAATCTACGAGAACACCCACGCGCCCATAACCCAATCAAATCAAATCAAGGAGAAAATCTCCACAATGAATACCAACACAACGACTCCTTTCAGTGTTTTCTTCGTCGGAATCGACAGCATATCGCGATTAAACTTCCTCCGAATCCTCCCCCAAACGTACCAGTTCTTGGAGGACAACCAATGGACCCCCCTGCGTGGGTACAACAAAATGGGGGACAACACCTTCCCCAACGTGATGGCCATCCTGACCGGCTTCAACGAAACCCAGGCTTATGCCGTCTGTGACCCCAAAACCGTGGGCAAAATGGACAAATGTCCCATGTTATGGTACGATTACCGGAAATTGAACTACGTGACGGGGTACGCGGAGGACGAGGCCTGGATCAACACTTTCAACTACAAAAAAAAGGGTTTCACGAAACCCCCCACTGATTTCTACTTCCGGCCCTACATCCTTGGTTCAGAAAAGTTGAAAACGGTAAAAAAAGGCGGGATGGACTATTGCACAGGTCCTGAGCCGGCAGGAGAACGCATTTTGAACCTTGCAAAAGACTTCGCTACCAGTTTCAAGGACGTTGCAACGTTTTCCTTCTTCTGGATGAACACCTTCAGTCACAATGACCTCAATGCGCCCTCCATGATGGACACCAAAATCCGGGATTTCCTCCAGGAGATCACCACAAGTGGGGTTTTGAACAACACCATCATGGTATTCCTGAGTGACCATGGGATGAGATTCGGGGAAATCCGGTACACGACCACTGGATGGTTGGAGGAACGCCTCCCGTTTATCTACATATGGGTCCCGGAGCGGTTCAAACGCCAATTTCCGTCAGAATTCCGGAATTTGGAGACGAAACGTGACCATTTGACCACACCATATGACCTCTATATGACCTTGCAACATATCCTGGTACTCTCAGGGTTCAATTATACCCAAAAAGCGAGTGAGGCGTGTCCGAAATGTACCTCGTTGTTTGCACCAACCGAATCGGAGAGGTCGTGCGAGGATGCTGCTATTGAGCAACATTGGTGCACATGCGCCGGTTATAACCCGGTGCCAAAATCCAACCGAACCGTTCAAAAAGCTGCCAAATTCGTCATAGGCCAAATCCATGGGATAATCAGCACCAAGAAGAGTGATTCGAAATGTGCCAAATTTTCGGTGGGAAGGATTATTTCGGCGAGTGTTTCAGACCGGTTTAGTTACAAAAGTGATGTTTATTTCTTGTTGGTGGTGGAGACGACGCCCAAGGCGGTGTTTGAAGCCACTGTGGGGTACAAAGGGGCTGATGGGTTTGAGTTGACAGGGGGGATAAGTCGTTTGGATAAGTATAGTGATCATAGTGGGTGTGTGGAAGATGCCTCGTTGAAGAAGTATTGTTATTGCCGGGGTTAAGTGCCTTTTTTTTTTTTTCGTTGCCAAAGTTTGCTCAGCCGGTTGGTTCAATGGGAGAAATCAAAATATTGTGATATTAATGCATTTGGTACAATAAGGATTTTCTAGTCAAGCGTTATTGTAATCGATGTAGTTATTTTAGGAAGAATATTTTATATCAGTGGCGTTTAGTCTCATGTCAACAATAAATATTCACTTTATTTAATCTGGGTTTTAGTTATTTGCCCGACAAAACAAAGAAAAATGTCGTGAATAAATACTCTTGGGTGTTTTTACTTTTACCATGACATTATTGACGTTGTTGTTGTTATTTTTTATCTCTTTTGCTACTTTAACAATTTCTGGAGAGGTTCATTGTAGGTTTTACTCTCAATAACATAATATACTATTAATTTTCTCTCCTATAAATAAAATATCACAAAAGGTAAATTAATTAATTTATACATAAAAGCAACTTTTGTAATTTTTGAAACCAACAAATCGGCCCCACAAATATTTTATACATTTTGCAAATATTCAAAAGCCACAGATGAGTGAAAAACGCCATTTGGTTCGTTAGAATACTCAATTGTGACATTTTTTTCAAAATTATTGCTCAGTTAAAAACAAGATGTGATTTTATAATAAAAAAAACATTACAAGTGACGAGATAATATACTAAATTACTGAATACAAAAAAGAAAATTTTTCTTTTGGCAATTGGCTAGTTTTCGTGACACATAAATAATTGCTTTTTAAATTAAATAAAAAAGAAATGATAAATATTTTCAGTCCCGAAATGAGTGTTGTAATTTTTTTCATAATTTTTTCATTTTGTTACTTAAAAACTTTAAAAAAAAATTATTTGAACATAAGTTTATAAATTACTTATGTAATTATTTACAAAATGTGATTAATTCAATTTTTTCTTTGATTTATTTAAATTTTCTTATTTTCTCTTTGTTT
>NW_025400983.1:2341163-2344539 GCF_015345945.1 Tribolium madens
AAAATTCTGTTTCAGTTGGGAAAAAAATTAAAAAAAACACTATTACAATACTTTTCAGTTTCAAAATATAATTATTAAGAAATTTGTTTCTTGTTTTCTTCTTTTTTAATCTATCAAGTTAGTCACTTGAACAAAATCAAATTTTCATGCATGTTACCAACTTAATAGAAAAATATACCACTGCCTATGACTTATTAATTTTTTTCTTACTTTCTTGCTCGTCGTACACTTTTTCTTATATTTTTCGTATCAATTCAAATATTTATTTTTTTCTTTAGCTCTTTCTGATTTTTGATTTTTTGTAATTTCACATTATTTTCTTGGTTTTCTTTTGTACATTTTATAATTTCTATTTTTGTTATCTTATTTAGATATTTATTTATTTTCTTCATTATTTTCTTTTATTCTAGAATGAGTTGTCGCAACTATTAGTCAAAAAATAAGTAATGCTTTTTTCAATAATTCTTATCTCCGAAATTTCAACTTACCAAGTTTGAGAAAAAATAGTGACCTCTCTTTTTTTTAATTTTTAGTTCTTGTTGTGACAAGACAAACAGACTTACTGATTACAAAAAACATAAAAAAAACAACTCAAGATTCAAAAAAATTCATTTAGTATAAATAATAATTTACAATAATTTTTCTAACTTCTAATCTATCTACAAAGTCAAGATAACACTTAACTAAAAAACCGTTAGAGAATGTTTATGCAGAATAAAATTCTCTTTCATTTCCTACAGAGAAAATTTGAACCTTTCATTTAGTTTCGCAATCGTAACCTTAAATTTTGCGAGTTTGTTAATGATTTTTTGTATTTATGATACACCAAAGGCAAGATTTAACCTTTTTCTTTCATATGCCCAAATACGATTTCAAAATAATCAAAAATGGCAGAGTTATCGATTTTTGAAAAAAAATAGGTTCAAATCCAAAAAATTTTAAAAAAGTCTAAATATCTCGAAAACGGTTAAATTTAGGTTTAGTGAAAGCTTATTAAAACTTAAAACGCAATAAAAACACAACAATCTATTGAAAATAAAAAAGTTGTATAACCAAAAGTGCCGCCATCTTGGAAATATTTCTAAAGTGGGGTTTAACCGAAACTCCCTGTTTTTCAAATTGTAATCTTTAATTATCTAAAAATCTGACGAATTATGACGATTTCGTTACTTTAGAGACAATTTAAAAAAAACACTCCCAAAAACTCCAACCTGTAATTTTGCCTAGCGACGCAAAACCTCCTCAAAAATCGCATCACTTGCTGCCAAACCCGTCAAAATGCCCCTCAAACTCCACAAACGCAAATTCCTCTTCGAACTACTCCTCGTCGCAAGCATCTCCCTCCTGTGCTTCACCCCCTTGTTCTTCTACAAGCGAAGAACCACCACCCTGTCTTTGACACACATCGAAGCCATCCAAGCCTCGAGTAAGACCAGTGTTAGCGCCTCCCCGAATACCCCGACAATTTTAGTCCCAACCCTCGTCTCGACCAACAAGTGTCTAATCCCGGATTTGTCCCAACTGTACTTCCAGGAATACACCCTGTGGTTCCCCGACACCTACAAGCCCTGCACCCGGCGGAACGTCCTCACCTACATGACGGGGGCCACCCTCCACATCAAGCAACGAAATGGGTTTTACCCAAACGTGAGCTGTTGCTACTCAAACATCACGAGAAACACCGACGATGACATCGAGTAAATTCGACAAGGTTCAAATCCAAAAATTTTGGTTTTAGTGTTTCAGGATGTGCGAAATTCAGGAAAAATGTGACTTTGGAGGGGGATTTTGTGAGGGTTGAGTGTGACACAACACCGGAGCCGTACCAACAAGTCCACGCCGTAATAAAAAAACCGGAAAAAAAGTGGGAAAAATGGCCAAAACCCTTCAGTGTCTTAATACTCGGAATTGACAAGATTTCCCGCCTAAGTTTCGTACGAAATTTCCCCAAAACCCACCATTTTATGACCTCGAACAACCATTGGTTGCCCTTGAACGGCTACACGAAGATTAGTGATGAGACAGCCCCCAATATTTTGGCCCTTTTGACCGGTTTAAAGTCCTGTGAAAAGTGCAATTTCATTTGGTCTGATTTCGAAAAGTGTAATTATACCACAGTTTTTGCCGAGGATGACATTTGGACAAATAGTTTTACTTTTGGGGAACCCCCGACAAACTATTATTTCCGCCCCTATTTCATGGCAAGTGAGAGATTCCCCACGGTGGAAATCAACAAGTTTGCCCCCTGTCCCGACCCGGAAGCCCCCTTCGAACGCCTCGTGAATCTCGTGAAAGACTTCACGGTCATGTTCAAAAACGAGCCCAGTTTTGGGTTCTTCTGGATCAAAAGTGCGACTCCGGGGACCCTCCCCAAGCTGGATTACACCCTCCGGGGGCTTTTCCGGTTCATGAACCGGAAAGGAGTGTTCAAGGACACGTTTGTGTTCTTCTTGAGTGATCAAGGAAAGCGCGAGAGGAAAATCGAGTTTACGAATTTGGCGTGGTTGGAGGAAAAACTCCCTTTTAGCTATCTTGCAGTCCCGTTGGAATTCAAGGAGGTTTTTCCCGAAGAATATGACTCTTTGAAATTGCAACAAGACTCCTTGACCACCCCCTTTGACCTTTACATGACCTTGCAGGAGATTCTATTGTTGGCGCAGTTGAAAAACGAGTCGAAACCGAGTGGGGGTTGCCCCAAATGCGAGTCGCTGTTCATGGATGTGAAGGAGAGATCGTGTCAGGATTCGGGGGTTGAGGAGGGGTTTTGCCCCTGTGGGGGCTACTTGATGACAGATCGTGACGATTTAATTGTGAAAAATGCGTCTAATTTCATCGTGAGTAGAATAAATGTGATCATAGATCGGAAAAAGTGTCGCAGTTTCGAATTGAGGAAGGTTTTAAGTGCGAGTCTTTCGAGGAGTTCCGGGCACCGGAAATTTCTAATTAGTGTTGAAACGTATCCGTTTTCGGTTTTTGAAAGTTTTGTTTCGTATTTTAATGGAAGTTTTGCCGTCGATGGGGCGATTAGAAGGTTGGACTTTGCGATTGTTAGGTGTGTTAGTGATTCGTTTATGAAAAAGTTTTGCTTCTGTAGGGAGGAATAAAGCGGTAAAAATGGGTTTGTTTATTTAGTGGCACAAATACGGATAGTTTTTCGTGAAAAAAAATTATGTCGCTGTGCCACCACGCCTCCGAGTAGTGTCTCTGCGAGTACACTTTTTTGCGTTTCTACATTTATTTTGCACTTTTCTGGGTTTCATGGTCCCCTAGAAGTGCATGTGGATCAATTTTGAAGTTATTAATTTTTTCGATTTTTGTCGAAATTTTGATCGATTTTTTGATAAAAAAAAACTAGAGTTATTTAAGGGCAGTTTAA
>NW_025400983.1:2344624-2357225 GCF_015345945.1 Tribolium madens
ATAAAAAAATAATAAAAATAAAAAATAATACTGACTTTTAGGTTATGAATCTGGCTCTTAGTTTCAAATTTAAGTAAAAGATTTTCTAATTAAGTTTATTAAATAAAAAAAATTAGATCATTTTGATTTTTTGCGATAAGAAAGCTCTAATGTGTTTTATTATGCTTATGCTCATGCTCTTAAGCTTATGCTCTTAATCCTATGTTCATGCTCTTAAGCTTATGCTCTCTTATGCTTACGTTCTCTTATGCTCATGTTCTATTATGCTGTCTTATGCTTTACTCTCTTGTGCTCGTATGCTTATGCTCTCTTATGCTTATGCTCTCTTATGCTTATGCTCTCTTATGCTTTTGCTCTCTTATGTTTATGCTCTCTTATGCTTATGCTTATGCTGTCTTATGCTTATGCTCTCTTATGCTTATACTCTCTTATGCTTATGCACCGAGGATATGAGAATTAGAACAAAAAACGAAGAAAATATCAAACTATGCTTTAAATTATCTATTAAATAATGCAAATATTTTTAATTTTTTATTAAAAAAATTGTGGCGCTGCGCCACCACGTCTCTAGTCGGTGTCTCTGCTGTAGCCCAATATATTCAATCATAGACAAACTTTTCAAAAATAGTATGTTTCGCATGTCTACAAGATTTTATGCATTTTTCTGAGTCCCCCATTCCTCTAGAAGTGCAATTCGAAGTTATATAATTTTTTCAGTTTTTGCTAAAAAATTTTTGGTCAACCGCTTTGTGTTTGTTATTGTTAGAAAGCAAATTACATTTCCCATTTTATGAAAAAAAGATCATTGTCCTGTGACAATTAGTTATTAAGCAAATTACTAATGAAAACAAACACAAGCAATACCTATACTCGACTATAACTTTTAAACTATTAAAAATTTCACGGTTTTCTCGACATCAATCGATTTTCCGAAACATTTTACATAATTACCAATAGTTTAAAACATTAACAATTTTCAATATACGAAATTTACAAAATAAAAAATATATCGTTTTTTGCACTTTTTTAAATCCTTTATAGTCACCTTTTTTTATTTTTTTGTCGCGTAAAAGGTAAAAATGGTATAAAACAATAAAACAAAAAGCAAATAAATCTAAGTTATTTATTTAAAGATTAGTAACAAAAGGGTAATAAAAAACAAATTAAATGTTTAATATTCCATCACAGTTCCTGGAAAATAACACAATAAAATTAATTTTTTCAGGAATAAAAATTACCATTTTTGATGGCTCTGTCACGGGCGGCTGAAGCCTGCAAGCCCCTCAAAAACTCAAAGAAGATTGTCACATATTTCAGCAAACTCGTCTTTTTATAATCTTTTATTTTAACACTGGTTTGGGAATTTTCAGCTAAAGCTTGCTCCTGGGCTTTAGTTTTGGCATCGTATGAGTTGACCTCGTCCAAAAGTTGGCTGAAAATGCGATGCAAAACTAAACTACACGACACTGAAAATGTGTAGTTAATTACCTAACAGTGGGCACCGCGTCGACGTCAAAACTCTCGATAAACTTGGCCTTGAAAGGCACCGAAACTTTCCCACTTTTGGGGTGAATGCAAAAGGGGGCTTTCAGCAAGTGATTAAGGCTTTTGGTGACGTTAATGTCAAGTCGGGGGTACGCATAGTAAATTTTCATTTCTTCGACTAAATACTTGTAGTATTTTGGTATTTTTTGCTCCTGGTAGAGAGTATGGAAAGTGTCAACGAAGGCGCGCCAGCGCTCCGCTGACGTGTGGACTTTGGTCAAAGCCTCGCGAAAAAGGGGGCTAACATCGGGCTCAATGTTCCCCAAAAAGGCGTCTAACCGCTCAAAAGTCCCCAAAATGTCTTGTTCGACAAGAATCGACTTCTCGAAATACTCATCGATGACTTTCAAGGCTCTCCTAGAAGTGAGAAATTGAGTGTTGCGGCACTTGGGACGCAAAGTATTACTCAGTGGCCACATGCATGTTGTAAAGCTTGACTTTCCGCACCGAGAGGCCCCCTCGTAGCAACGTCAAATACTCGGCAAGCGCCGACCGTTGATTATCATCCAGAATTCTCGCTTTCTTATCAGCGACCCAACAATGGATCCCCCGGCGCCCCGAGAACACCCACAAGATGTTCTCGAACCCGAAATCCTCCCTCAAGCTCGCATCCAGGATTTTGCACGCAATCACCATAAATTTCCAGCATTTGGGGCACACCCCAGCCCCCGTGCAACAAGTCCTAACGGCGTCGTAGTCAGTCATGTCGATATCAAACACGACCTCTCGCTCAACCGGGACTTTGAAACTCGAGTTGCCCCCCTCGAGCTTCTCGTTGTAAGTGGCCCCAATGTCGATTTTAACAGGGAAACGGCTATGGAGGGCCTGGGCGAAATTATCCACAGTGTTAAAGCTCTGGTACCGGAGATAGATGTCCCCCACTAGAGTGAACGAGATTTCGCGCCGGTTGAACTTGTCGGGGTCACCTGGGGGGCCACTTTAGCAAAATTCACGTTTTGAGACCACTCACCGTAACAAAGCCACTTGTAGAGCGCTGAATGGGGGAAAAGACGCTTGTAGTAAATGGGGAGCAAGTCAGGGAGGTTGTCTTCGTTATAAATGGACGCACACATGGTGAAACACAAGCACTGTTTTTCCCGCCAAAAAAAGTGTGGTTATGTAACGGGGAACATTTGAGGTTAGGGATTAAGCAAAAGAAGTTTTGGATAATAAAACAATCAATTCTATAAATTGCAGTTGAATAAAATACACTAATCTTTGGTTTATTTATTTCTTACCTAATAATAATGCATTTTTAATTTATTCCTACTTTGAGTTTAGGCAACCAACAATACAATTAAATTTTACTCATTTACTCCATATAATTAATTGTTTTATTTACTAAACTGTAATTAATATGTTGTTGAATAAAATACACCTCCAATTTGTCATTAATTAGTTTATTTGTTGCGTAATAATTCAATTAGTCTCAATTGGTACTTTGAGTGTATGCAACCAGCATTACACCACAATTTTATATTTCCTGTAATTTGCCAGTTTTGGGGGCAAAAGGTTCACTGTCGTGTGAACGGGAAGTCGGGGTGCTTGTCAAGTCTAAAACCCACACATTGAAACGTGCCAAAATGGCCCAATTGGTGATTACCCCCCAAAAACCTTAAAATCGCAGACTCTGGCCGCTTCCCCCACATCTAGCCCCTGCAAAGCCTTCATTTCCTCATCACTCAAAACAAAATCGAACAATTTGCGATTCTCATCGATCCTTTTCGGCGTTACACTCTTGGGAATGACAGCACAGCCCCTCTGTACCAAGAATCGCAACGCGACTTGCGCCGGGGTTTTCTTGTGTTTTTTGGCGATTTCGCCAACGACTGGGTCTTCCAGGATGTTTGCTAACTGTCTCGGCCTGGAAAAAAGGGTCTTGAGACGTCAAACAGCCACAAAACGTACTGTTGGCCCAGTTTTTGCAGGAATTTGTTCATCCCGGGATTCCCCAAGGGGGAGTAAGCGACGACAACAATTTTGTTTTTCTGGCAAAATTCCACAAGTTCGCGTTGTTGTAAATAGACGTGGAGCTCGACTTGGAGCACCGCAGGCTTAATCTTGGCGTTTTGCAGGATTGTTTCAATTTGGGAAATGTTGTAGTTTGACAAACCGATGTTTTTCGCCTTTCCCGAATCGACCAACTCTTCCATTTTCTACAATTTTAGCAGTGAGTGGAGTAAATAAATGAACAATAGGGGACCTTCCATAGGGCCCCATGATCGGTCCTCCCCTCAGTCTCAATCTCCCCTTTATCGTTGAATTTGGGCCTCGTCTCCCCCTCGTAATATTTACAACCAACAGGGAAATGAATCAAGTACAAATCGACGTAATCCAATTGCAAATTCGCCAAAGACTTCTCCATGAACATGGACACCCTCTCGGGGTGCACCCCCGTCATAGGCAATTTCGTCGTAATAAAAACATCCTTCCGTTTCAGCCCCGAAGCGAAGCGTTTTTTCAAAACTTTCCCGATAGCCCCCTCGTTTTCGTACACCCACGCCGTGTCGATGTGACGATACTCGAAGTCAAGTGCGGTGTTCACCGCTGTTTCGATCTCCTCATCGCTTATTGCCTAATCACCAAAAAACATTATTTGGCACCAAATTACCACAGCTCACCTCCCAAGTCCCCAGACCCAAAACCGGCATTTTTGCCCCACTGGGAAGCTTCAAGTACATCTGCGAGCCCACTTTATGAAACAACGCAGAATGGAAGTGTTGACAATTGATTCGTGACTTATTGTCAAGAGTTTTGGAAAAAAAACGAAGCTGCAAATACAAAAATTAAAAAACCGGGGATTTACACGCAGAACAGCACCAGTTTTACGCCACTTCTTGCTTTATTAAACATGGGAGTGGATTGGGGCTAAAAAATAACAGCTGAAACGTTTTTGTGTTTATATTATGTAATTTGGTAGTGGCGAGTTATGCAACCAATTAAACGCCATATAGGCAAATTTCCATACACTGGAGAGAATTAGTGGCCTATAGTTGGTTAAATTTAAACTAATTTTTGCATTATTTATTTAATAATGCACGTGCCCTTGACTTGTTTTATCTAATTATAACTTTTATCAAATTAGCTTCGATAAAATTTTTGTCGAAACAGAAATTTAGTTTTCCTACGCCACCACGCCACCGGCGAGTGTCTCTGCTCCTATCTATCCATCATACACCACATATATTAACACAAAAAACTTTTCAAAAATACAACTCCTATTTTTGGTTTCTAGAACGTTTTATGCACCATTTTGTGTTTTTAGACCCTAAAAAATGCGTTTTTTTAAGAATATATTTTTTTGAAAGTTGTAGTATTTTATTTAGTTTCTAAAACTGATAAAATAGAGTAAATCCGGGAAACATAAACCAGCGGAAAAAAAATAGAATTTATATTATTATACAAGGTGACTGTAAATGATTGTGATTTTTTACTTCAAGTTCAAGTACATCTGCAAGCCCACTTTATGAAACAACGCAGAATGGAAGTATTGACAATTAATTCGTGACTTATTGTCAAAAGTTTTGGAAAAAAAACGAAGCTGCAAATACAAAGATTAAAAAACCGGGGATTTACACGCAAAAAAGCACCAGTTTTATGCCACTTCTTGCTTTATTAAACATGGGAGTGGATTGGGGTTAAAAAATAACAGCTGAAACGTTTTTGTGTTTATATTATGTAATTTGGTAGTGGCGAGTTATGCAATCAATTAAACGCCTCGACACTAATATAGGCAAATTGCCATACATTGGAGAGAATTAGTGGCCTAGATTTGTTTAAATCTAAACTAATTTTTGCATTATTTAATAAATGCAACTTTACTAGTGATATAACACAAAAGACTTTTCAAAAATATTACTCCTATTTTTTGTTTCTAGAACGTTTTATGCACCATTTTGTGTTTTTAGACTCTAAAAAATGCGTTTTTTTTTAAATATTTCTTTAAGAGTCGTAGTATTTTATTTAGACTTTAGGACTGATAAAATAGAGTAAATCCGGGAAACATGGACCAGCAAAAAAAAACTTAGAATTTATATTATTATAGAAGGTGACTGTAAATGATTATGATTTTTTACTTCAAGTTAGTGTCAAATTTAAAATTTTAGTTTGGCAATCTTGACTTTCAAATTTAAACGTCAAACTCTTATAGGTATTAGGACGGCTCATTTAGCCGTCACCTGAAATTCTAAAGTAACAAATTAAAGGGATTACCAATAATTCAGTGTTGCCAATAGATTTTTGTCACAAACATTAATATAGCCCGGTATTGTGACCTAAAATAGTTAAAAAAATAACAGCTGAAACGTTTTTGTGTTTATATTATGAAATTTGACAGTGGCGAGTTATGCAACCAATTAAATGCAACGAGACTAATATAGGCAAATTGCCATACACTGAAGAGAATTAGTGGTCTATATTTTGTTAAATTTAAACTAATTTTTGCATTATTTAATCAATGCAACTTTACTAGTGATAATGCACGTGCCCTTGACTTGTTTTATGTAATTATAAATTTTATCAAATTAGTTACAACAAAGATAAATTTAATTAGTTTCAGTAATTTACCTTTCAGCGCTTGTGGAAACGATAAATTTTTTATTAAGATTTGGAAATTTCGAATAAATTATGTAATTTAATTAAGATAAGAGCAAAATGAATAACCTCTAATCAATTCGGAAATTTTAATTCAAATTCACCCCAACTAAAATTCCAATTTATTACAAATCTTGTCATGTCATTAAATATTTAAATTAAAGTATTTTTTTTTCTTCAAAGTATAATTATTAAGTATGTATATAAAAAAAGTATTAGTATCAAGTGTGGGGAGTTAATGGATATGTTTTCGTAGTGTAGTGGTTATCACGTGTGCTTCACACGCACAAGGTCCCCGGTTCGATCCCGGGCGGAAACAAACCCATTTTTTCTTTTTTTTTCAATTGTTGAAATTATATTTTTTAAATTATGCTTTGTGTCACTAATAAAATGGCTTCAAATCCCACCGTGTCCTCATTCCTCGTCATGTGGAGTGGAAACATTAGATAAAAGTCGCTTACAATAGAGTAATTTAAAGTTGGGATTACGCCCTATTTCAGTGTTTACACACCCGGAAACCTCTTAAAAACTTGGAGTATTACACCTAATGTGGCATAATTACACGAAAGCCCCATTTCGGGTATTAAAAACTTGGAAATTCGCAGAAAAACGCCAAGTCCCTTGCCGATTTATTCTATTAAAACTTTGCAGGCCAGGACCGTAACCAGGATTTTATTTCGGGGAGTAGGGGGGGGTTTCTTGTTGGGCCATGAAAATGAAATGAAAGAAGACGGATTAAAAAGCAAAAATCTCTAAGTACACGTTTTTATTTTAAATTGAAATAAGAGATCCTAATTAATAAGGCTCGGATTATATGCACGAAAAAATCGTAAAATATGCGCATTTATATGCACGTATTTTCACAAAAATATGCACAATATTATTAAGAAATATGCTCCAATATATACCAAATATGCATCGATATGCAAAATTTTGAACAATAAAAAGTCAAACGTTTTTTACCTAAAGTATTTATTTTTTGAAAAAACTAATTGATGAATTATAAAGTTCTATAAAAATGTGATGTTTTATCAAAAATAAAATTTTTCGAAATTTTTGTTACTTTGTTTTTGAGTTTTACAAAAATATTATTTTTTTTAATGGCAACCCAAAAAAAACATTTTTTTCATGAAGGTCGTGATCTAAGGGATTACAACTACCTACTTTATATTAAATTATTTTTTTACATATATCGCAATTTAGACAAAAAAAATCGAATAACTCAAAAACAAAACAAAATTTTGTTCTTAAAATAAGATCATTTTTTATATTACTTTAATTTATATTAATTATTATATTTTGGAAACAAATGATTTAAAAAAAAACCGCTTGATTCAATACAATTTAAAAAGGAAACACTCAGCAGGGTACTAATTTTTTGAGTTTGGCTTACGAATTACCGGTTGTTTTTTCTTTAAAATATTTTGTAATCGGATCATTTTTCAKAAACTGGCCAATTTTTAACTTGAACTGAAATTTWTRATCGGAAATTWGTGATTTGAAGAAAATATGCACAAATATGMAAWATTTCCTAAAATATGCACCAAGTTGCCAAAATATGCAAAATATGCATTTTTTTATTTGGCTTATTTTAATCAAAAAACATTAGATATACCTCTTAATATGCATTTTGCATATAATCCGAGYCTTASTAATTAAACATAAAAAATACAAATTAACTCACAAAATTAACAAAAAATAAAATAAATTTTTAATACTTTTTATTGTTACAAATTTAAACAGGAGATGAATAATATAAAAACAAAAATTTTCTATGAACATATATCGAAAAATGCTACGCAAGTGGTGCGTCTTTTAATTGTTTTTTTTTTCAATAATTCCGAAATCATTTTAGAAAAAAATTTCAAAATTTGCTGCAGACGATAACGTTTATACACCTAAACAAGTACAAAAATAAAATGTTGAAATTTTTAATTAGGTGCTTCCTAAACTAGATGGGATTAGGGTAAAAATTTTCTCTAACTATTTTGCCTGTGGTTTCTTGCCACTTTCAGTAAGAAAATTTCATAGTTTTTCATAAAAAAAAAGGTCTTTTGTGTTTTTCTGATACAATTTACAGATTTTTAGTAAAAATCGGTTTAAAAATTTATGTTACAGACCATAAAAATTAAAAATTAAATTTGTTTCACTGTTTAGGACGCCCCTGATTAAAAATTTTGTTATTTGGCATTTGTATAAGTGTACATATAAGGGTACCAAATTTTGTAATTTTATCTATTCTGAAATATTAGGAAAAACCCTTTAAAAAATGTACCTTTTTTAGGGGGTGTAGCTCCTTTTCATAGCATTTTTCAAAACACTTTTATCTTAAAATTAAATATTCTATCAACTATTTAAATTTGTACCTAACAATAAAAATGAGACACTGTATAATTAACACATAAAAAATTTATTCACAAAAATTTAAAATTAACTCATTAAAATAACAAAAAAACTAAATTTTTAACACTTATAACACTACACCAGGTGAATAAAAACTATGGAACCAAACGTTTTTTCCTTAAACTATTTACTTTTTGAAAAACTAATTGATGAGTGATAAAGTATTATAAAAATGTGATGATCTAACAAGAATAAAATTTTTCGAAATTTCGTTTTGTTTTTGAGTTCTACAAAAAAAATATTTATTTAAATAGCAACCCACTATAAAATCATTTTTCTCATAAAAGCCATACTCTAAGGATTACAACTATCTGCTTTATATTTAATTTTTTCAAAAAATTTTTTTCACATAAATTGCAATTTTAACAAAAAAAAATCGCATACTCAAAAACAAAACAAAATTTCGTTCTGAAAATACGATCACATTTTTTAATTATTATTTTCTGGAGGCAAATGATTAAAAATAAAACCGCTTGGTTCCATAATTTATATTCACCCTGTATAACAAAGTGCTCAGCATTTCGGGGGGGTTTGAACCCCTAATCCCCCCCTAAGGTACGGCCCTGTTGCAGGCCGTTGATTGGATCGAGTTATCGGCGAAATTGGTTCAATAACACGAAAAAAAATGATTCTTTTCACAATAGCAGCCCACATAACTTTTACTTTTGTTTGGCAACTGTTATTAATTCCATATAATTAGTGAAATTAGTTTTCTCGAATTGGAAAATTGCTCAACGAGGCATGGGTCGCCGATTAAATCGTCGATTTAGAGGCCCGAAAACAAATTAAGTCATTGGAGGGTCAGCGGATCAGATAAACACTTTGTTAACGTTCAAATCTCAGTTTCGTTTGCAGTGCTTCCAAGTGACTTTGGTAATTTGTTCGGTGGCGAATCGAGGGATTAAATAATGCGACAGTGGAAACGGGGAATTGGGATGGAACGGACACGTGATCTTTGTTTAGACGAGACGAGAGGAATTTGATAGCAAGGTCAGGGTTAGAGACAATTTCCGGGTTTTTGGGTCAAGTTAAAAGTGTGACGGGGTTTAAGTCAACAATTTTTAGGGTAAATCCGGGAGGGATGGGCCAGCAGGAGAAAATTTAGAATTTATATTATTATACAAGGTGAGTGTAAATGATTGGACTTGGTCAAACTTTTATAGGCAATTGTCATTCATTTGCGACGAGTGAGTGTTGATTTAGTCGTCACCTCATGTAATAAATCAGAAGGATTATCAATAATTCAGTGTTGCCAATAGATTTTTTGTCACAAACATTATGACCTAAAAATAGTTTTCTCAGCAAAATAGGTGGTCCCTCTCTCCCGGATTTACCATACTTGAACAAATAAATATGTTTCAGTGTAAATCTAGTTTCAGTTCACTGTTCTGTAAAACTTTTAACGAAAATATCTCAGAAGTGTTTGAACAATAGAAAATTTCGGACAAAATTCTGACAAAACCTGTATTGAAGAATTTTTTCCATCATAGTAGATAATAAAAAAAGTATTTTATTTAGTCTTTAGGACAAAAAAAAACATGCAATACAAATAAAAACACATGTAAGTCTAAAAAGTATGTTAAAATTTTAATATTTGCAAAAGAAAATACTTTAAAATATGGTTTTGCGTGCCTTTTTGAGGAAATCGAAAATTAAAGTAAAAACGGTTTTGAAAAAGCCAATTTTACGATTTTTGAGAGCTTACATAAAATTTCTGTCGGAAGCAGAAATTTCGTGTTCCTGCGCCACCACGCCACCGGCGAGTGTCTCTGCTTCTATCCAAAATATTTATTAATACAAGAAACATTTTAAAAATATTACTCCTATTTTTTCTTTCTAGAATGTTTATGCACCTTTTTGTGCTTTTAGACCCTTGGAAGTGCGTTTTTCAAAAAAATCGATTTTTTGAAAGTAGTGGTATTTTATTTAGTCTTTAGGTAGGGTAAATCCGGAAGGAATAAACTAGCGAAAGACAATTTAGAATTTTTATTATTATACAAGGTGACTGTAAATGATTGTGATTTTTTACTTCAAATTAGTGTCAAATTTGCAAAATTTTAGTTTGGCAATCTTGACTTTCAAATTTAAACGTCAAACTTTTATAGGTAATAGTCATTCATTCATTGTTGATTTAGCCGTCACCTGAAACAATTTGAAGTAACAAATTAAAAGGATTACCAATAATTCAGTGTTGCCAATAGATTTTTTGTCACAAACATTAATATCACCCGGAATTGTGACCTAAAAATAGTTTTTTTTTTTAAAAAAAGGTGGTCTATCTCTCCTGGACTTACCCAACTTGAGCAAATATGTTTCAGTGTAAATAACTGCTAGCAAAGCAGAAAACTAGTTTCAGTTCACTATTCTGTAAAACTTTTCATGAAAATATCTCAGAAGTGTTTTAAACAAAAAAAAATTTCAGTCAAAATTCAGTCAAAAACTATATTGAAGAATTTTTTTCATCAAAGTAGATAATCAAAAAACCTCATTTTTTTGTTTACATGCAATACAAATAAAAACACATGTAAATCAAAAAAGTATGTTAAAATTTTAATATTTGCAAAGGAAAATACTTTAAAAATATGTTTTTCAATGAGTTTTGATGATTTAGAAATTTTTAATTTAAAAACTAACAGTGGTGAAAACGGTTTAAAAAAATTCAATTTTACGATTTTTGGGAGCTTAGATAAAATTTCTGCGCCACCGGCGAGTGTTTCTGCTCCTATCCATAATATTTATTAATACAGAAAACATTTAAAAAATATTACTCCTATTTTTGGTTTTATGCACTTTTTTGTGTCTTTAGACCCTTAGAACTGCGTTTTTCCAAAAATTTTTTGAAAGTAGTAGTATTTTATTTAGTCTTTAGAACTGAAAATGTAGAAAGAAAGAAAGAATAAACTAGCAAAAGACAATTTAGAATTTATATTATTATACAAGGTGACTGTAAATTATTGTGATTTTTTACTTCAAGTTGGTGTGAAATTAAAGTAAGTGTAAATAACTGCGAAGCATGAAACTAGTTTCAGCTCACTATTCTGTAAAACTTTTAATGAAAATATCTCTTTTTATTTTTCATCTACGACTTGTAGTTTTTGAGACATGAATCAAAATTCAGTTCGTTGAGGTAAAAAAAAATGTGATATTTCCAAAAATATTTTTTATGAAGATGGATAACTAGCTTTTCTTATGAAAAATCATCTCAAAAGTTAAAATTTGCTTTTATTTTCCAATAGTTTTTAAAACATTAGTCAAAGTTCTGTTCATTAATGAAACTTAATGAGAATTCAAGAATTTTTTCCATCAAGGTAAATAATCAGAAAACCTCAATTTTTTGTTTTTTAACGTAAAATAGTCTTAGAATTTCAAATTTGATTTTATTTTTTCTCCACAACTGTGGACCAAAATTCAGTTCATTTCGATTGAAATTTTAAATGAATGATATTTTCAAAAAAAAATTACAGCATCTTTCCCGGACTTACCCTACCGCAATTATTTTTATTTTGGTTAAGTCTGAAACAAAACAAAAGCCACTTGAAAAATTTAATTACAATTCAGTCCATCACAATGCGAGGAACAACATCTAGTTATTTCAAATTGGAAGATTCGCTTATAAAGGAGTTTCATTTGCTTGATAAGTTTAAATTAGACTTAAATATCTTCTTTGTTTTTCATAGATTTCAAGAGAATCGATTAAAAGTAACAAAGTGCACCTGTCACTAGCGGTTAGAGCTTTTCCAACACGATAATTTACTAGTTTATTAGAAGTGAGCGAGTAATTAACTTACTTCATTTAACGCAATTTGCCGGATTTTTTCGCGAAATAAAAAGATTTGGTGTTGGGTTAAACCTATTTCCTTGAGTAATTAAATTTAATGGAACATTTGTAAAGGAAAATGCTTTAAAATATAATTTTTGTCACTTAAAAAATTTAATTTTACAATTTTCAAACCGATGTCTTAGTTAAAATTCTTGTCGGAGGCAGAAATTACGTGTTATTGCGCCACCAAGCCGCCGGCGAGTGTCTCTGCTCTAATCTATCATATTATTGATACAAAAA
>NW_025400983.1:2360429-2362601 GCF_015345945.1 Tribolium madens
AATTTATTTGTATCTGAAAGTCGAAATTTACAGTTACAATAAAAAATTTCAAGTAATTCGAAACAAAAAGTTGAAAAATTAATTTTCTATTTCTAAAATCAAAATTTGAAAACGGAAATCAAATTTGAAAATAAATTTTGAAATTTGAAAAATAAGCGTCACAATTCTAGTCAAAGACTAGATTTTAAAAATTAAAGTAACAAAGAATTTTAGAAAAATCAAAATTTAATTCCAAATTAAAAACAGGAATTTTCAAATTCCAAACTATAAATAAAATTTTTGATCACAAACACCAACATTTCTAAAGCAAAAATCAAAATTGCAAATTCCGAGTTTTATAATTTGAAATTCTGAATTTGGAAGTTGGAATTGTTAGTTTGTCGACATTCAAATTAAATTAAAAAATAAAATGTTAAAAATCAAAAATCCCATTTTTGCATGTAAGTTATAAATAAATGAAGTAATAAATAAATTCAATAACTGAATTTTTTAAATAGAAAAAAAAACTGAAACTTTAAATTTAAAGTTCCAAATCTCAGTTTATAAATTTTAAAGTTGAGCGATAAAGTTCAAAAATAAATGAGTTAAATTATTTTGAAGGTTTTATATCAGAACTTAAAGTTAAATAAATGATGAATAAGAGAGGAAACACGAAAAAACAATCAAACAATCGAAAAGAATTTGTTTGTAATTATAGAATTATTTGGAATTATTAAAATTACCTTTGTAATGTTTAGAATTGCTGAAATAATTTGTGAATTACTGGATAATTTCTATAATCACTGAAATTCTTTTTGGAATAATCGGTAATAATTTCTTTTGAAAATTACATTCAATATTTTACAATTTGGAATTATAAGGATTAATTTGTAATTATAGAAATTAATCTGAAAACAATAAAATCATGACGAATTGTTCAAATTTCGGTAGAATTTTACTGAAATTATTTGTAAATTACCACAATTTTTTTGGAATTAGTGGAATTTCGGTGAAAGTTTTTCGGAATTAATGTTTTTTTGCGGTGGAATTTTCTTGGAATTGAAATTAGTTGTACTTACACTTTTTTCTCTCAGTTTAATTAAAATAAAAAATTAGTTCGGTTTAAAAAAAAGAAAATTGCTTGTTTTTTGATGTTTCCTCTCCTCGTCGCAGGCAATCCTGAAACAATATCAATCACGCCTCAAATTTCAGTTTTCAGGAATTGAAACGAGGCCACGTTTTCTTTCAGTATTTTGTTACATCGTTAGTTGCCTCGATAGTTTATAATTTTAGGTGCGCATGTCCCGAATCGACTCGGATAAGTGGGGCTTATTAATTTAGCTCTTCTGCTCTATCTTAATTAGAAAATTAAATGCTCTTATACTATATTCAGCTTTGTGCACTTTATGTTAAGAGAGTTAAGTAAATGAATTAGGTTGAGGATGAGGAGTGCGAAAAAGTGCCGGGTGAAGGACCTCTCAGTGAATAATTAAAATAATAGTTTAACCATTTTAATTAAAAGTATGTAGTTAGTTTTTCAAATTGTAATAAAGTTTGATTCGGGTTGCATGTTGCGAGATTAAACCTAAATGGAAACATAGCACCGGTTTAATTTAATTCAAATATGAAGCGACTCTCTCTATGTGTTCTTTAATAAAATTACAAGTTTTGTTTTTATTATTTGTCTAGGAAAAAATTATGATGCGATGCTTTTACTAAATTAGCATCTGGAAACTGTTATTACTTGTTAATGGCGAGGTAATATGTTTGTCTAATGAATTATTCAAAGAAAAATTCAAATTAAGACCAATTAATTTGTTTAACAATAGAGAAACAAGAAACGAAGGTTCGTTTGAATTTTAAGTCCCGTAATTTTTCCACAAATCGATTAAAAATATGTGTCTTTAATTAAAATTCAAATCTATAAATAGGAATCAATAGGATTTAAAAGTCACAATTCCAAAAATTATTAAAATCTAAGAATTTAAAATCAAAAACCGGAATTTTAGAATTCAGCATTTCTAACTTAAAATCTCGAATTTAAAAATCAGAACTGCAAAATTTCTGTTTAATACGAAATTTAAGATTTTAAATCCAGAAATTAAAATTTTTAAGTTTGAAAGTTAAACTCTCATTTTTAAATGTAAAATTGTAGAAAATATAGTCAAAAATCCAAGATTATATTCATTTTGA
>NW_025400983.1:2364332-2377524 GCF_015345945.1 Tribolium madens
ATAAAGACTGCAAAAATAAGAACTGAATTCCAAATTAAAAACAAGAATTTCAAAATTTCTAAATTTTGAGTATCAACACCAAAATTTTTAATGTAAAGGTCCGAATTGCAAATTTTCGAGTTTTTGAAGTTGAAATTCTGAATTGGGTGGTTGAAATTATTAGTTTAAAAGTCAAAAACCCAAAACTAAAAGTTTAAAAAGTAAAAACTCTACTTTTGCATATAAAATTCTCAAATTTTATTTTGAAAAATCAGTTCAAAATTATATATTTCTGAATGAAAACTTCGAATTTAAATGTTAGAATTGCGTATTTGATAATCAAAATTTTCTAGATTTTAAAAGTTAAAATTGTGAATTGAGATGTTTCCAGTCTCGAAGATAAAATTCAAAAATGAAAATTAAGATTGTAAAAATAAGAATTGAATTCCAAATTAAAAACAAGAATTTCAAAATTCCTGATTTTAAAAATTTTCAGGATCAACACCAAAATTTTTAATGTAAAGATCGAAATTGCAAAATTTCGAGTTTTTGAAGTTGAAATTCTAAATTGGGTGGTTGAAATTATTAGTTTGAAAGTCAAGAAGTTTAAAAACTAAAAACTTCATTTTTGCATATAAAATTCAGAAATTTCATTTTAAAATTCTCAACTTATAAACTGAACTGAATTTTTGAGACTAGAAATGAAAATTTTAAATCAAGTAATCAAACTTAATTTTAAATAAATAATCTAAAATTTAATTGTAACACAAAATTAGATTTTTTTTGAATTGAAATTTTAATTTTCAAAATTCTCAGCTCACGAATTCACGAATTTCAAATTTAAAAAACAGGTAAAAAAACGCAAAAACTCGTAAATAGTAACATTTTGAGATAAACAATATTACAGAAATTTGTTACTGGGGACGAAACTCATAAATTTTACGTTTTTTTGAGGTTTCAAATGAATATTCTAAATTAAAATCTTGGTGTTTAATTTTTTTTATTACAAATCCTAAATAAAAAATTACAATCAAGATTTTTAATCGTAAAATCGAATTTTAAGTCCAAAGACACAATTTTTGTAATGTCTGAGTATTTTTTCTGTTATTCCCCCAAGGAAAACTTCATTTCGAGAAAAAATATTTTCATTGCTACCAACATTAAGACGTTTGTAAAAACATCATTAAGGCCGACTCCGGCTTCGACTCCGGTAGGACGCACCGAGAGTACGCATAAAGTTGGTCCAGTTCGCGTCCTGAGCGTCGCCAGCGTCGCAGTTCTACCACCACTGCGGTCTTCAAAGGAAGCTTTCGTAGTGCGCGTTATGATTTTCGCAAAATTCCAAAAACGGTTCAAGTGCCGAAAGTGTGAGTATTCAAACCTCACTTTCCTCCTTTTTCGCAAAATTTCCACAGGTGGTTGTCGGAATTTTTTCTTTCTGACACCGAATTTATTCTAATTCAATTCGAACCTTGCGGGGACGGCTTAGAATGAGCCATTTCCGGCTTTAAAAAGCAATTTCGCGTCTTCCTCAATTACTCTTACTTATGCAGCGAAAAGTGCACTTACCGCACGAGAAATTTTTTTCGCCCGCGCAACCTTGATGGACTATTTTTAATTAAATTCAGTAAACCGATAAAATATCATTGTGACCAGTAACTATTTTTAGTCGTTGGGTAAATATTCATTTAATTCCCACAGGAGCTAGGCACGCTTTATTAATTCTCATTTAAATTAAAATGATTTGATTGTTTTTATCACGTGATGTAGAACGAAGCCCGGATTGGTATTTCGAATAGTTTTTTTTGTGGTGATATTAACTTTCAATTTTTGTAGGCACGCGAGCGTGAACTTTGTAATAGCAGTTAAACCCGTCTCCGTGAAAGGCCAGAAATTAAATAATTTTTCTTTGAAATAGGCTAAAAGCACTTTTTTGTTTCGCTAACAAAAATTGATGTTGGGTGAGAAATAGAAATGTTTTCCATTTTTTAGTAATAAAATGTATTGTCAAGAACTTAAAGCTAAAGGTTTAAAAACTCTATTTTTGCATATAAAATTCTGAAATTTTGTTTGAAATTTTCAAATTTTAAATTCAAAACTGAATTTTTAGAAATAAAAATTTTAAATCAAGTATTCAGATTTAATTTTAAATAAAAAGTCTAAAATTTAATTATAACAAAATTAGAATTTTTTTTTTGAATCGAAATTTTAATTTTTAAAATTGCAAAATTTCGAAAATAGCAAAATTTTGAGATAAAAAATATTGCAGAAATTTGTTATTGACGACAAAACTCATAAATTTTAAGTTTTTTTGAGGTTTCAGATCAAAATTCTAAATTAAAATTAATTCAAAATTATATATTTCGAATTAAAATTTCGAGTTAATATATTAGAATTTTCTAGGTTTTAAAAGTTAAAATTGTGAATTGAGATAAGTTTCCAGTTTGGAAGTTAAAATTCAAAAATTAAAATTAAGACTGTAAAAATAAGAATTGAATTCCAAATTAAAAACAAGAATTTCAAAATTCTTAATTTGCTAACAAAAATTGATGTTGGGTGAGAAATAGAAATGTTTTCCATTTTTTAGTAATAAAATATGTTGTGTAAAAAAAGTATTTTTATTTTTTTTATAAAAAACAAAAATGTAACATTAAAAATAGCCTTATTTGCGTTATAAAAACTATTAAAAAATACCACTCACGTTGTATTTTTGTCCATAGCAATTTTAAACACACTTAACATAACATCTTTTACACAAATTTTATGAAATTGCAATGCTTTTTGTGTTCTTTATTAAGTTTTAAATTAGGTGAGAAAGAGAATATTTTAGGGTAACTCCTCGTATCTAAAATCTGTTCCAAATTTCTGTTGATATGTAAAGTCAAACAACAACAATAAGAATAAAAACGATAATTTCATATCATATTTTTGTTGGCGACAGACATACTATCAGTTTCAAATTGCTGAGAATTTTTTTGAAAAATACTAGTAACAGCAATTTTAAACAAATTTAAGGTAACATTTTTTAGACACATTTTATGAAATTGCGATGGTTTTTGTTTGTGAAGTTTTAGGTTAGGTAAGGAAGAGAATATTTCAGATTTCAGGTTACGTATGTAGTATTTGTTCCAAATTTCTATAATATTTAAGGTCAAACAAAAACAAAAAAAATCGATCATACATCAAATAAAAAATTACACGTTGCCTTGTTTACGATATAAAAGTTGAAAAACACTACGGCTGACGTTACATATTTGTCCACAGCAATTTTAAACAGATTTAAAACATAACATTTTTACACATATTTTATGAATTTTTTTTTAAATTTTGTACCAAGTTTTACGTTAGACAAGAACATTCTAGGTTAACTATCTAATATCTGTTCCAAATTTCTGTGGATATTCAAAGTCAAACAATAACAAGAATAAAAACGATAATAAATATAATTTCAATTAATTTTTTTTAAGTTTTCTTGTTGGCGACAAAAATACAAAAATTAGTTTTAAATTGTTGAAATTTTTTTTGAAAAATATTACTACAGGGGTTGCATATTTATCCACAGCAATTTTAAACAGATATTACCTAACATCTTTTACACACATTTTATGAAATTGCGATACTTTTTTGTATTCCTTATTAAGTTTTAAATTAGGTAAGAAAGAGAATATTTTAGGGTAACTACTCGTATCTAAAATCTGTTCCAAATTTCTGTTGATATGTAAAGTCAAGCAACAACAATAAGAATAAAAACGATAATAATATTGTTGGCGACAGAAATACTATCAGTTTCAAATTGCCCAGAATTTTTTGAAAAATACTAGTGACACAGCAATTTTAAACAAATTTAACATAACATTTTTTAGACACATTTTATGAAACTGCGATGGAAGAGAATATTTTAGATTTTAGGTGATTTTAGGTTAAGTATGTAGTATCTGTTCCAAATTTCTGTGATATTTAAGGTCAAACTAGAACAAAAAAAATCGATAATACATCAAATAAAAAATTACACGTTGCCTTACGATATAAATGCTGAATTTTTTTTTGAAAAACACGACGGCTGACGTTATATATTTGTCCACAGCAATTTTAAACAGATTTAAAACATAAAATTTTTTACACATATTTTATGAATTTTTTTTTAAATTTTGTACCAAGTTTTACGTTAGATAAGAAGAACATTCTAGGTTAACTATCTAATATCTGTTACGAATTTCTGTGGATATTTAAAGTCAAACAACAACAACAAATGACAATTAATATAATTTCAATTAAATTTTTTTTAAGTTTTCTTGTTGGCGACAAAAATACAAAAATTAGTTTCAAATTGTTGAGATTTTTTTTGAGAAATATTACTACAAGGGTTGCATATTTATCCACAGCAATTTTAAACAGATATTACCTAACATCTTTTACACACATTTTATGAAATTGCGATTTTTTTTGTATTTCTTATTAAGTTTTAAGTTAGGTGAGAAAGAAAATATTTTATTTTGTTTGAAATATAAATATTTAATGTCTGTTCCAAATTTCTGTGGAAATTTAAGGTCAAAAATCAACAACAAAAATAAAAACAATAATATAATATTAAATAAGAAAAAGTTTTCTTTAATAAAACAAGTATTCAACTTTTAAAAATCATGTACTTTTTTTGTTTTACACATGCGTTCGCAGCAATTTTAAACAAATATTACTTTTGAAAAAAGATTATATAAAATTGCTTTTTTATCTTACAAAATTTTTAGATAAGTGTGGAAGAAACCATCTTACCTCATCTGTGTAATAAGTACTTAATATCAGTTCCAAATTGCTGTGAATGTTCAAAGTCAAATCAATAATCATTTTTAATCTTTATAACTTTAATGATCATTTGTTATGTCTACTTTTGATTTACATAATAAAAAATTTTCACAATACAAATAATATATGTTTTAAGTTGCGGTGGACATTCAAAATTAGATATGTTTATAAAACACGTTTTCAGCACCAAAATAAAAATCAATTTTTAAAAAATACTGTTCTTTTATTTTTTATCCACAAATGTGTACAAAAATCTTATACAAATATTATACAAGGTGTTAAAAAAAGATTGTAAAATATTTAACATTTACTACTCCTTAAATATTTTACAATCTTTTTTAACATTTTGTATAACAATTCAAGTTTTCTTCAATATTTTTTTACATTATAACCAAATCTGATTTAATTATTGATTAAAAATTGCTGATGTTATAAATAAGTTCGGAGCAACTTTAAACACATACTACATACATACACATTTTTTTTTAATTTCAACAAATATAAATAATTTTTCTATTAAAGTTACATTATGTTTCAAATGAATTTTTTTTTTAATTTCAATCCACAGCAATTCGAGATGGATGTTAGTCGAGACTCGCACTCGTAAACAACAATATCATTGGAAATAAAGCCTCAATTTGATTATGTTGGTCGGAAAACATTTCATAAACATTCCTCGAATATCCCATTACGCAAATTTAAGTACTTGAATTAATTAATTCTGCCAAACTAATTAAACAAATCTTAAACGATTCAGCTCGTTTTTTTAATAAAACAAAGCGAGTTTTTTCGCGACCCTTTCAGTGTCTTTGACGATTTTCCCGTGTCTTTTACACACACACAAAAAAGCTTTCATATGGGTCAAATTCAGCTCGTAATTGGCCGGGTCGATGAATTTAATTACCTGTAAAGCGTGTTTCGAGTCCAAGTTTAATCGAATGTCCCCTATAGAGGGAAGATAATCGTTATCTTGAACGGAAGGGAAATTATGCAACGATTTAGTGGATTGCTGGTTGTCTAAAAGCTGGCGTACAGCGAAGCACTTCCGCCGGAAGTTGGCCCCAGTGGTGACATTTCACCATTTCTGGTGATTTGGCAAAAAAAATTGCAAAAATTCCAATAACGATTTTTTAGAAATTTAACCGCAACTACAGCAAAAAATTAATAAATTTGGAATTGTTATTTTTTAATCAGTTTTTTTGCGCAATCGTCAAGAGCAAACTTCGATTTTTCAGTTATTGATATAGAAAATTGGGTCACAAATGATGAAACTATTTTTTTTATTTTTTAAGCATTATAGCCAGAACTTTAATTATTTTGCCAAATTTTCTCAAAAATAAGTCAAAAAATCACGAAATTTATTAAAAAAAGAAGTTTTTTCTAATCATGTTAAAGAATTTCTACTTTACTCAACCGTTTTTAGTTATTCAAGCTTTAACTGTAGAGAAAATTGAAAAGTGCAGAGAAAGTTTGTAATTTTGTCCAAAACCGTAAAAAAATTAAATAATAATAAAAATTATTATTATTATGTCTTAAATAATTCTCTGCCAGATAGTTTCTTCTTTTTTTGCCGGGTCACAAAAAAATATTAGTCAGTATTTAAGATTAGAAAAAGTATGGTATTAAACTCGTGAGAAATAGCCACTCAGATGAATTACTCATCATGAATTCCATCATTGTGGAAATGATCAATTTTCTCACTTGATGAATAATATACTATTAACAAGATTTCACCTAGCAAAGCCATAATATCACTAAATTGGGTCAACAAGTTCATTATTTTGGCTTTTTTTGGAGCGTTTTATTACGTTTTTTAGCCAAAAACTAAAATATTTTGCAAAATTTTGTAAAAATAAACCGAAAATTTATCAAATTTGTCTAAAAATTGTTATTTTTGCATTTTTAGAGTGTTTAAGCTCTTTTTTTGAATAAATACAAAGTTTTTAAACATTTTTGCGAAAATTGACTAAAATAAAAATGTAACAAATTACATTGAAATTGGTGTTATTTTAGCCTGTTTAGCCAAATTTACTTCGTTTTTGTATCAGAGACAGCTTATTTGCAAAATCTTGTCAAAAAAATTACAAAAATCAATAAAAACTGATATTATTTATGTTATTTTATTGAATTCACTTAACTTTTGACTAAAAGTTTGTCAAAAAATACGCTAAAAAAGAAAAAATTTCGTGAGATTTGACTGTGAGATTTTACTAAAACAAACCAAAAAACGGAAAATCAAATTACTATTTACACTTTTTCAAATCTTTTAGCATTTACTTAAGGTCAAAACGTAAACATTGTGCAACATTTCTTTAAAAAAAGCGAAAAATTTGAGAATTAGACCAAAAATGGTGTTATTTTTACTTGTTTTAAACACATTTTTTAGCAGATTTGCGAGATTTATGTAAAAAATGAAACCTTCGACAGTATTAGAAAAATTTAAATCACAATCTGACAACTTTTACACCTCAGATTTGCTGAATTTAATGTGTTTGGGCTGGCTCCAGCCCTGGTAAATTTTTAACTATTATTAAGAACATATTAAAAAGTTTGCAGAAGATTAGAAATGCATTAATATTAGCTATTTTGTTTCCAATAAAAAAATTCTAAGAAAAATGCAGTTGGGATTTTGCATATACAGGGTGTCCGAAACAAACATCAAAAGATTTCGGGAAGTGATTCTCTAAGGCCAGATAGAAAAAAATTTTCTATAGACGGAAATGCCTTTTAAGAAAGCTAGAGCGATAACTTGATCATAATATATTATAAAAAACTCACTGGTTAGCCAAAAATAACAAAAAAAAAACAATTTTTCACAAAAACTATTCTTCTACAGAAAAAAATTCGAAAAACGTTTCCAATACCAGAATTTTTCTTAAAAGATAACTTACTCATATAATTGAAAACAAACCTTTTGCTTATCATTTTCGGAGAGCTTCAACTCTCTCAGGAAGCATTTCCGGATAAATATTCATAGAAACTTTTGTTCTTATATTGAACGAAAATATTACCCCCGGAGATCTTTCAAAGTTTTTTCAGGATATCCTGAATGTGTTTATTTATTTTTTTCATAATACCTTTGAGTTTTATTACAAAATTCAGGTGTAAAATTTTTGTTGTTAGAGTAAATATAGGACGCAATTAGATCCGATTCGCAGTCGTGCGACATCAAAGTTGTTGGAACAATAAAACCGCAAGGAATAAATTGCAATTCTGTCTGAAACAAACAGTCAAACGGTTAATTTGGAGCTTCTCTATTGATAAATAAATTCAAGCGTCGAGATAAGGTGATGGACGAGTTTATTCGGAAATGTTTCTCTGCATCATTTACCACTAAAAGAACTTCACTGACGTTTCAAAGTATGATAAATATGTTTTCTGAAACGCGTCTTGGTTTCATTACGCCGGAAATTAGCTAAATTTCCTTGCTAAAAACGCTTCTAATGGCCTTTACATGTCTGTCTATTCTCTCGTCGACTCATTACAAATTCACACAACATGACACAAGGGGCAAACGCCCGCATCATTGCTAATTATTAATTCGGTTTTGACAAGCAATCTGGTGGAATTTCTCCACCGAATTGGGAATAACGATTCATTATTATCACGAGACAAGAGAATTTCCAAATTGCACACTGAAAATCGCTCCAAATAGCTACGAAATGCCGGCTAAGAATTCGAAAAGTCAAAAAAAATTGAATCAAATTGTGATTCAACAAAAATTTGTGATTTTTTAGCTTTAAACCATTATAATTACGTTAAAACATAAGTTTCATAAAAGCAGTCTTGAAGCACGAATTCGACTTTAAGGAATGAGTGCTTCAGGTGTTTTTTTATACTATTTTTTGTGATTTGACCACTTTTTGGCGTTTCTTTTAAATTTTTTTTTACTTTAATCGATTTAGGGTTTGTTATGACGTTTGGTAATGTCTTAATTTTAAAAGTCAAAATTTGATCTAGTTGCCTTTTAAAGGCGAAAAAGAATCAAAGTCTAAAAAATGAAGGTAAATTAGAGGAAAAATCTTTAAGGGAAAACTCAACATTTTCAACATTATTGTTATAAAAAATTAGGTTATAAATGATGACACAATTTTTTGCATTTTATCAGAACTTGTCAAATTTTCTCAAAAATAAGTCAAAAAATCACGCAAAAGAATTTGTACTTTTCTCAACCGTTTTCAGTTATTCAATCTTCAACAGTGAAAAAAATTAAAAAGTGACAAAAAGTATTTAATTTTGTCCAAAACCGTAAAAAAAATTAAATAACAATGATAAAAATTATTATTATTATGTCTTAAATAATTCTCTGCCAAATAGTTTCTTCTACATTTGCCGAGTCACGAAAGAAAAATATAAAAAATATTACAGCCAGTATTTAAGATTAGAAAAAGTATAGTATTAAACTCGTGAAAAATGGCCGTTCAAACTCAGATAAATTACTCCACTCGTCAATTTTCCACTTGATGAATAATATACTATTAACAAGATTTCACCTAGCAAAGTCATAATATCACTAAATTGCGTCAAAAAGTTCATTATTTTGTTTTTTTTTTTTGGAGCGTTTTAGTACGTTTTTTAGCCAAAAAAAAAAAATTGCAAAAATAAACCAAATTAGTCTAAAAATTTTGTTATTTTTGCATTTTTAGAGTGTTTTAGCACGTTTTTGAAATAAATACAAAGTTTTTCGAAAAATTCAGCTAAAACTGKCTAAAAATGTAACAAATTAGATTGAAATTGGTATTATTTTTAGATTATTTAGCTCGATTTACTTTGTTTTTGTATCAGGAACATTTTATTTGATATAGTCAAAAAAATAACAAAAATTAATTCAAATTGGTGTTATATCGTTTGTTTTATTCGATTCAGCTCGTTTTTGACTAAAATTTTGTCAAAAAATAAGCTAAAAAACAGAAAATTTTATACTTCGATAAATATTATACTATTAACGAGATTTTACTTAGCAAAGCGAAAATATCACTAAATTGGGTCAAAAAGCACATTATTTTGGCCTTTTCCAGAGCGTTTTAGTAAGTCATTGTGGAAATGGTAAATTTTCTCACTTGATGAATAATATCAACAAGCCATAATATGCAAAAAGTTCATTATTTTGTTTTTTTTTGGAGCGTTTTAAAAATTTTGTAAAAATAAAACGAAAATTTACCAAATTCGTCTAAAAATTATGTTATTTTTGCATTTTTAGTGTTTAAGCACTTTTATGAAATAAATACAAAGTTTTTCAAACATTTTTGCGAAAACTGACTAAAATAAAAATGTAACAAATTACAATGAAATCGGTGTTATTTTAGCCTGTTTAGCCAAATTTCTTCGTTTTTGTATCAGAGACAGTTTATTTGCAAAAGCTTGTCAAAAAATTTCAAAAATTAATTAAATCTGATGTTATTTATTTTATTTTATTGGATTCAGTGTTTGCCAAAAATTTGATGAAAAATTTCAGACTTTGTGAGATTTTGCTAAAACAAATTTTTTAGTATGTACTTAAGGTCAAAACGTAAACATTGTGCAAAATTTCTTTAAAAAAAAGCTAAAAATTTGAAAATTAGACCAAAAATAGTATTATTTTTATTTGTTTCAATCACATTTCTAGCAGATTTGCGAGATTTATGTAAAAAATGTAACTTTCGACAGTATTAGAAAAATTTAAATCACAATCTGACAACTTTTACGCCTCAGATTTGGTGAATTTAATGTGTTTGGGCTGGCAACACTGGTCCAGTGGGGAATTTCTCACACGATAAATAATATACTATTAATGAGATTTCAGCTAGCAAAGCCATAATATCACTAAAATGGGTAAAAAAGTACATTAATTTGGTCTTTTTCGTAGCATTTTTTTTCGTAGCGTTTTTAAGCCAGAAACTAAACAATTTTACAAAAACAGAAAATCAATATTTACAGAACAAACTGTAGATTTACGAAATCAAAGTAAAAAACTATTTTTTTACACATTTTTTTGTCACAAGCTGCAATTTTACATAAAAGAAAAAAGTAAAATCTTCTCTTAGTTAAAAATTGGTAAGTGAATAATTTCTATGTTAGAGTAAAGCTTAAACCAGTCAAATTACATCATATTTGGTTTAATGCAATTAAAACTTTGCTCAAGTGAACACCGGAGAAAAATAAACATGGCTCCAAGCCAATATAAATTGTGTAACGTTTTAATAGAGTAAATCCGGGAGAGAAAATTTAGAAAGTTCATAATTTTATAGCAGGCAAAATAAGGTCCATTTTTCCCGGCCCTACCCTACTTTAAAATCTGTACAATTTCACCGATTTATGCAAATACCGGTAATCAAACAGAATAAAACGTCGTTTTGTTTGCCGAACACATATTTTGGATTTCGTAGCAATTTCAGTATGTAAATACATCCAACGTGTAATTTTATTTTATTTAAAACAAAAGTCAGGTAAATTAGCAAATGCGTAATTGAAACACAGGATATACAAATACAAGAAAGATATCTGTGTACTCAATAAACAGCGACAGGTTGAATCAACATTTTAATACAACTTTGGATTCGTTTAAACTTGTTTGTTCTTTGAATAAAATAAAAGCGTTTTTTAATTCAACGCAAAATTTTTTATTTGGACAATCACCCCCGACTCGATAAGACCAAAACAAACTTTTGATGATTTTTTTTCTTCAATTTCAATGTTTTGTTGATAGTTTGAGGGGGCTCGCGGCGCAGCCGCTCGCTTCCTGTGTAGGACACACTACCGGATTCGTCCAAATTCTAGATATTTGACACACAAAAAGTTCCCAAATGAACACAAAACAAAAGTTCAAACTTACAAAACAAATAAGCTAATAGTAAATTCAAGGTGTCCTAACTAAAAAAAAAAATGTGTTAAAATTACATATTTTTTTAATTTTGAGGTAATTTTATTAATGCTAATTGAATCTTTATCTTCTAAGTTGTCTACATTTTAAATTTCACAAAAATCCGTTGGAAATAACAAAGATATTTGACCCGAAATTTTTTACAGAAATAAATTATTTGATATAAAAAATTAGGTCATAAATGATGATTTTTTTGAGCATTTTGCCCAGAAACTCAATTATTGTGCCAAACTTTCTCAAAAATAAGTCAAAATATCTCGAAATATCGAAATTATTATTATAATGTTTTAAATAATTCTCTGCCAAATATTCTTCTGTTGCCGGGTCACAAAAGAAAAATATAAAAAATATTACAGTCAATATTTAAAATTAGAAAAAGTGTAGTATTAAACACGTGAGAAATGGCCATTTAAACTCAGATGTATTACTCCACTTGCCTACGGCTCGTATCGAAAAAATTTTCATTGTGGAAATAGCCAACTTTCTCACTCGATGAATAATATACTATTAGTGAAATTTCAGTTGGCAAAGCCATAATATCATTAAATTGGGTAAAAAAGTACATTATTTTGGCCTTTTTCGTAGAGTTTTATTAAGTTTTTTAGCCAGAAACAAAACTGTTTTATTAAATTTTGTTAAAAATACACCGAAAATTTTCTAAATTAAAACAAAAATTGGGTTATTTTTGCATTTTTAAAATGTTTAAGCACGTTTTTGAAATGAATACAAAGTTTTTCGAACAATTTTGCTAAAACTGGCTAAAAATGTAATAAATTAGATTGAAATTGATATTATTTTAGCTTGTTTAGCCCAATTTGCTTCGTTTTTTGTATCAGGGACATTTTATTTGCAAATCCTTGTCAAAAAAATAACACGAATTAATTTAAATTGGTGTTATATCGTTTGTTTTACTCGATTCAGCTCGTTTTAGACTAAAATTATGCAAAAAATTAGCTAAAAAACCAGAAAATTTTATACTTCAATAAATAATATACTATTAATACTAATATTAATACTATTAATAAAATTTCACAAAGTCCTAATATCACTAAATTGAGTCAAAAAATACATTATTTTGGCCTTTTTCGGAGCGTTTTAGTACGTTTTTTAGCCTGAAACAGAACTATTTTGCAAAACTTTGTTAAAAATAAACTAAAAATTGACCGACTTTGACCAAAAATTGCATTCTTAGAATGTTTAAGCATGTTTATGAAACAAATACAAAGTTTTTCGAAAAATTCAGCTAAAACTGTAACAAATTAGATTGAAATTGCTATTATTTTAGATTGTTTAGCTCGATTTACTTTGTTTTTGTATCAGGAACATTTTATTTGCAAGACCTTGTCAAAAAAATAACACGAATTAATTTAAATTGGTGTTATATAGTTTGTTTTACTCGATTCAGCTCGTTTTTGACTAAAATTTTGTCAAAAAATAAGCTAAAAAACAGAAAATTTTATATTTCGATAAATATTATACTATTAATAAAATTTTATTTAGCAAAGCGAAAATATCACTAAATTGGGTCAAAAAGTACATTATTTTGGCCTTTTC
>NW_025400983.1:2379720-2381398 GCF_015345945.1 Tribolium madens
TACTCAACAGAATCATAAAATTACCAAATTAGGTTCAAAAATACATTATTTTGGCTTTTAGGAGCATTTTCGTACGTTTTTTTGAGCCAAAAACAGAACTATTTTGCAAAAATTTGTTGGAAATAAACCAAAAAAAAGTCTTACGTGGAACAGCTTCTATATCTAGAAACGGTTGTGGAAATGTCGAAATTGTGGGGGTTCGCGGCGCTGCCGCTTGCACTCCGTGTAGTGTTCACAAAATAAATTCCCCGAATGGGATTAAACTACTCGTTATTAATTCAATACATTTCATTATTTTCCCCGGATTACCGTGCAGTTGACACCCTTATATTTATCTCGCTCATAAATCCCAAACTTAATTCGGATATTTAATTCCATTCCGCGTCCCAATAATTCACCTAACGTCCGAATCGTCCTTATTGGTTTATTTCAGGCGCGTTTTTTAATGACTTAGACATCCGGTACGTTATGGATTTACTGTCGAAAACCAGCAATCGGTAAACAGAAGAGCTTTTTCGCCAAATATTTGTCCAGCCGAGATAAGAACGCGGTTTCGTGATTGATAGACGCGACTTTTACCGTAATTTGTTTATTCGATAATTACAGCGTTTCAGTTTATTTATTTTTTCAGCAGCAGGACAGCAGGACACCTGTCCTTGTTCTCATGTCCTGCGAATTAACTTGTCTCCGAGTTCATTGTCTGCGAATGACAGTGATGTCTAGTGTTTCGAGGATTAAAACGGAATTTCTCGTCCAACAAAAATATTATTTTTGCGAAAGGAAAACACCGCCTCGAGAAATTGGTAAAAGAGCAATTTATCGGTTTTACTAGAATAAAACACGCAATTATGCGCTTCACGTAACAAAGATCATGTTTCAGGATAACGAATCTAATTTATTTATACCCAAAGTACATATTTTTCTAAGTCTATAAACTCGCAGCATTAAGTTTCTTATTGTTCAGTGTTTGCAACAAAAGCGCTTTTAAATAACATATCCTGATTTTCGATCCTGGATTATTTTTAATGACGTTCCAGGAACGGTTTGTTTGTCTATTGTTGAGAGATTTTAAAGAAAACACAATAGCAGGTGGTCGGTGTAAAATTTTCTCACATCTGTTTCCTAGTATCTCGTTTTTTGAAATTGGAAGAAACAGGCGGATAAAATGGAGTGAGATAATGCTGTTAGGTTTTATTTAGGTCTAGGATTCTAAAACGCATTAAATCAGGACGAAGCTTTATGATCGTACATCACCATCAGTTGTAATTTGGAGGAATTTTAGGCGAAAGTAATGCCAGCTTTTGAGAGAATCAATGAAATCTCAGATGAAATTGAGCTTAATATTTATCTGCAAGCTCACTTTGGCTATTTGAGAAATTGAATTGAAGAATTTTCACAAAGAATTTTTTGATGGAAATAAAATAATTCTCGGAAAAAATCGAAATATATGAAAATTCTTACGTGGAAACATCTTTCAAGATATAAGCTTCAGAAACATCTAACAATTCTACATTACGATCTGTGCAAAATAAAATTAAAAACAAGTAAACGCAAAAAAATGTAATATTTGTAAAAAAATGGATATGTAAACTTACAGTATGAAATCAACATAAAAAGATTAACAAAATTTACATTAAAATTTCTGTTTGTGTAAAAAATTGACAATACATGTTTTTGT
>NW_025400983.1:2382798-2386098 GCF_015345945.1 Tribolium madens
ACATGAAGTTAAATCTCTGAATTTACAGAAAAAAAATGTATAAAATGCAAATAAAAAAAAGTTTATTTTTTAGCACAATTTTGCAATTTGCAACAAGAAAAAGTGTAAATTGACACAAAATGACAGTTTCTGAACTAAAAAGTTGAAACCTTTAACAAAAAAAACAAAATCTTTTGTCACATTTAAAACTGAGAACTGAATTAATAAATAAATAAATTTAATAAATGAATAAATTTCTTTGGTGAAAGAAAGTTTACGATGAAGCTTTATGGCCCTACATCAACATGTAGATTTACATTCACGTTTTTACATTGTTAATTTCCAAAAAAAAAAGATGGTAAAATGCTATAAATTATGGTATAATAAGAAAGTGGTAAATTTACAATCAAATTTTACACCAAAATTTCTTTAGAAAACAATTTTACAATGATTTGTCTATAAAAATTTAATTAGAAAAGTCTTAAAGATTCTAGCCAAATTATTTAAAATTTTAGTAATTCAGAAAACTTTAATTTTACGGAAAAGGTGTAAATTGACGTTTTTTCAGATAAAAAACTTAAACTTGCGTGACATAAGAAACTGTCTACCTATACAAAAAAAAATGCAAAAAATGGAAATGTGCAAAAATTTGTTAATATTTACAATAGCCTTTTACCATACTGCAAAAAGTGTAAAACTACACAAAATGTGTCAGTTTCTGAGATAAAAAATTAAATTATTTCACAAAAAAAATTCAATCTGATTTGTAAATCCACATTTATGCAATCAATAAAGAAAAAAAGTAACAAATTTACATAAAAACTATCTGTTTGAAAAATTGCTAAAACATATTTTTGTTTTATAATATTGTTACAATAATACAAATTCAAATTTTTTACATTTATTCCATAACTTAATTAAAAAAGTCTTAATTTTAGAAATATAATAAAAAACAATAAAACTGTAATTTTAACAAATCAGCACTTTGTCATATAAATAACTAAACGTCAAATTAAATCACTGAATTTAAAAAAAAGTTAATTTTTGAGCACAATTTCAAAATTTGCCACAAGAAAAAGTGTAAATTTACACAATTTTCTGAGCTAAAAAGTCGAGATCTTTACCAAAAAAGCAAATTCTTTTTCCACATAAAAACCTGAGAAGTAAATTCCAGACTTCTTTGTTGAAAGAAAGTTCAAGATGAAGCTCCATGGCCCTACATCAGCATTTAGAAGAATTTTAGTCGAAATAAATGCCAGCTTTTTCTACTAAAATCAATGAAACGTCTTCAAAGAAAACTCAATTTCATTTTCTAAACAAGTTGTTGAATATTTACAAGCTTGCTTTGGCCATTCCGTTGGCCGGTTCACCCAAATTGAATCGAGAAATTTTCCCGAAAATTGTCAACTAATTTCGACATCTTTGTTCCCGAAATAAATGTTTCACCTCAAGCAATTATTTTCCATTTTAGTTAGATTAAAATCGGAATCCGTTTCGAGGCAATTAGCAAAATTGTGACGATATGCACCGTCTGGGCAATAATTAGCCCCGAGATCTCGTTAGAGTTGATTAAATCTCTCGTGATTTCGCCCCCTTAAACAAGCCAACTTTGTGTCGGCGACTAGAAGCCGATTTTCTCGGTAAAATCCTAATCCGCAACTTTTCGTAAAGTTTAAAGCGACACCGCCAAACACTTGATTTAATTACAATTTTAGACCGAGAAATTTATTGTTGCTTCAATTAGAATCGAGCGATAATTATGACGAATGCCACTTTGACCAGAAAGCTTTCAGCTTTATTTGCCAGATAAAAGCCCCACTTCCAATTACTCAAACTTTTTTCTTAATTAATTAACCCCGACCTTTGGAAACAAACAAATCGGATTGGGGGCTCACTCCCATATAAAAATGGAACGATATGGTAATACAGACGTTCCAAATATGCGATAAAATTTTATTGGAGCCTCGTTTACCATAAAACGTTACGCAACACCAGTTTTCGAATTTTAATAACGTTTCAAACCCCGAGATTAGCGATTTTATTTCGATTAATTTCAGAGTTGATGGATATTTTATTAAGGCCCTTTTGGCAACCGCTCGTCTTCTCTAATTGCTTAATTAACGACAGATTTACGTGGGTCGTTACTGATTTATATGACGGAATCTCAAGCAACAAGGAAATTATACAGGGCGACAAAAAAAAGTCATGTCGTGACAACTTGACAAATTTTATATCATTTTGTTCGTCTCAGTGAGACTAATCAAATGCACTAAAAAAATTCAAAAAGTCCACACACTTTGAACACAATATTTTTTCTCTAATTTAAATGAATTTAAAATACTTTAACTTTAGTGCGATTTTTTTCAACTTTGAAAAATCGAAAGAATTGCACAAAATCTGGCAATTTTGTCTCTTTGGGCTTTAACTAATTAATTAAGTCATAATCGACTTTGACCAGAAATTTAATATACAGGGTGTTTTCTTATAATTGCGAAAAATTGCAACCACGTATTCTTCATCGAAAAAAAAAATATTCCTTTAAAGTTTGTTAAAGATATACAAGGTGTTAATGTTCTATAACAAAAATTAAAATCTTTTAGTTCTTCTGTAACCGCTTCAGTTATTTTCATAAAATTTTACAGACCTTGTATTAAAAGTGCTTATTTTCTGGAAATTACTTTATTTTTACTCTTACCAGTGTAAAAGCTTTTTTTATTAATTAACTTTTCGCAATATTATAATATATTAATTTTTTATATATTAAAAAAAATATAGATCATAATTTGACAGCAAGGTGTCCAAAATGTGGTCCCCCAATTTAGCCCGGCAACAGATGTTATTTGATTAAATAAAAAATTAATTGGCAAAAGCAGTGAAATAGATTCGTTAACTGCTGTTTCCCTCTAAATCCCCTTTTAGGGGCCATTTGTGTCCCAATCGCCCCCATTGCCCGACATGCCTCAATCCGCTGTCGCTTAAAAGCAAAAACAACAATATTTTTGGTCTAATTCTGTAGGTTTTTGGCTTTTAGCAACAAAATTTTACAAAATTCCGTTTTTACTTAAAAAACATACTAAACGATTTAAAAAGGGCAATAATAATAATTTGTTTTGGTATTTTTTTTATTTGTTGTAGCAAAAAACTAAAATTTTAGTTCGAAAACGTCCTTAAAGACTTATTTAAAAAGGTAAAGTAAGACCATTTTTGACCACATGTTGGGTTTTATAGCTTATTTTTTGACAAAATTTTATTCAAAAACGGGTTATGTCAAATAAAGCTAACGAAATAATATTAATTTAAATTTATTTTTGTAATTTTTAG
>NW_025400983.1:2386538-2388931 GCF_015345945.1 Tribolium madens
ATGTTGTATTTTTCAGCTTATTTTTGACAAAATTTCATTACAAAAAAAACTAAATTGTATAAAACAAACTAAACAACGACAACTTAAATAATTTTTTTGAATTTTTAGACTTGTTTTGACAAGATCGTAGAAGTCTCTGGTTCAAAAACGAACTAAAATGAACAAAACAAGCAAAACAATAGATACCAATTTCAATCTAATTTGTTAAATTTTTACCCAATTTTATAAAAAAAATTCGAAAAACTTTGTATTCATTTCAAAAATGTCAATTCAGTTATTTTCATAAAATTTTAGCTGTTAAAAGTGCTTATTTTCTGAAAATTTCTTTATTTTTACTCTTACCAGTGTAAGAGCTTTTTTTGATGTAGAATACTCGTATGTGGTTGCAACTTTTCTCAATATTATAGCATATTAACTTTTTACATATTTAAAAAAAATATAGATCATAACACAGGCCGACAAAAAAAAGTCATGTCGTGACAACTTGACAAATTTTATATCATTTTGCTCGTCTCAGTGAGACAAATCAAATGCACTAAAAAAAATTTTAAAAGTCCACACACTTTGAACAAAATATTTTTTTCTAATTTAAATGAATGTAAAATACTTTAATTTTAAAAAATAATTACTCAATGACTATTAGGCCGATTTCCTTCAAATAAAGACCATTCTAAAGGGATGGCCTTGCCCTGTTTTGTGTGTGAAAAAGATTTGCCTTTATATTTAAAACTCGTGTCTTAAACTTCTAGATTCTCTTTGCTCAATGATCAGTGATCATTTTTAGAACAAAAAAACTCTTTATTTGCTTTAATTAGTACGCAGGTACTATTTATTTGTTTTAAGTAAACAAACAGTTTTTGTTTATTATAATTAGAACAAATAAGGTGCAATTGACCATTTTTAAGCAAAAGAAGAGTCTTAAAACAAATACTTTTATTAAAATGCAAATTTAAGTAAGATTAACATGCATTTCTCCTATATGGCGCAATACCTAAATAGCAAACCTTAACTTCAAAAAATCATATCTCAAAAACTACTCGGTATATTATTTTAAAAATTTGGATTCTTACTAACAAAAAGATGCTCTACACGATGATGACAAAAAGAAAAAAAATTACTCGTAGGGTTTTTCTTAGATTATTTCGACTTACTTCGAACTTCTTCGAACACTGTTCGAAGAAAAGTTTGACAATATTCAATTTCAAATTTTATATCATTCTAAAGGGCAAGTCCATCCCTTTTGAATGGTCTTCATTTGAAGGAAATCGGCCTAACAGTCATTGAGTAATGATTTTTTAAAGTTAAAGTATTTTAACTTCATTTAAATTAGAAAAAAAAAATTAGTTCAAAGTGTGTGGACTTTTTGAATTTTTTTTAGTGCATTTGATTTGTTTTACTGAGACAAACGAAATGATCTAAAATTTGTGAAGTTGTCACGACATGACTTTTTTTTTGTCGCCTTGTGTTATTACATCGAATAATTTTAAAGTTTGTGGCATGCAAATGTGGAATTTTTAGTCACTATCAAACTGTGATTGAATCAACAACTTGGAAGTTGGGCTTTCAAGCTTTATCGGAGTTTTTTCGGCAAGAATGGCAATCGCGAAGGCGGAAATCCTTTATGGTGACGCAAAGCTCTATATTGTTAATAATAAAGACGATAAAAAAGCTTAGTTTAAATCAATCGGTCTCCGTGAAGTGTTTATTATTATCCCAATGTTTGTGCTTGGAAAACACTAATTAACGCAAATATTCTTATCTCTAATTGTTAATAATCTAAAGTGATTCTGTTTTAATCATATAAAACCTTTTGTCAGTCTATTTTTGCGCTAGTTTACTAGAAGATGAGGCTAGTGGGCTAGAATTGTTTTTCTGAGGTAATAAAATTGTTATTTTTACACTCGCATATGTCAATTTATCATAAACTTATTGAAAGTTGAAAATTACAACTAGTAGTTTAAAAAAATACTCATTTTGTAGAAATAATTTTACAAGATGTAATTCTACATTTTTTGTACAACAAAGCTCCCATAGTTTAACAAAATGATATTATTTTATAAGCTTTAAGAATGTTTTTTTAGTTGGTAAATTTAATTAAAAAAAAAACAAATTTTTGTGTCAAATGTTGCAATTTGACGTTTTTGCTTTAAACAGCTTCCAGTTTTTAGAAAATATGCAATTTTAGTTATTTTTTAAGCAATTTTAAATTTAAAATAAAAAACAAGTAAGCAAAAAAATTACGTCAAAATTTGTAAGAACACTTCATATCATATAAAACCTAAATTAATAAGTTTAATGAATGTAAAATAACGTTTGTAAGATGTACTCGAAAAATAGAAATTTTGATGTTATTAGTCTCGACTAATTCTTTTAGTTAATTTTTTATTTGTTAT
>NW_025400983.1:2390211-2395800 GCF_015345945.1 Tribolium madens
ACTTTATAAAAATATTTGTAATATAATATCTACTAACTTCAATGTAAAATTACATTGGCATAATCTTAGTTATGTAATTTCCATTGGTTTGCAAAACGTAGTTTTCTAAATACGTGGAAAATGACACTGTATTAATGTCATTTTTTTGTAACATGTAATTTTACATAATAACTAGTTTTTCAAATTCTAAAAATAATAATTTTGATGTAATAAAGATTAAAATTTTTAAACATTTATTTACTTTACAGATTTTAGAATTCAAAATTTAGAAAAATACTTTGTTTGTAAAACTAGGTACTGCAAATTGAAAATTACTCTACTTAATTTAATGTAAAGTTAGTTTTACATAATGTAATTTTACAGTTTTTTTCCATTTTTAATTCAATGTAAATTTACATGTAATTCTAAATTTTTTCAAGATTCGAAAGAATTAACTTTTAGTCACACTTAATACGTAAAAGCGTCGAAGTTCAATGTAAAAGAATACTTCTACATAATTTAATTTATGTAATTTCCATTAATTTGCACAATTTAGTCTTTCAAATTCGCGTAAAAATGGCAAAGTAAAAGTAAAATTAACAATTTTTAAGTGTAACTTTACATATTACCTAGCTTAAAACATATATCAACGCATTAAATTTTGTTTTCACTTGTAAAACTGCTACAAATGATACATTTTTCTACCTAATTTAATAAAAAACTAATTTTACATTATGTAATTTTACAATTTTATTCCATTTTATTTGTACAAAATACCTTTTTATCACTCTACTAAATTCAATGTAAATTTACTTTTAAATAATATAATTTTTTCTTGAAGTAGGTTTCTCGGTTAGAAAATATAAACTTTGTGGCCACTTTTATTACAAACAAATTTTGAGTAAAAGGTTGTTTGGTTAATATCAAAAAAGTGTCAAAGTTTTCTTTTTGTAAATATACATATTTCAAATGGCAAAAAAAATTGTCTACTTAATTTAATGTAAATTTAGTTTTACATAGAGTAAAAAATGAGATCAACAAAAAATTTCTCTACCTAGATTACTGTAAACATAGTTGCACATAATGAAATTTTATAGTTTCTTTTTACATTTTTATTTGTACAAAATACGATTTCCCTACTAAGTTCAATGTAAATTCACTTAATGAAGTTTTATATTTTCTTGTAGTAGTTATGAAATTTGAAATTAAAACGTTTTTAGCTTCTTGTAATAATTGAGTAGAAAATAATATTATTGATATCAAAAACTCTCAAATGGGGAACAATTTACAAAAATTACTAGAATTTTTGAAAATTATTTTTAAGTGTAAAAATTTCACACTTGGATGTTAGTGTTTTTACTAAAAAAATGAGTTGATTTGTAAGTAATTTCTCTTTTTGTGTATATTTGCTTGGAAGAAACTCGGCGACATCTCCTTATCTGTCCATTAATATTTTACCCAAATTCCCCCCTCTTCCTGAAACTTAGCCATCTTGCCATTAAACAAAACTGGAAGCTCGTAGGGAATAGCAGGAAATCTTTTATCCTGAAAGATATATTTCAAGCGCTCACGAACCGTTTTCGTCCCATAAATAAAAACAGTAGAATGCGGATTTCAAGGAAGACGTTCATTTAATGTAATAATGAAACAACAGCCGGACTTTGTTCTCTCACAGATAAATTCGAGGTAGCAGATTGTGACAACGACTCTGTCAACCCTCATTCTAAAACTCGTTAGATTTAAAGTTTTTTAATAAAAAAAGTATTCAAAACAGGCCACGGAGAGATTTTAAATTCATTACCGGATTACAAAAGAGGGTTCAAGTTAAAATTAATATAGTCGAGATGATTTATTTATTGCTAGTGTTTTGTGTATTATTTCGTCGTTTTGTTTGTTTTTGAAAACACACAGTTGAAGCCTTAAAAACAAACAAATAGTTGAAAATGATTGATTTTATGGCGAGGAGTCCATAAAATCAGTTTCGCAATTCTACTTTCACTGTTAACAATTTTTTCCGCAGTTTATTCAGCCGAAATTGCTCCTTTTGAAATGTTATTTCACAATTTGCATTGTGAATCGCTACATTACAACACCTGTAAAAGCACAAGCTTCCGTGTCTAAAAACAGAATTAATCAGTTGTTTTAGGCTGAAAAAAATTTCAGCCACTGCAAACGATACAAATTTAGAGATGTTTGCCTCAGAGTGGAACGTAATAATAAGCCGGATATCAATAAAATAATTTATCTTTATATTTTGTTTGTTAGATTGTAATAATAAACAGCACTTGGAATTATTAATTTTATTTACATTTGCAGATGCAGTCATGCATCTAAAAATAAAGAGGATCTTCCACATGTGAAATTGCAATATTCAGACACTGTAAACCATTAACTTTTATTCTAATTAGCCTGTGTATGTTGAAAGTTACATTTAAATTAAACTTCAACTGTTTTAATAATAGATTTTCCGGTAATTAGCACAAGTTCAAGTCTGCTAATGTTAGTTAGCAGGCAGGGACGGACCGGGAGGAATTTATAATGGGCTTTAAAAATTCATGGCTTATTTGCAACGATTCGGACAAAATTTGCAAATTTACATTATACATAATACAGGTAATAATTTCACAATTTTATATACGTTTCTAATTTTCAAACTGACCGGAATTTGCTGGTTATTTCAAAACATTCTTATTTTAAGAAATAATTTTGGCAAAATTAATAAACCAACTCAGAATTTAAAAAAAAAACAAATCAAAATATTTAATTTGCTGTTTTCTCGGAAATTATAACCTTCACGGCAAAAATCAATAACTTTCAAAATTTGCATTGAAAACGTGTTTCACAGAACATTTTTTTTTACATACAGATAATGTTGATTTTTTATAAAATTAGAAAATCTTCAAGTTAAAGTTTTCGAAAAAACTCCAAAATTTTCAATTTTTAAACACGTTTTCTTCGGAAATTATAACATTTACGGCAAAAGGCAAAAAATTGAAAAAAATTGCGTTTTATTATTTATAGAAGGTGAGTATGTAGTCGGAAATCCCTCCAGGCTACGGTTTCGAGCACAGAGAATATTTTTTATTTTAAAAATTTATAACAAAAACTATCACTTTTACGTCAAAATGAGTTGCATAGACAAATTTTGGAATCATTCTACATATTATAATATAAATTTTGGTAAGATTTAAAAATCTTTAAGTCAAAATTTTCGAAAAAAAATTGCTAAATGTCAAACATTCTAAATTTTAAACGCGTTTTTGTTAGAAATTATAACATTTATTGCAAAAATTAAAAAAAAACCGAAAATCTGCATCATCTATGTTATTTATAAAATCGCAGAGACCTGGAAGTAGCTCCGGGTTTACAATTCTATACAGAAATAATGCATTTCAAGAAAATTTGCACAAAAAACTACACATAAAAAATATTTTTTAAAAATAAGTTTTTAATGTAGAAAAGTGTAAAAGTTATATCTAAAATGACTAATTTTTTGTGTATTCAGAAAATTTTAGAGTAATTTTTACAACTATTTAAATGTGAAACACTTGGCCAAAACAAAGCAGAAATTTCAAAATTAGACGTGAAATATGTTTTTGTTTGTTTATATAATTTTTTTTTCGAAAAGATCACAAAATTAAAAAAAAATTGTCAAAATAAAAAGGACAATAAAAATTTTTGATTACAAAATGCGTTGTTTTTTAAGAATTCAGATTGTTTATTGAGAAACTCAAGAATTTGAGAAAGTTTCTTAAAACAAAGTAAAAAATTTTAAAATAAGTTAAAAAAAAACGTTATTTTCTGTAACTTTAGGAGTGTTTATCAACAAAAAATTAAGAAAATCCGAGTAATTTTGCCGAAACAAGAGAGAAAAATGTAAAATTAAATCTGAAAATAAATGTTTTTTGTTTGTGTTCAGAAATTCAAAGCATTTTTTTTTCGAGTAACACTTTTTCAAAGAAGTTTAGTGCGTTTTGTACCCAGAAACTTTTGACAAAATTAAAAATAAACCTAACAATTTTGATCACAAAATGCGCTATTTTCTTATGAATCTAGACAAAAAACTACCAATTAAATTTAGAAAATATCGTTCAAAAATTCAAAAATTTGTTATTTTCTAATTTGTTTTTCAACAAAAACAAAGTAGAAAATTGCAAAAGTTATATCTAAAATGACAAAATTTGGTTTATTTTTAAAAATTTAGAGCACTTTTTATTAAAAAACTAATTAAATTTTATACACTTTGCCAAAACAAAGCAGACATTTCTCATTTAAACTTGGAAATATGTTTTTTGTTTGTTGTTAAAAAATACAAAGCATCTTTTTTCTAGAAATTCACCAAATTCATGTGATTTTTTTTAATTTCAATTCTAAAATGCGGTTTTTATATATTCAGAAGTGTTTTTTTTACAGAAAAATTCAAAACGTTTTAGTGAATTTTCTAAAAAATTGCAAAAAATTAATTCAAAAATGCATATTTTTTAGCAAAAACTCACTAAATTTGAGCCAAAAAAGTGATAAATTATTTCTGAAATGCCTAATTTTTGCTTATTTTGATGTATTTAAAACGTTTTTTTAAGAAGCTCACAGATATTTAGATATCTTGCCAAGACAATGCTAAAAATTTGCAACATTCTACTTGGAAATGTCCTATTTTTGCGTTTTTCAGCCCGTTTTTTTGTACCTACCATTAAAAATCAATTTTAATAAAATTGCAAAAAAATGGTAAAAAATAATTTTAAACCTAAAATTTTTGACGCCAATCGATTTCCCAGAACATTTTACAATTACAATTATAAATAAAATCTCTGAAAATTTTAATAAACAAATATTGTATTTAATCAGATTTTCTTAGAAATTCTTACTCCTATAACAATAATAATTGAAATAGATGTTTGTTTTTTATTAAACAATGAAAACAATCTTAAATTATCAATCATAAGAATAGTTATTTATTCGCCGAATTTGAGTATAAATCGGACTCTTTATTTGACCGAGTGGATTTTTATACCACAAGTGTAACGAGTGGTTTACCATCCACGAGGTGGAATAAAACGTCCGATTTACACTCAAACGAGTGGAATACAACATTTTATTTTTCGAATTAGAGTCAACAAGGCTTAAACTTGCTTTAAATCTGTTAAAAATAATTTGACGTTTTGTATTGAGAAATGCCAAACAGTTGTCAAAACTTCCTTACACGGGAGAAAAACCGCAAATTTTGACAGTGTCGAAGAATAAAAAACATTTTAGAAGCTGTTTTTAGCCTATTTTTTACGAAAAAAAACCACAAAAGCTCTCCTTTAAGTCTCTGAAGCTGTGTCTTGCGATTGTTTTCATTAAAACTTTTCTGGGTAAACTCCCAATTTTTTAAAATTCACTCAATTTCAAAAAACATTTTAGAAGTTGTTTTTTGCCCATTTTTTACGAAAAAAAAAACACAAAAGCTCTCCTCTTAAGTCTCTGAAGCTGTGCCTTTCGTTTGTTTTCATTAAAACTTTTCTGGGTGAACTCCCAATTTTTAAAAATTTTCACAAATTCACTCAATTTCAAAAAACATTTTAGATGTTGTTTTTTGCCCATTTTTTACGAAAAAAAAAAAAACAAAAG
>NW_025400983.1:2395900-2397355 GCF_015345945.1 Tribolium madens
ATAAGTTTATAAATTACTTATGTAATTATTTACAAAATGTGATTAATTCAATTTTTTCTTTGATTTATTTAAATTTTCTTATTTTCTCTTTGTTTTCTTTAATTTGACTTTTGTGAACTTCTTGGTATATTATTATTTTTTGCTATTTTCTTTTATTACGTTATACAATTCTGCATCTGTTGGAGGCAAAAAATAAAATAAATACTATTACCTACAACACTTTTCAGTCTCAAAAAGAGTGCTTTAATATATTTATTAAGATATTTGTTTCTTGTTTTCTTCTTTTTTATTTTTTAATTCAGCAAGTTACTCACTTAAACAAAATCAAATTTTTATGCATGTTACTAAATTAATAGAAAAATATGTATATCACTTCGTATAATTTATTTGTTTTTCTTATTATTTTCCGTTTCAATTCTAATATCTATTTTTTTCTTTAACTTTTATTGAAAAGAAAAATATTGAAAAACAGAATATACCGCTGCCTATGATTTATTTATTTTTTCTTCTTTTTTTTGCTCCTCGTATACTTACTTTTTTTATAATTTTCGTATTAATTCGTATTTTTTTTTCTCTGGCTTTCTCTGTTTTTTTGATATTTTTTAATTTAATTACATTTTATAATTTCTATTTTTGTTATCTTATTAAAATATCTATTTATTTTCTTCGTTATTTTCTTTTATTCTACAATTAGTTGCCGCAACTATTAGTCAAAAAATAAGTATTGTCTTTTTCATTAATTCTTATCACCCAAATTTCATAAATTTATCAGTTTTGAGAAAAAATATTGACCTATTTTTTAATTTTTAGTTCTTGTTGTGACAAGACAACATACTGAATTATTGATTACAAAAAAACAAAAAAAACTCAAGATTCTCAGAAATTGATTCAGTATAAAAAATAATCTACTGATAACTTATATTCTATCTACAAAGTCAAGATAACTTAAAAACTGAAGAAAATATACGATGGGTAAGTCAATAGATTTATACCCAAAAACAACTTTTGCAATTTCTAAAACCACAAATTGGCCCGATAAATATTTTATGCATTTTTCAAGTCTTCAAAAGCCATAGAAGAGTGAAAAACGCCATTTGATTCGTTAAAATATTCAATTTTGACGATTTTTTAAAAAAATTTTCAAAATTATTGCCCAATAAAAAAACAAGTTGTGGTTTTACAATAAAACAAACATTTACATTCGTGACGAGATAATATGCTAAACTACCGAATTAAAAAAAAAAGGATTTTTCTTTTGGCAATTGGTTATTTTGGTTTTCGTGACACATAAATGATTGCTTTTTAAATTAAATAAAAAGAAATAATAAATATTTTCAGTCCCGAAATTAGTGCTTTAATAAACTTGTATTTTTTTTATTTTGTTACTTAAAAACTATAAAAAATGTATAAGTTTATAAATTACTTATGTAATTATTTACAAAATGTGATTAATTC
>NW_025400983.1:2397455-2398799 GCF_015345945.1 Tribolium madens
AGCCAAAAATCTACAGTATTAGACCAAAAATAGTGTTATTTTTGTTTTCTTTATAAGATTTTACTCAACAGAATCATAAAATTACCAAATTAGGTCAAAAAATACATTATTTTGGCTTCTTCGAAGCGATTTAGTACGTTTTTTAATCCAGAAACGGAACTATTTTGCAACAATAATTGTATTATTTTTGCATTTTTGAAAAGAATACAAACTTTTTCGAAAAATTTTGTTAAAATTGGGTAAAAATTTAACAAATTAGATTGAAATTGGTTTTTATTGTTTTGGCTTGTTTCGCTCAATTTAGTTCGTTTTTGAACCAAAGACTTCTAAGATTTTGTTAAACATGACTAAGAAATTCAAAAATTAATTTCAATTAAAGTTATTTAGTTTGTTTTATACGATTTAGTTTGTTTTTGAATAAAATTTAGTCAAAAAATAACCCGAAAAAACACAAAATGTGGTCAAAAATGGTGTTACTTTACCTTTTTAAAGCCTTTAAGTCCGTTTTTGAACGAAAATCTTAGTTTTTTGCTAGAAAAACAAAAAACAAAAAAGCACAAAAGCAAATTATTATTTTTGCTTTTTTAAGTCTTTTATCGTGTTTGGATTTCGCAAAATTTCTTTACAAAAAGCCAAAAGTCTACGGTATTAGACCAAAAATAGTGTTATTTTGATTTTTTTATAAGATTTTACTCAACAGAATCATAAAATTACCAAATTAGGTCAAAAAATACATTATTTTGGCTTCTTTGAAGCGATTTAGTACGTTTTTTAATCCAGAAACGGAACTATTTTGCAACAATAATTGTATTATTTTTGCATTTTTGAAATGAATACAAAGTTTTTCGAAAAATTTTGTTAAAATTGGGTAAAAATTTAACAAATTAGATTGAAATTGGTTTCTATTGTTTTGGCTTGTTTCGCTCAATTTAGTTCGTTTTTGAACCAAATCTTAAAACATGCCTAAGAATTCCAAAAATTAATTTCAATTGAAGGTATTTAGATTGTTTTATACGATTTCGTTTGTTTTTGAATGAAATTTTGTCAAAAAATAACTCGAAAAAACACAAAATGTAGTCAAAAATGGTGTTACTGTTACTTTACCTTTTGAAAGTCTTTAAGTCCGTTTTTGAACGAAAATCTTAGTTTTTTGCTAGAGAAAAAAACAAAAAAGCATAAAAGCAAATTATTATTTTTGCTTTTTTAAGTCTTTTATCATGTTTGGATTTCGCAAAATTTCTTTACAAAAAGCCAAAAATCTACAGTATTAGACCAAAAATAGTGTTATTTTTGTTTTCTTTATAAGATTTTACTCAACAGAATCATAAAATTACCAAATTAGGT
>NW_025400983.1:2401434-2403187 GCF_015345945.1 Tribolium madens
GAGGTTGAAACAGCAGTTAACGAAACTATTTCACTGCTTTTGCGAATTAATTTTTTATTTAAACAAATAACATCTGTTGCCGGGCTAAATTGGGGAACCACATTTTGAACACCTTGCTGTCAAATTACGATCTATATTTTTTTTAATATGTAAAAAATTAATATGCTATAATATTGAGAAAAGCTGCAACCACATACGAGTATTCTACATCAAAAAATAACATTAAAAAAAGCTCTTACACTGGTAAGAGTAAAAATAAAGTGGTTTCAGAAGAACTAATAGATTTTAATTTTTGTTATAGAACATTAACACCTTGTATATCTTTAACAAACTTTAAAAGAATATTATTTATTTATTTTTTTTTTCGATGTAGAATACGTGGTTGCAATTTTTCGCAATTATAAGAAAACACCCTGTATATTAAATTTCTGGTCAAAGTCGATTACGACTTAATTAATTAGTTAAACCCGCCTTTCATGCATTTGACCTAATTCTTAAAGCCCAAAGAGGCATTAAAAAGTGTCGTCTAGTTTGACTTAAAATTTTTAGTTCCTATATTTTTTTAAAATTATGTAAAAAATCAAAATCTCTTAAAAATTGCCAGATTTTACGATTTATGTTTAGAAAACTATGTTTTAAGGCTCTCTAAAATTCGGAAAACAAAATGTGCAGTTCCTCCGATTTTTCAAAATTGATAAAAATCCCACAAAATCTATGAAAAAGCAGATTGAGGCATGTCGGGCAATGGGGGCGGCGATTGGGACACAAATGGCCCCTAAAAGGGGATTTAGAGAGAGGTTGAAACAGCAGTTAACGAAACTATTTCACTGCTTTTGCGAATTAATTTTTTATTTAAACAAATAACATCTGTTGCCGGGCTAAATTGGGGGACCACATTTTGGACACCTTGCTGTCAAATTATGATCTATATTTTTTTTTAAATATGTAAAAAATTAATATGCTATAATATTGCGAAAAGTTGCAACCACGTATTCTACATCAAAAAAAGAACATTAATAAAAAAAAGGTCTTACAATGGTAAGAGTAGAAATAAAGTAATTTCCAGAAAATAAGCACTTTTAATAGCTTAAAATTTTATGAAAATAACTGAAGTGGTTTCAGAAAAACTAATAGATTTTAATTTTTGTTATAGAACATTAACACCTTGTATATCTTAAACAAACTTTAAAGGAATATTATTTATTTATTATTTTTTTTTCGATGTAGAATACGTGGTTGCAATTTTTCGCAATTATAAGAAAACACTCTGTATATTAAATTTCTGGTCAAAGTCGATTATGACTTAATTAATTACTTAAAGCCCAAATAGGCATTAAAAAGTGTAGTCTAGTTTGACTTAAAAAAAATTAATTCCTATATTTTTTTAAATTATGTAAAAAAACAAAATTTCTCAAAAATTGCCAGATTCTGCGATTTTAAAGGACGCAAATCAAAATGTGCAATTTTTTCGATTTTTCAAAATTGAAAAAAATTGCACTAAATCTATAAAAAACAATTTTAATTTTGGTTTTTGTGATTTTTTTGCTCAACTTCTTGCAAAGTAGGAAATTAAAATTTTCTCAACATTATTCATAATTGATCTAAGCTTCAAAGTCACAGACCACTTTGATCAAAAATTTAATCGAATGTATTTGCCAGATTTGGCGTATTTGAGTATCTTTAAAATTCGGAAAACGAAATGTGCAATTCTTCCAATTTTTCAAAATTGAAAAAAAAAAAAAAACAAAACCCA
>NW_025400983.1:2403287-2405815 GCF_015345945.1 Tribolium madens
AAATTTTCCCAAATTCATTCAATTTTAAAAAACATTTTAGAAGTTGTTTTTTGCCTATTTTTTACGAAAAAAACCCACGAAAGCTCTCTTTTTAAGTCTCTGAAGCTGTGACTTGCGTATGTTTTCATTAAAACTTGTCTGGGTGAACTCCCAATTTTTGAAAATTTTCGCAAATTCACTCAATTTCTGTGCTCCCAAAGCGCAAAACCACTTATCACCGCGCCACTGCATATTTACCCAAAACAATAAAACCATATATCAAGCAGGCAAACAAACTGATAAAGAAAATCCCACTTAGAGTCCACCTAACTCCCTCAATTGTGTTTCGCAGATTCGTGTGTCAAAATGCATCAACAATGAGTTGGCCCGAATCGCTCCCCCAGGACCAGGAGCCCGTCGACGCCGACTTGTGGCCCACCTCCGAGAACGACCTCAACGAGACCGAAGACATCAAAATCCGACTCAACATCACCTTGCAGCAATGCGCCAATCTCTACGCCAACAGGACCACAGCCCTCGTCGAGAGCCACCCAGATGGGTTCTGTCCCGTCACCACCGATGGGTTGCTCTGCTGGCCGCCCACACCCATCAACGAGACGACTTATGTTAAGTGTTTCGCGGAATTGATGAACATTAGATACGACGATACGCGTGAGTATGGAGTTTGAAGGGTGATTTCGCGGGATTATATCATGTAGATGAGACGGTTTTGAGGGGGTGTAATTTTAGCTTCCTTGTGATAGAGATTTGCTTAGAGTGGTGCAAAGAAAGGGAGAGGGAAGGAAATTCCAAGAAATTTTTATTAAATCAAAATCTTTTAAGCTCCCTGATATTAAAAGCTTAGTGCGTGGAAATGTAAACAAAAATATTTTTATTTCCCTTGCGTCACATTTTAAGAAACAATTCGGATGAGGTTTATTAAAATTTGGGTATAAAAATATATCTGACATTTTAATTAAAAAAAAAAAAATTAATAACAATATTCAAACTTGGGTTAATTAGAGTAACATAAAATAGTTTTGGTACAACTTTTTACTAGAGAACGTAACAATTCCATTGTAGTTTTGTGTAAATAAAAGATAAAAAAATATCCTTTCTTCAATATTAACTCGCAATGTTTGTCGTTAATTATAGTTTCAGAATATTTTTACAATTTCAATATTGCCGTAAGATTAACAAAGTGTTGAAATGAATTTTGTTTGTTTTGTTGCTATTTATAGTGTGCGAGTTACTCAACGAGAATTATTTACCAACATTAAAAAAATAATAATAATAAAAGCATTAAAAATACACATTCAAGTGTTCAAAATATAAAAAAATATAAAAAAAAACATATTTTTATCCGCAAACGTTATAAAAGTGACTATTATGACTACATGAGCCATCGAGTAAAAATTCTATTTTTGCGCCTAAGCGTTTTTACTTTTACCATGACATTATTGACATTTACCAGTGTGGTTTCTTTCTTATTTTATCCGCTGCTTCAGCAGTACATTGTAGATCATCAGCATTCGACATCTTGCACTACTAACTGCACTAACTAGTGCAGTTTTAATTAATTTAAATAATTAATTTTAATTTTTAAGTTAACTAACTTAATAAACACTTTCGAAAATCTCAACACAAATTCCAAAACTGACGCGTTGTGTTTGTTTATAAGCGTTGTTATGATTTCATTACTTGCAAAGCGTCCTGATTATTTTGTTCATTTACTTGCTAATTATAGTGTAGCTCTTTACGCTCAATACGAATACGTTTCCGGATAATGGCCATTTTTAGTTTTTCATAAAAAAGGTCATAACTAAAAAACTATAGATCATAGGTCAAAACGGTACAGGCGAATTCTCCGGTTAATTTTACATACAGGGTGTGTCAGAACTTGCGCCCCAGAGAAAAATTTCAAGTAAGATAAAATACCATAAACGTGGAAAATATGTTAAAAAAATTCTGGCGCATCCTGTATAGTGTCAATTTCTGATATAATTCAGAAAAATTTGATTTTTTGTCTACAAACGGATATAGTGACTACTTATAGCCCTATTCTTGGCTTTATATACTCAATATTTCAAAAACTACTAATGACAGGCTTTGCCACTCATTTTCTTAAATTTGCATTCGAGCTTCAATAATAAAACTTGTTTTTCAATATACTATTTTAATAAAGCTTTAAATTAATAAAAATTGAAGTAATTTGCTCGGTGTTCCTACCATTCTAAATTTTTTTAGTGAAACTTTTTGAAAATTTTTGGTCCGTCTATCGCATGTCGCATATGGCGGCGCCCATGGCCCGCATCAGCTGACCGTGTAGCATTTATATTCTTACTCATTCGTGCAAGTGCTCCGGGGTATTTGTGTGTTTTGATCAGTGTAAACCACTTGCATCGTGTTTTTTTTAAACCATAGCAGTTTTTTTTAAATATGTACTATTCAAAGTTGTTTTTTTGAAATTTTGGTTAAAAACTAATAAAACGTTTTTTAAAAGTTTTTTCTTTTATTCTTCTATTTTTCTTCTTATTGCAATAGTGTTT
>NW_025400983.1:2409475-2412095 GCF_015345945.1 Tribolium madens
AACAAAACATTACATTTTTGTAGTACTCTATCATTCATCAATTAGTTTTTCCAAAAAATAAATAGTTTAAGCAAAAAACGCTTGGTTCCATACTTTTTATTATAGAAATATTTAAAATTTATTATGGTAAATTGTGACTAAGATTTACGTTGACAAACATGATAAAGCAAGTTTTTAACTTGTTCTGAAACATGCTTTCATTAATAACAAACAGCTTACCACTTGTAGATAGCACTACTAACTGCACTAGTTAAATCAATAAACACACTTGAAATTATTACTTTAAGTATTGTTTTTACTATTATTACTTTTTCAGTAATTATTATAAAAACTACGTCAAAAAAAACAACAAAAGTCGTTTGAAATTGAGTGAAAATATTGTTTAGTGTTCTGATAGATATTGAAATTAGGCCAAACACTCCGGAAAAACCTCCTCTCCCCCTAATACAATATTTCGCTCCGAAATTCCAAATGAACGATGACAAATTGAATATTCCCTCACCGTGACAGCTGGCAGACAAAACCTCCTTTACCTCCACCGCAAATGATTTTCTCCTTGCCTTCGGCAACTTCATTAAAAGTAAAACTTTTCCCGTCTTAATTTCGGTTCAACGGTTGCATTACCACTCCTCATTCAAACACATCGAGCAAATCGCCGTTTTGTTCCTCTCCCCCAAGACACCTAATACCACCCTGGAAAAATCCGCACCCCCGGGCCCCATTTTGGCCATTTTACGAGTCTATCAGGGCCGCTTCGCCCAGATTTATACCTCGCAAAGCTATTTTATTTTTTGCAGTTTCGAGAGTTAATTATTGCGAAACTATCTCGTGCAGCAGCTAGAGTTTCAATGCAAGGCTTTGTGTTTATGACCCGAATACTCCTGTCTTTTCACTGGCATAATTTACGCTCGAGGAGTGAGATAAGTTCGGTTTCGACGTATTCAACTATAAATCACCCTGGTGCAATTTTTGCAACGGACATCTGCAACCATAGTTTTTGAATCGGGGACGAATTTATTGCTTCCAATAACGGTGATTACGCCGAAAAATTCAATTTATGATTGCATTAAAATTGAAATTAAAATAGACGACGCCTTTGTCATGTTTTAAAATGCCGTCAATTGAATTGTTGTTATCTGCAACTGGAGCAAAGGCAATTCTGAATGCATTTTGTGCTATTTTAAACTGTGATAATGAAATTAATGCGAGACGACGGACGTTTTATTCAATTTAAATCAAATTCGACGAAATTTGACGCTTTTTTCAACAATCTGATAAATAATAACGACTTTTTCTAAAAAACTTGCGATATATGTTAAATTCATTAAGTTAATATCTTCTGATTAGCAAGAAAAATATGAAAAATTTAATCAAAAAGTGAAAGCTTTGAATTAAAAGAAAACTAAGATAAAAAAGAACAAAATCATAATTTTGAAAATTTAAGTAGAACATACATTCTGGCAAGTTATCAAGTGTTTATATACATTTGAAAAAAAATCTACACTAATAGTATATTATTCAACGAGTGAGAAAGTTGGCCATTTCTGCGAAGATGAAATTACGATGCAAGTCAAAAACGAGTGGAGTAATTCATCTGAATAGAGCATTTTTCACGAGTTTGATACTACATTTTTTCTATTTTGACATTTTTATTCGTTCTTGAAGTGTATATCGGTTTTTAAGACTTAAAATAATTATAACGTTTCGACTCTTTATTGAGTCTTTTTCAGGCGAGAAATTGTTGTCGTTTTGTCGTGTGAGGCTTGGCAATTAAAAACTATAAAAATTCAGATTATATTTTAAATACAACAAAAATTTTTTTCAAAATATATCATGTGTTTGGTAAAAATTTTAGACAAAAAGTTATTTTTTTAGTCAAAATTAAGTAAAATTTTGAAAGCTTTAAATTAAAAAGACTTTTATGGCCAAAATTTAGGATAACAAAAAAAGCTAGATAGATACTTGATGAATATTTAAAAACTTGTTTTAAAATTTAAAAACTATGAAATTTTGATTAAAATTTAAATTTTGCAAGATATGAAGTGTTTATCAACATTTGAAAAAAATCTAGACTAAAAATTATTTTCTATTAGTGAAAAAATCTGATAAATAATAACTTTTTTCCAAAAAATGTGCGCTATATGTTAAATTCATAAAGTTAATCTTCTGATTGCAAAAAAATGTAATCAAAAAATCAAAATTAAAGTTTTTGTAAAATTTTGAAAGCCTTGGATAAAAGAAACTAAGATAACAAAAAAGAACAAAATTGTGGAATCATAATTTTGAAAACCATAAAAATTTAAGTTCAAATTCAAGTAGAACAATTTTTTTGCAAAATATCAAGTGTTTATAAACATTTAAAAAAAGTCTAAACAAATAGTATATTATTCAACGAGTAAGAAAGTTGGCCATTTCTACGAACATGAAATTTACGATGCAAGTCGAAGGCGAGTAGAGATCACGAGTTTGATACTATACTTTTTCTTACAATAAAATAATTATAACTGATTTAAATTTATCGCGACGTTTCGACCCTTTATTGTGTCTTTTTCAGGCAAGAAATTGTTGTCGTTTTGTCGTGTGAGGCTTGGCAATTAAAAACAATAAAAATTTAGATTAT
>NW_025400983.1:2413325-2416505 GCF_015345945.1 Tribolium madens
TACTTTATAAAATTAATAAATAATAAATTATTTCCTACAATATTTACACAAAAGATGTTATATTTAAGCAAGATAATTTAATAATAATTTCTGAATGTATAAAAAATTCTTTTTTGCAACAGTTTAGCATTTTACTAAAGAAACACATTCTTTTGAAGCTGGAAAAACAATTTCCTCATTTAGAGAAATAAATAAAAGCATCAAATCTCATTATGTGTTATAAAAGCCGTTAAAAATGGCATTTCACTGGCAGATTATCGCACTAAAGCTCGCCAAGTGTTGTTAACATTCCTTATTAATTTTTTGTAGAAAAAAAAATTACCATATAATCTCCCACTAACCTCTCTCGCGCTGCCATTAATCACCTCTACACAAAATTAATTTAAATAATGCTCTACAAAAAGCTTCTTATTTATCATTGGCTCAAAATATTTTCCTCAACATTGTGTCACTATTTCAACCAGTTCCGGAAACGAAACTCGCCTGTTGGCATATTAAAAAATCACGCTTTATTGTCAAGAATAAAACAGAACATTTCCAGCACAAATTTGCCGCTTCCGGCGATTTTTCATCAACGCTATGCTTTTTTAAGATTTAATAATAGTCCGGTATTTGTCCAGTTTTGCATCCGGAATGCTCCGAATCAAAAAATGTCAACCCTTGTCACCTGTCAAGAAGCAGAAATTGAAAAAAAAACCGACTCGCATTGTCTGAAACTTTGAAACTAAATTAGAATATGTATATATTTATTAAATGATGCAAACGCCGGGATAGTTTTCAAATTTGTTAAAAACTTTATTTGGGGATTCGATTTGGGTCATTTTAAAGCTATTCTTCTCACGTCCAAAGCTCTCAAAGCTCGCAACTTTTGTCCGTTTCAAATGCAATTTGTTTGTAATCCACCATTTGACAAAAGGAACATTTTCTTGCTCCAGTTTGTTTCACACAAAAAAACTGTTTACTGGTTACATCAAATAAAGCAATTGGTTCAATTTCGCGTCTTGATTACCAATTTGTTCAATCAATAGTGTGGTGCAATTTCGTTCAATCAGTTCCTAGAGTTCGTCTGCAGTCTTTGATGTGCAATTTGTAATTCAAATCGTTACCTCTAACAATCTACAAGAAAAATTATCGACTTGGGCATAAATAAATCCGTTGCCTGTTTCACCCGTAATAAGGTTATTAACAAAAATACCTAATTTTCGATTTTTTAAATATAAAACTGACCATAAATTCAAATAAGTTGGTTTTTATTGCTTCTCTAAATAATTCGTATAAAAAAATCCTGGATTTTTTTTTTCCAAAAAGCTTATAAAAGTCAAAAAATATTAATACAAAAGAATATTTCATTACGCCCGAGATTTTCAAAATCTGTTATTTTTAATAAGCAAAAAATTTTGATTTCTTTAAATAGTGCACTTAGAAAACACACATTAAAATAATGACAAATAAGCAGTTAAAAACAAGAATAATAATTTTAAGATAAAAGAAATGTAAATTGAAACCCCAAAAATAGTTTCAGACATACGAATTAAAAAACAAAAATTTTCAGAATGTCAAAATTGTATTCCAAAAATATTTCTCATGCAACGTTTTAGAAAAAAGCTTAAAATCCCTTATTTTATCGAACGTAGTGAGGCAAATAATTCAGCTGAGCTACATAAACTTGATTTACTCCGAATAACATATAGTGTTTTATCTGCAAACTTATTCAGTTTGAGAGTAAAGAACAACACTTTAATTAGCAAGTAAATGAACAAAATAATCAGGAGGTTCTGAAAGTAATAAAAACATAACAGTGCTTATAAACAAACGTTAGTATCAAAATTTGTGTTGAAATTTATTAATTTAACTAGTGCAGTTAGTAGTGCAAAATGTCAAATGCTGATAAGCTACAATGTATCGTATCCAAAAACTGCTAAAACAGTAAAAAAGACAAGAAAGAAACAACATTGGTAAACGTCATGGTAAAAGTAAAAACGCTTAGGCGCAAAAATAAAATTTTTACTTCATGACTGAGAGGTAAAATTTTAACTTGTCATAAAAGTGGAAACTTTTGTGACGTTTCTAGATAAAACATTTCTATTTATAATATTTTATAAAAATAAAAATTGGAATAGATTTTTCTCAAATATTTTGATAAAAAACAACCTTAAAGACTTAAAATTTTCCACGCATCCACCATTAATTTTTTTTTATTTGCATAAACATGTTATTTTTGGGATTTTTGGAAAAAACTGAATTTTTTATGTTTAATTTTTCTATTTTTCTTTAGATAAATTATAACTTTAATAAAACTAATAAAAACATAATTCAACATACGCAAAAATAAAATTTTTACTTCATGACTGAGAGGTAAATTTTACTTGTCATAAAAGTGGAAACTTTTGAGACGTTTGTAGATAGATCAATTTTATTTATAATATTTCATAAAAATAAAAATTGGAATAGATTTTTCTCAAATATTTTGAAAAAAAATCCTTAAAGAGTTAAAATTTTCCACGCATTCACCATTCATTTTTTTTTATTTGCATAAACATGTTATTTTTGGGATTTTTGGAAAAAACTGAATTTTTTACGTTTAATTTTTCTATTTTTCTTAAGATAAATTATAACGTTGATAAACATAATAAAACAAGTTTTCAACATACGCAAAAATAAAATTTTTACTTCATGACTGAGAGGTAAAACTTTTACTTGTCATAAAAGTGGAAACTTTTGTGACGTTTCTAGATAAAACAATTCTATTTATAATATTTCATAGAAATAAAAATTGGAATAGATTTTTCTCAAATATTTTTAAGAAAACCTTAAAGAGTTAAAATTTCCCACGCATCCACCATTCATTTCTTTTAATTTGCATAAACATGTCATTTTCGGGATTTTTGTAATTTTTTACGTTTAATTTTTCAATTTTTCTTTAGATAAATTATAACGTTGACAAACATAGTAAAACAAGTTTTCAACATACGATTCTATAATAAAAATAAAGAACTGTGTAAAGTAAATTTAACAACAAAAAAAGAACAAAAATGCAGAATAAAATCTGGGTTTTCAAAAATTTCAAAATCATGAAAAAATACACAAAATTCTAAAATTGACCAATTTTGCTCCTTGATAACAAAACAATATAAAAAAAAAACAAAAATAGTGTCTAAAGATACGAATTACAAAAACATT
>NW_025400983.1:2417068-2422017 GCF_015345945.1 Tribolium madens
CCATTTCTTGGAAAGTTTATGTTTCTTTTTTTAATTTTTTTTTACATTACAGTAATAATTCTTATATATTTACAATAAATAAAATTTATAAACTAACTTAAAAACAGAAAAAAAAACAAAAATTTTCAATTTATTTATGTTTAAAAAAATGCTCAAGATTATGAAATTGGTCAATTTCGCTCCTTGATTACCAATTTGTCCAAAGTGCAATTTTGTTCAATTTGTAACATAAATCTAACAATCATTGATTTTTGCATAAAAAAACCGGTTATTACTTTCACCCCATCTAAACGACTCTTACATTGAAAATACATTAAGTACGCGTTTTAATAAAACTCCCTAACCTGTTGCTCCCCAATCCCAAATCCCTGAAATTAGCTATTTTAACTTTCTGTGTATGATTTATGTCGAGTTGAGTAAACACTTGTGACATTACCGGAACTCTAACAACAAATGGAACAACAAAATAAAAATAAAATCATTTGATGCGGATTGTTATCACAAGTAAACAGTCTGCCACGACGTTTCCTCCTTTTTCAAATTGAAACGAGAAAAATATCTGCTGTGAATAAATTTGCATGATTTTTTAAGGCTGCCAGCCGACAATAATGGCAAAAATCGATTCAATTATTCGCTTTTCTCTACTCAATATTTAACATCGCCCATTTTTGAATATTTTAGAGCTCCATTTAAAACGTTCATAATACGAATTCAATAATTATTCGCTTGCTTTGTTTATTTTGTTGCAAACTCGTGCATTGTGCAACATTACAAATAAATCATTGGGTTTATTACATTTGCAGCACTCAGGCCGCAAACATCAACAGCCATTCATTTCGAAGATCTGACGTAAATAATGAGTGCATGAAATTGACTCAATCAATACCAAAATTTGCATAAAATCCCTCTTTTTAATCCAAACCAGCCCACATAATATATACAGGCTGTATTATGAAAAACGCCCCAAGCCATAACTCCATTATTTTTAAAGTTACGACAATACTTCTTAGAACAAAGTTGAACATTTTTTGTCATCTATCGTTTAGAATAGATGGTAAATTAATGCTGTTTTCTGTTTCACCGGAAATGACATCAACTTTATTTTTTTTAATGGAACAACCTGTATATTTTACCACTTTTGGATTCTTTGTTTAATTGTCTTTTAATAAGTTTTAGTACCATATGCCTAAAACTAACCGTTCGTGAGATATTCACCAAATAATGTATTTATTAAAGTAGGCAGTGGAAAACAATAATATCAAGTAATGTTGACAAATATTATTCCTTTGCATTTTCTCTTACTGTTTTTATACTTTTTAATGTTAATCATGGATGATAATGTGGTAACAGACATATTTTGAATAAAATAAAAATTGTGGGAGAGCACTACGCTTTTACACTGGGTGATTTCTGATGAGAGACGTTCCAAATCGTCGAAAATTTAAGCGAATTAAAGAATATTTAAGGATGTTTTTATTGCTTTCTAAATATTCTTGAATTATGTCTGTTAACACATTATCACCAGAACACCAAAAAGTATAAAAATAATAAGAGAATATGCAAAGTAATAAGATTTGTCAACATTACTTAATATTATTGTTTTCCACTGCCTACTTTAATAAATTTTTAATTGACTCATATCTCACGAACGGTTGGTTTTAGGCACATGGTACTAAAACTTGGTAAAAGACAATTAAACAAAGAATCCAAAAGTGGTAAAATATATAGGGTGTTCCATTAAAAAAAATAAAGTTGATGTCATTTCCGGTGAAACAGAAAACAGCATTAATTTAGCATCTATCCTAAACGATTGATGACAAAAAATGTTCTACTTTGTTCTAAGAAGTATTGTCATAACTTTAAAAATAATGGAGTTATGGCTTGGGGCGTTTTTCATAATACAGCCTTTATACAGGGTGCGCCAGAACTCGCGCCCCAGAGAAAACTGTCAAGTAAGGTAAGATACCAGGAACCAGGAACATGAAAAATATGTTTAAAAAATTCTATCTGTCAAAAAATTTTGACATTTATTTTTTGACATTTGACATTTTTTTATATCTATTTAATGATACTGATGATCTTGTATATGTTTTTTTACAATTATTTAGTGAAGGGACAAAAATTTTGCCAATAAAAGCCACAAATAACATTGAACAGAGTTACAATTTAGAATACAGCTTCCTTGTTTCCTCTTTTAATAGCCTATAGCAAAACAAATTGGAAAATTATTTTTCCAAAAGAAGTAAATAGAGTCAAAGTTCAAACTTGAAACACTCATAACTTCTAAATTTTTGTAGATAAATTTTTTTTAACATTTTTTCCATGTTCCTGGTATCTTACCTTATATGGCATTTTTCTCTGGGGCGCGAGTTTTGGCGCACCCTGTATATAATATTTAATCTGTCGTTGAGTAGTGGTATATTTCTAGCATTTTAGAAGCAATCATTTATTGTGCCTATTCATAAATCTGGCTCCACATCCAAAATAGAAAATTACCGTCCAGTGTCAATTTTGTCGGCAATTTCTAAATTATTTGAATCCATTGTACTTTCTAAATTATCTTATCAACTAAGTAGCCTTATAGTTCCAGAACAGCACGGATTCTTTGAAAAGCGTTCAACTATTTCTAATATTTTTTTCCTATGTTAATGAAGTTGTGGACTCTTTTGGTCTTGGTATGGAGGTACACTCAGTATATACAGACTTTAGTAAGGCTTTTGATAAGGTCAACCATTCCATTTTATTACAAAAACTGTCTGTTTATGGATTTGCTGGTTCGCTTTTAGAGTGGTTTCACAGTTTTCTAACTGATCGATTCCAGCAAGTAAAAATTGGGGGTCACATGTCAGGTTTACAAAGTGTGCCTTCAGGTGTACCACAGGGATCTGTTTTGGGTCCACTTCTTTTCATTATTTTTATTAATGATATGGGATGTAATTTTGATAGTGATTATCGTATATTTGCTGATGATCTTAAGATATTTAGAAAGGTTTCGAAATCTCGTGACATGTCTGTACTACAATCTGATTTAAATAAGTTACAAGACTGGTGTGCAAATAACAAAATGTTTTTAAATGTTGAAAAGTTTCAGTCTATTGTTTTCAGCAGGAAAATCTCTCCAACCCTACCGAATTATTTTATTAATAGTACAAAAATTACAGTAAAACAGTCTGTGAGAGATTTAGGTATATTACTTAATAGTTAATTAACTTTTATTCAACACCTTGAATTTATCATTTGTAGAGCTAATAAGGCACTTGGCTGCATAAAACGTTATTGTCGTGAGTTTAGAAATTTTAATTCCATCAAAATGCTATTTGTTTCACACGTACGTTCAATCCTCGAATATGGTTCGATAATCTGGAACCCACATTACAAAATTCATGTTGGTAGGCGTGAAGCAATACAGTTAAAAAAATTTAAATATATAAAATGGTTGCTGCCTTATTATGTGCAAGATAATTACAATATTTCATTAAATTATATGTTTCTTTCTACACTTGAAATTAGAAGAAGATATCAGGCTTTATGTTTTGTTTATAAACTTTTAAATAATTTGATTAATGATACTTCAATACTAAATTTAATTAATTTTCACGTTCCACAGTATAATAGCAGATCAAACCAATTATTCAAAATTTCGTTTGCACATAATAATTATCTATTTAATTCTCCTCTAAATGATCTTTTAAGAATTTGTAACATGTACAGTGTCAAATTGGACTTTTTTAATTTTAAATCCTTAATAGCTTTAAGCGTTTTCTGAAAGTTTCTTTGAATTAGTCAATTAGTATTCTTTAATTATGTTTATATGTTGCTTGTTTTCTATTATAATTTTATGATTACTTAATGTAAAGTATATTGCCGTTAAATAAAGTTATTATTATTATAAAAATTTTTCGTGGGTTTAAAACTTGTGTCGTAATGTGTTCATTACGTGTGGTTGTCGAATTTCCTGTTGTTCGCTTTTGCATCCCAGATCGCGGAAATCCGTGAAATTTTAATCACCCTAAAGAGCTGCAGTATGCAGTATAATTTATACATTTCCTGCTTGAGCTTGCCCGACTTTTCGTCATGTATTTATAATAGCCTCGAATCCATTTTTCATAAAAACAGCGCGGAAAAATGGAAATTAAATTTTCTCTTCAAGAAACTTTAGTCATAGATCAGGTTTATCTAGTCGGTTATTTCCCCACGGTGCCACTGCGAGACTTTTTCTAATAGTTGTAATCTTTGAGAGAGAAAAACAAATTTTGCTTGGAATTCACTTGGCCGTGCTTTTTCAACAAGATACACAATTTCCCAATAAAAACGTTATTTCAGCGCTTCGACTCGCATTCCGGGGAAATTGCGCCAATCAGACGATCCTAACACAAAAGGTGATTCAGGGCTATTTCGTGCTTTTAGTGGAAAAAATTTGCAATTTCTGAGACGAGTGACTGAAAGTGCACAGCACTTTTTTTCATGCTCTATGATTGTGGGTAATAGAGCCGTGAATTGCACTCAAATGGCAATTACGAGATGAATTTTGCCGTCTTCGAAGAGGTGAAAAGAGGAGGAAACAATGGCGTTTTTTGCTAAAATTAAATTTGAAACAGATAAAGCAAAACTGGCTTAAAAGTGATGATTGCAAAATTTATAACTTACAACCCTGTGTCAAAAACTATTAAAATGAAGCAAATTATAATGCAATGAGCAAACTATAAACATTTGAAAAAACAAAATAAAAAATATTAAAAAGTAAAATTTACTACATAGACTTGTGTTGAAAATTTTATTTAATAATAATAAAATTACTGCTAAAGAACATTCCCAGAAAAAAATTATTATCTTAAAGTAATAAGTTTCAGACATCATTGTTTTTTTAGAATTAAAGTAGAAAAAAATCGAAATGGTGAATGCACCGGAAAAATTTTAATAATAAAAATAAAAAATTGTTGATGGTAATT
>NW_025400983.1:2422702-2426446 GCF_015345945.1 Tribolium madens
AACTTAACAATAATAAAGTTATTAGAAAATTATTGAAAAAGTTGGTTAGAACTATTTTTTTTTATTATAATTGATTAAAAAAAATTGAAATGATGAATGCGGCAAACTAATTATAAACATTTCAAAAACCAAAATAAAAAAAGAAGTAAAAAACTATTACAAAACATATACAGGGTGAATATAAAGTATGGAACCAAGCGGTTTTATTTTTAATCATTTGTCTCCAGCAAATAATAATTAATATAAATTAAAGTAATATAAAAAATGTGTTCGCATTTTCAGAACGAAATTTTGTTTTGTTTTTGAGTTATGCGATTTTTCTTTGTCAAAATGGCAATTTATGTGAAAAAATTGTTTTGAAAAAATTAAATATAAAGCAGATAGTTGTAATCCTTAGAGTATAGCTTTTATGAGAAAAATGATTTTATAGTAATAATAATTTACGTTAAATCATCACATTTTATCACTCATCAATTAGTTTTTTTAAAAAATAAATAGTTTAAGCAAAAAAGGTTTGGTTCCATACTTTTTATTCACCTGGTACTCGTAATTCACTACTACATCATATAAAAGTCCAAAAACTTTATTTAACAATAATTAAATTATTTTTAAAGAAAACATGTCAACACAAAATCAATGCATGTAAAAAAGTGAAGTGTAAATTCACTATTATATAATAAATAATTGGACTTGTGTTTTTTTAACAATAATAAAAATTAAAAAAAAATATTGAGATGAATTGAAAAAAATATTTCTAAAAAAATATTGTTTATCTTAAAGCAAGTTTCAACCACCACTGTTTTTCTTAAAATTATTAGGCTTAAAAATGGTGGATGCGCCGGGAAATTTTTAATAAAAAAATAAAACAACTTACAAGTAAATTTTAAACTTTTGTGATTAGAAAGTAAGTAATTACAAAAAAGAATATGGCAGTAATTAGGAGAAATTGTAGGAAAGTGGAAAAAACGTTTCAAGAAAAGTTTTGCATATCTCTTAGCAAGTTATGAGACCATAATTGTTTCTTATTAAAATTATTTTTTTAAAAATCAAACAAAATAATAGATGCGATAAACAAATTATTGATATGAACAAATCTAAACAAACAAAAAATTTGCAACATTTGTAGACCAAGTCTCATTTATTATTGTTGTACTTAAAATTATATTTATAAGAAAAAAATAAAATATTGAATGCGGCAGAAAAACTACATATAAACAGTCCAACGCTCAAAATAAAAGAAAAAAAGTAAAGTATCATAAAAATTTAATTCTCTACTATAAAAATAAATGCTTAAGAACTTTATTTAACAATAATATTAAAAAAAAATGAACGAAAAAATCAAGTAAAATCCGCGATTACAATTTTAATTGTAATTAAATAACTGGTAAACTTGTAATTTCTTCACGAAAAGTGTAACTCTCTACAAAAATTTGCTTGTCTCTAAGCACCCAAACCTCGCCATATAACACTCCAGCATTATCCTCTCACCTTTCCACGTATTTCCTGCCATTTCCTCATCCGATTTAATAAAAATAATCCCCTGACACAGTTTCTTATCGCTTGTAAACTCCGCGTCCTTTTACCACCACTCCAAGATAAATTTTTACGATTCTGTGTTTCTCCCAGATATTTGCTACATCCACTTATACCCCATCTAATCTCTTATCTCCCAATGTAGGCATTTTTACATGAAAATTTCAACTCAGCCTGAATTTGTGGACTGTATTAATCAAAATAATTTTTTAATTTTTTATTTCATAATTGTATTTTTTTCAGAAAATGCAACGCGACTTTGCCTCGCCAATGGGACGTGGACAAAAGCCGATTACTCCAAATGCACCGAAATCATTCTTATCCCGGATGTCGAAACCCAAGCCACGATTTATTTCGTTGGATACGTTTTAAGTTTAATTACGTTGTCGATAGCTTTGGGAATTTTCACATATTTCAAGTAAGTGTTTCCGGAGGGTGAAAAATGAAACTTTCCGCGCTTGCAAACAGAGTGGGAGAGTCGTAATCATCATTAATGTATTTTTAATTTGGGGGATTATTTCGGGTTGCGAGTGATTGATTCTGGTGGCTAAAAATGGAGTACTTACAAACGCTCGAATTGAGCACCGATTTCTCTGATTTGATTGAAAAAAAAGCACATTTGGGGCGGTTTGGCATCGATTTTTTTGGTTTGATTAAAAATTGGGGCGGTTTGCACCTGCATAAATTTCTAATTAAGTCCCTAATGCCCCCATTAATTTCCAGAGAGCTCCGCTGTTTGAGAAACCGAATTCACATGAACCTCATGTGGTCTTACATGTTAATGTACATAATGTGGATTCTGACACTGACCGTTGTAAGTACAAACCACCCTTTTCAACCCTCTGTTACGAATAATTCCGCAGTTGGGGTCGAAAGGGGGCACCGGGGCCTCCATTGCGTGCATCTTCGTCATCACACTCCTACACTACTTCCATATTTCGACGTTTTTTTGGATGTTTGTCGAGGGTAAGTGTTGACAGATTTTGCAGAGTTATTTATTTGAAATTACCCACAACATGTCTTGTGCATTTGGGCTAGGGTGCGTTTTTCAGCAGAGTGCTTTTTTTCAGGATTGTATCTTTATATTCTCGTCGTGGAAACACTGACCAGGGAGAATTATAAATTGAGGGTTTATGTGTGCATCGGGTGGGGTAAGTTGAGGGTTGTAATTAATTTTGTGGAGGTAAATTGGGGTTGTTGCAGGGTTGCCGATGATTTTTATTCTCATTTGGGTCATTGTCAAGAGTTTTATTCCGGCGGCAGGCGACCCGGCTACGGTAAGTAAACAACAAGTTTGAAATTTTAAAAATTATATACTTTGTGACAAATAAATTGCAAGAGAGATAATTTTTCATGAACAAATGCACTAAAATTTAAATACAGTATAAAACTTTTTGAAATTGAAATTTTATGAGCATGACTTTAAAAATCTGATATTTAAGGTAGAAATTCACATTTGAAAAATCGTAGAGAAAAATAGATAGAAAAAAATATTCAAATGATTTCAAAAGGCCAAAGCCCGTAATAAATTTAAAATATAAATTGTATAGAACAATAATAAATTCTATCATCTAAAAAATTCAAAAATAAAAAAAACTGACTCAAACAATTACTACATTTAGAAAAATTATAAAAAATTGCAATTTTATCAGACAGTAATGCAATAGTAAACAACAAGACTTTAAAATCGTGACATTTGGGTTTAAAGGCCAAAATTTTATTCGAATTTGAAAAATACAGAAAAAAAAATTATGTGAACAGTTTTGTTTTATTGATTTTGAAAGACCTAAAATTGCTCATTCACTTAAAAAAATACCAAATTCTGCAAAAACATAATGACATTTAACATGAAAAAATTAATAAATTTAAAAATAAAATATCTGACTGAACAATATTAAAAAAATTCTCTTAAAAAATGGTCGAGGAGTTATAAAAATAAAAAAATAAAAAAATTGTGTTATTTTCAATAGCGATGAAATAATAAACTACATGACCTTAAAAATGTGACATTTGAGCCATAATGAAAAAACTTAACCCAAATTTGAAAAATAAATAACAAAAGATACACAAAGATAAAAGACTACTTTATCTACTGAAATTAGTTGATAAAAGCATTCTTTAACATTACAAAATAAAAGTATAAATGATTGAAAACTTAATTTCGCAGTTATTAAATTAATTTTTTTTAAATATTAATTTTTTTTGTAAGTA
>NW_025400983.1:2427241-2439821 GCF_015345945.1 Tribolium madens
ACAATAATTATAATAATATAATTAGTTAAAAAAAATAAATTCTCTTAAAAAATGATCGAGGAGTTATAGAAATTAAAAAAAAATTGTGTTATTTTCAATAGCAATGAAATAATAAACTACACAACCTTAAAAATGTGACATTTGAGAGATAATGGAAAAAACTTAACCAAAACTTGAAAAATAAAGAACAACAGATACACAAAGTTGGGTTTTATACTGATTAAAAAATCTAAATCCTTTAATTGATATGAAAAAAACAATAAATTCTGAAAAAATATAGTCCAATTTGAAAAAAAAACTAAAAAAACAAATTCAAAAATGAAAGATTTGATTCAATGTTAAACAAAAAAAATTGTTAAGAATCTAGAAGTCGAAAAATAATGAAAAAACTACATTTTATTATGCAATAGTAAACTACATGACATTGAAACTGTGCCATGTGATGTAGAAGGGCAAAAATTGGAACCTTTAAAAAATACAAAAAATTGTGTTTTATTGACTTTGGAAGCCTAAAACATCTAATTTACCTGGAAAAAGAAAAAAAAATTGTTAAAAAATTGACAAATTTAATATAAAAATGAAGAACTTCAAAAATTAAAAGTTATGTATTATCTATAAAAATTTCAAAGTTATGAGAGTTTAAATCTTGCACTTTGGCTCTATTCATTTTTGTTGGAAAAATACTTTTTTTGCTACAGGTTGTTAGAAGAGGAAACAAAGAAGCTGTATCTATTTTTTTTTAACCTTTATTAAATAATTGTTAAAAAAGCATATACAAGATCATCAGTATCATCAAATAAACATAAAAAAATGTCAAATGTCAAAATTTTTTGACAGAGGATTTTTCAACATTTTTTTTATGTTCGTAGTATCTTATCTTACTTGAATTTTTTCTTTGGGGCGCGAGTTCTAGCGCACCCTCTATAGTACTAGTTTTTTATAAGAATAAAAAATTTTTGATTTTTTGATCAGAATCGGATATAGTGCTCATGCTACTAGCCTTATTCAATATCTCAAAAACTATGCATCGTAGAGCATTTTAACTTCTTGCAACGTGTTCAACGCGTAATTTTTCGTCTAGAAAACCATATGTTAAGCATTTTTGCGTCAAAAAGTTGATCTATCATTTCTCAACAATTTTTTTTAAACTCAACCCAATAATATTTTATGCACTCTTTGAACTATTCAAAGTGCAAGACACGTAATTTGGTGTAATTTTAAAATTTTCGATTTTTCGAAAAAAACTTTGGGTATTTAGTGTCCAGAAAAAATATTTCAGTTGTAATTTATTTGCCACGTAGTATATAAATTTTGAAAATAATAAAACAATCTGAATATTTGTGGGCCGTGGAATTCTTGTAAACTATTTCAAGAGTTTTGCAATAAAACCCATCCAATTGCTTATGACACGCGATCAAAAAATTACCCCAACCATTGCCAACAAGAATTTGGCATGATGCTCGCCCTAATTTATGAACTCAAAGTTTCTAATCTCGAGTTTACTACAAAGCGGAGCAATCTTCAAAGTTATGACGCTTTTGCGTTAAAAATATCGAAGTCGGAATCAAGAGCAAGAGCGAACTTCTTGTCAGAAGCAATAATCTCATCACCGCTCCTGCAGTAACCTTTCAATTTCCTGCAATTGCTCATTCTTTGCCAATTACACAAACAAGCAATGTTTTATTCAACGCGAAACTTTTCCGAATATACAGGCTGTATTATGAAAAACGCCCCAAGCCATATCTCTATTACTTTTAAAGTTATGACAATACTTCTTAGAACAAAGTTGAACATTTTTTGTCATCTATCGTTTGGGATAGATGCTAAATTAGTGCTGTTTTCTGTTTCACCGGAAATGGCATCAACTTTATTTTTTTAATAGAACACCTTGTATATTTTACCACTTTTGGATTCTTTGTTTAATTGTCTTTTAACAAGTTTTAGTAACATGTGCCTAAAACCAACCGTTCGTGAGATATGAGTCAATTAAAAATTTATTAAAGTAGGCAGTGGAAAACAATAATATTAAGTAATGTTGACAAATATTATTAATTTGCATTTTCTCTTATTATTTTTGTACTTTTTGGTGTTTTGGTGATAATGTGTTAACAGACATGATTCAAGAATATTTTGAAAGCAATAAAAATAGTTGGAGACCACAACGCCTTTACACTGGGCAGTTTCCAAAAAGAGAAGTTCCAATTCGTCGACCTGAAGAAAATTTGAGGATGTTTGGTGTTTTTAGAAAACTCAAATTAAAACAGTTGTGTGCGATAAGCCACCGTTACTTGCAATTTCTTGAATTCATGTTCTTGCATTTTCTTCATTACCTATCTAATTCTGTATCTCTTTGAAATTGGAGATGTTTTAATTTGGGTTTTCTAAAAGCCTAAAACATCCTCAAATTTTCTTTAAGTCGCTTAAATTTTCGACGATTTGGAACGTCTCTCATCAGTAAGGCTCGGATTATATGCACGAAAAATTCATAAAATAAAAATTTTCGTCATTGTAAGTACTTCCTACATAGGGTGGCGCAACAAAGTTATATTTTTTCTTATGGAACACCCGGTATATTATGTGCTTATTTGAAAGAGTTTTTAATTCTAGGAATATACATATTAGGTTTTATGGGTCTATCATGAACCGTTTATCATTTGTGGGTAATTTTATGAGAAAAAATTACCATTTTTGAAAAATCACAACAGCCTTGCTAGAAAGAAAAAGTGAATAAAAACAATTGCAACCATTTTTACTAAGTCTGGTCCTAAGTTATTATGATACAAATTCAATAAATCTTTTGCAATTACTGCAGAGTATTGACATTAGTAAAATGTAAATTATCTTGATTTTTTCAAATAAAACACCCTGTATATTATTACTTTATCGTGTAGAGCTTTTAATAAGCATTCTAAAAACCTTGGGTTTGGAGTTCTAAATCTTACCTATTTTATTGTACACATTTTTAAACCTACAAAATTTTAAATTATCCTATTTAGCGTTAAAAATCAAGTAGGTTTGCCTTATTTCCTCTTCTAAAAAAATTGGATAATTTTTTAAAGTTACGTTATCACCATACATCAATTAAGAAAACAGGTTGTTTATTGAAATACTGAGTAAAACTCAAGAAACGCTAATTGGAATTTGAATTCAATGCAACACCTTGATTATAAAAATTTCAAAATTTAATTAATTCTATAGCAAATATTCAAAAATCCTGCCATTCCTCGTCAGACAGACGTCTAGTCTACGCATAAAGAAAAGTTTGATTGCCCTCAGCATTTCAACAGAGATGTTATTAAAGACTTCAATTATTCTTTTTTCCATGTCATTTGGAGTGGTGGTTCTTGTTTGATACACCTTCTTTTCAACACACCCCGATAAAAAGAAATCAATTGTAGTAAAATCTGGAGATTGCCGTGGCCAGACAATAGTTCTCCCCTCCTAATCTAACGATTACGAAATCTGTTGCTAAAAATTGTCACACAATTCGACAAAAATGAACAGGAGCTTCCATCATGCTGAAGTTAAATAATTCTACATTCTCTAACAAACTTTATTGATGTATGGTGATAACGTAACTTTAAAAAATTAACTTTTTTAGGAGAGGAAGTAACGCAAACCTACTTGATTTTTGAGGCTAAATAGAATAAYTTAAAATTGGTATGTTWCAAGGGTGTACAATAAAACAGGTAAAGTTTAYACCTCCAAACCCTAYGTTTTTTAGAAAGCWTAWTAAAAGCTCTACACGATAAAGTAATAATATACKGGGTGTTTCATTTGAAAAAATCAAGTTACTTGATATTTTGCGAATGTCAACACTCTGCAGTAGTTGCAAAAGATTGATAGAATTTTAACCATAATAATTTAGAACCTGACTCAGTAAAAATGGTTGCAATTGTTTTTATTCACTTTTTCTTTCTAGCAAAGCTGTTGTGATTTTTCAAAAATGGTACTTTTTTCTCATAAAATTGCCCATAAATGATAAACGGTCCATGATAGACCCATAAAACCTAATATGGATATTCTTAGAATTAAAAATTCTTTCAAATAAGCGCATAATATACCGGGTGTTCCATAAGAAAAAATATAACTTTGTTGCGCCACCCTATGTAGGAAGTACTTACAATGACGAAAATATTTTTGGACCATAGAAAAAATGAATGTCTATCGTTCAAAAGAAACCGCATTTCGTTATCTTCTTTACTGTCAGAGTAATCGAAGAAATACGGAGCTCTGGGACAGCCTGTATATGCACGTATTTTCACAAAAATATGCACAAAATATTAAGAAATATGCTTCAATATATGCCAAATATGCATCGATATGCAAAATTTTTAACAATGAAAAATCAAAGTTGGGATAAATTTTTATCCTCGAATACACTAAACTTTGTATTTTTGTCATCTTGGACTGCACATGATAAATGAAAGAATAAATAAATTTTTAATTTTTATAATTTTAATAACCTAGTAATTAACCCTTTCTAAGAAATCTGTCCTCTTCAGATCACATCACTTAAACAATTTTGCTAAAATTCATTTGTAGGCAACTACTTATCCGCATGCAAAGATTTATTCGTTTTATACCAGGTGGAAACTATGGAACCAAACGTTTTTTGCTTAAAGTATTTATTTTTTGAAAAAAACTAATTGATGAATTATAAAGTTCTATAAAAATGTCATGTTTTATGAAAAAATAAAATTTTTCGAAATTTTTATTATCTTGTTTTTGAGTTCTACAAAAATATTAATTTTTTTAAATGGCAACCCACCAAAAAAAAACATTTTTTTCATAAAAGTCATGATTTTTACATATATCGCAATTTAGACAACAACAATCGAATAACTCAAAAACAAAACAAAATTTTGTTCTTAAAACAAGATCGTTTTTTATATTACTTTAGTTTATATTAATTAATATTTTTTTGAAACAAATGATTTAAAAAAAATCTGCTTGGTTCAATACTTTATATTCACCCAGTATAAAACGAATTTAAAAAGGAAACACTCAGCAGGGCACTAATTTTTTGAGTTTTGCTTACGAATTACCGGTTGTTTTCTCTTTAAAATATTTTGTAATCGGATCATTTTTCGTAAACTGTCCAATTTTTAACTTGAACTGAAATTTTTAATCGGAAATTAGTTATTTGAAGAAAATATGCACAAATATGCGATATTTCCTAAAATATGCACCAAGTTGCCAAAATATGCAAATTGTGCATTTTTTTGGTTTATTTTAATCAAAAAATATTAGATATGCATAGAAAACTTACAATTTTCTTGATATGCCTCTTAATAACAAACATGCATTTTGCATATAATCCGAGCTTTACTCATCAGAAATCACCCAGTGTAAAAAAAGCGTAGTGCTCTCCCACAATTTTTATTTTATTCAAAATATGTCTGTTAACACATTATCATCCATGATTAACATTAAAAAGTATAAAAACAGTAAGAGAAAATGCAAAAGAATAATATTTGTCAACATTACTTGATATTATTGTTTTCCACTGCCTACTTTAATAAATACATTATTTGGTGAATATCTCACGAACGGTTAGTTTTAGGCATATAGTACTAAAACTTATTAAAAGACAATTAAACAAAGAATCCAAAAGTGGTAGAATATACAGAGTGTTCCATTAAAAAAAATATAGTTGATGTGATTTCCGGTGAAACAGAAAACAGCATTAATTTAACATCTATCCTAAACGATAGATGATAAAAAAAGTTCAAGTTTGTTCTAAGAAGTATTGTCATAACTTTAAAAATAATGGAATTATGGCTTGGGGCGTTTTTCATAATATAGCCTGTATGAAAACATTTCCAGTGCACTTGGTTCAACAGTCACGACGTGGACTGGATTTTCCAAGGACCCACAATGTTGGTCCTCCTGCTGAACTTGGCCTTCCTGCTGGCCATCATGTGGGTCCTCATCACCAAACTCCGCTCTGCCAACACGGTGGAAACCCAGCAGTACCACAAAGCAGCCAAAGCCCTTCTCGTACTTATGCCCTTGTTGGGCATCACCTACGTTATCACAATCTACGCCCCAACCCCTGATAAGAGATCAGAAATCATTTTCGAGTGCATTCGAGCTGTTCTACTCTCGACACAGGTAAGTCCAAAAGAAGAGAAGTGATAATTGGTGATAATAAAATTAAAACCCTTATTTCATTCAAGCCTCGCTAATTATAGTGGCAAAATTTCATTACGTCGATCGATAATTAGCCATTAATTACAGGAAAAATTTAGTTCGGATTTTTCTCCCATTCGATTAATTAATTGGTAACGCTTGAGGCGTCTTATTCTGCTGCACTAACTAATTAAATGTTTATTTTGTGATCAAAGGAAACGACTAGAAAATTACTTAAGCTATTAATTATTTGATAGGAGCAAACAACGGCTCTATTTATGACTTTGTGTCCGGAAAAATTCATTTAATGTGAGATTAGGACGATTAGGTTTCACACTGGACGCTAAATTCATTATCGGGAGAGCAAAGGCATTTATTAGGGACAGAATATCACATAAACGTGGTTCGTTGCGCGTGTAATTTCAATAACTTGCATTTCAACGGATTGGAGAGCCATTTCCGGACACTCCGGATATTATTACTGCAACAAATAAACTTTTTTTCAAAGAACAATTTTCCAAAAATAGATATTTAAAGACTTTTTAAAATGAATTTTATCCACAAACGCCACAAAAGTGACTACTTTTATGACTAAATATCATAAGCAAAAGTTTTACTATCCAGACATTTGTTTGTTTATTTTCGTCCTAAACTTTATATAATTCTCGTTATTTTAATATAAAAAAACGAAAATTAAAAACAAAAAATATTTAGTTCTTTATTTAAAAGTTACAAGATGTTAAAAAAAATTGTTATTCTTTTCTTCAGAGCAACAGTACAAAGTTTCTCAATTTCAAAATTGTGTCTTTGTTATTTTTTAATATTCCTGAAATAAAATTTAAAAATAATATTCTGAACCTCCAAAAGAGCTTTCTCTTTCCATTTATTTCTAGAGCGCTCTCTATATGAGAAAATACACACTACAAAGTTACTCAAGTTTTTTTTTTAACATTAAATAATTATTTTATTTAATCCCAATCTTTGGTCGTAGAAATTTTTTTTACATAGAAGACACTTTTGCCTATTTATGTTTTTTTAGTAGTCCTAGATTTTTATATAATTTCTTAAAAACTCTGTGTGGTTTTTGATCCAAAATTAAAGAAACAACCTTTAAATAATAAATTTTTACCGGGTTCAAAAGTGACCACTTTTATGACTATCTTTCAGCCATTTTTGCGCCTAAGCGTTTTTACTTTTACCATGACAATGTTGTTTTTTTCTCATCTCTCTTATTGCTTCAGCAACTTCTAGAGAGATACATTGCAGATCATCATCATTCGACAATTTGCACTACTAACTGCACTAATTAAGTTAATAAATATTTTAAAAATTTCAACACAATTTACGAAACTTGAGCGTGATGTTTGTTTATAAGCGTTGTTATGATTTCCTTACTTGCGTCCTGATTATTTTGTTCATTTACTTGCTTATTATAGTGCTGCTCTTTATATTCGGGGTAAAAGTGAGTTTATGTGGCTCAGTTCAAACGTTCGCTTTTACTTCTAATAACATAATATACTATTTTTATAATAGAACAGTACGTAAATTAGTTCTTTTAGGTAAGTACTTTTTTTAACAACTATTTTCGAGAAAATTTTTAACATAATAGGAGGTGTGAATGTGTTTTTTGGAGCTTTAACAAAAATGTTGTTTGTAACACATACCTAAAAAGTTTTGCGGACTCGGCTTCGCCTCGTCCGTAAACAGCAATGATTCGTCTTTAAAGACTATTTTATTATTTTATTACTTGTAATAATATATTAGATGACATTAAAACTGGGAAACTTTTCTCAAATTGAGAAAAAATATATTTTTGTTGCTTTAGTTTGGTCAAAAAAATTAACATACAATTATTTAGAATTATTTATGTTACTACTCGTATTTGATTAATTACTAAATGTTTTTAAATTAATTACTGCAACCATAGGATTTTTCTTAAGTGTTACATAATTACTATCGATAATTACTTTGTAGGCATAAAAGTCTGTTATTCCATGTCTTTGTTTGCTTAGTGAAATTTTATAATAGTTATGTTTTTGTTTGACAATAAAATTATTAGAAATTTTTAATTCTTGCATAATATTTTAAAAAATAAGAACACTTTTTGAAGTAAGTTATTGATTGTTGCCCAAAATCGTTTAAAATACAATCGAATTACATTGAATTACTTTAAATTGTCGAAATTAAGTTAAAATTAAAGAAACTTTAAATTTGAATACTTTTCAAAACTGAAATTATTTGTACAAGTTTTTATAAAGTTCACGACCTTTCGAATAACGCTCAGAATTTGAATTTTAAGCCTTCTTTATCTTATACTCTAAAGCTTTTTATCTTTGTTTATCTTATAAAATTCTCAATCACTAGTGTTTTTATCTAGTAAAAAAAGTATAAGAAATCTAAAATTTTGAAACCATTTAATGTTTGTAGCTCAAAAATGAAACTTATTTAAAATTGCGTTAAATTACTTGGAATTATCTAAAGGAAATAAATTTTTAAATTTAAAAATTAATTAAAATTGAAATTAACACTGCAATTGAAATTGTAGTAGTCTGTTATTTCGTGTCTTTGTTTGCCTAATGAATCTTGGTGTTGCTTTATCCTTGTCTAGCAGTACTCTAGAAAGGTTCTAAGTTCCAAAGTCCATATCTCCTGGTTTTTATTTAATGTTTTTTTTTGAAAATTTTAATAAAAATTTTAAATTATATTTAGTGTTCTTTTGAGGTCAAACTTTTAGACAGAAATGCTATATGTTTCAAATTGCTTTAAGTACATATTTATTTGATAAAAATAAACATGAAAAAGCATGTCTTTTTAAAATCCTATTCAAATTTTATTTTTTTTTCAAAGCCATGCGACGGATAAAGACTTTTTTACTTTTCATTGTTGCATTTCTGTTTTCTTTCAGTAAGAATCGAGTTGTTTTGAATAAAGCTTGATAATGAAAAATAGCAGCCACTTTCCCCTTTCCCAATTCCTCCATTCTGCTTTATCTCGTCTTTATGACTGCCATTTACTGTTTGCGACATGTTTTCATAAACATGACGACAGTGGCATTGAAACAGCCGTCTCCGATGATTATTAGTTCCTGAAAATCTAATTCAGGCGAGATTATTTGCGAAACGGCTTCAAATTTCATTACCGATGTCTTCCTTGACACAATTATTAATTCCAGACAAATTAAATTTTCTTTTGCAACATTGTCTCTGCGAAAAAGTGCATATAAATCGCGAGTAATAATGATGTCTTTGCATTGCACCGTTTTCCATAAAAACTCACTGAACAAGCTCTATGAATTTTTGAAAAGCTCTCTGATGGATTCCTTCAAAGGCACAGTTTATATGAAATTTTTATTTATTCATTTAAGCAACTGATATTTTTCTTTGAGACGTCAGATGGGAATCACAAATGTACAACTTGAAATTTTAATGCGACAACAACGCACCAACTTTTTGCTCTCCAATTAACCATTAGTCTAATTGAAAAATTCGTATGTGCTCGACAAAGGGCATGTTTCATGCAAAATTCTATTACGCCCTGAAAGGTGAAAGCATTAAATTCAATTTTTCAGCGAAAAAAGCATATTTAATTACGACGCAAGTAAACACGACTAAAATCCACAGTTATTTGCTTTTAGAGAGACTGAAACTTTGGAGACGAATCTGCTAATCTGACTCAAGGGGTTTTATTAAAAAATCGATCACAAGACTTTAAATATTTCACTTAATTCTATTTTTAAATTCGGTCTGTCACAACTGGGGACGAGTTTATTGAATATTTAGAAGTCTCTTGCACAAAATTGGGACGCGTCATCCACAATGCACCAACTATTAAATTATGAAAACGTAAAATTTGGTATTTTATATAAAACAGAAAAAATGAAAAACACAGAGCTTCCGCTCGAGGAGAATTACCTCCTTCATTAAATTAACAAGAGCCAACAAAGAGAAGAAAGTTGTCTTTATTACTCCAGAATATTTGATTTAATAACAGGGCTTTTAGCTAATTTTTGAAGAATTTTTAACAAAAGGGTTGAGTTTCGTTTGAACTCGCGAGGAGAATAAAGCAACTACAGGTTTAATACATTTTATTTACCCGGAAATTGAGTAAAGCTTCCGGATTTCAGTCACATATCAACGCGAAATATTGAGGCGCTTTTTCTCGAGTTAATTTAAACTGTTGTCTTTTAGAATTGGCCTCACTGTTTACTTTTCATTAAGCTTGGGTGTAATTGGAGGTGGTAATTTTACATTAATCAAATTTGAAAAATCGGCTTTGGTGTTTTTATCGTCAGTGGAGCGAATAAAATCGTCCCTCGTTTCAGGAGATTTCTTTCAAAATAATGAAAGGGCTTTGCAATATCCGGTCAAAGACTCGCAAACTCCTCTCTCAAAAATTAAACAATTGCGAGTTTTATACGAAAAGAAGATTTTATTGCACTTGTGTGTTAAGTGGATTATAATTTGATGTCATTTGTAAGCAGTTTCTTAACGAGTTCTGTAATAGAACAGTTTCCGACAAAGCACTCATACAAATTATATCCAGTCTAACTCGCTTTCTGAAGCTTAAAGTTCACTTGCATAATGTACGAATCGCAACGTTTTGAATGCTTAATTTGGTTCATATACGAACAAAGAAGGGAGGGAAAAACAACACCACTGGCTAGAGAACTACAGAATTCCGAAATAATAAACAATGAGGAGAGAATTGAGCGGAATGTTTACTTTGGAGAGGAAATTGTTGATGAATTGAGAGGAGTTACGGTACCTTTTAGCCGACCACAGGAGTATAGGGTAAAGGTGGGAAAGATGGACTTTTACACATATCTTCCGACATTGCTGCTCCATACGAATTATTCACATCAAAATAAATAAAAAAAATCAACATTTTTAGATCTGTATGGTTGAAAATAATCAGACAATGCACTAGTTTATTAAGTATTTATTTTAATTTCATTTATTTCATATACAGAGTCGCTAAAAAGTATAGATACAATTAAATATTTTAAAAACTATTTATCAAAACTTATTGAAATTTGGTATATGCTTAAAAATATTTAAATTTCATCGTCTCAAATGTTTATCAAACTTCTATCTTCATTTGTTCTAGGGATACAAGGCTAACTTGATTTTTTTTAATGTCAAGAAAAGTCAAATTTAATATTTTTGAGAAGAGCATTTTTTTTCTGTGATGTAACACATGTATTCCTTATTTAAAAAAAAATATCAAACTAATTTAATTTTGAAAAATGCAAATGTCGTGGAAATGTTGTATTTATCTATCGTTAGCTCGTTGCAGCCTGAACTTTGACCAAAAATGAAAGGTCAATAGTGGATTTTATCAACACCTTGTATAATATTATTATATCGGGTGTTTCTTTTTAATTTGGCGTCAAAGCTTTCCATGAAAGTTCGATTGTGAACGAACCATGGTATTAAAAGTTATTAATCTAATTTTGGTCCGTTTACAACACACTCATATCACCGCCAAGTATGACACAAAATTTAAATAAACACGCGTTATTAAGTGTACATCCATAGTATTTCTGATCTAAATCAGTCAAAAGTTCTAATATAATATTTGTGGTTTTGAGTATAATATCAAAAAAAGCAATCCCACACATACCTTAGATTCATTTATTGATTTTTTTGTAAATAAATAGTTTAAATAAAAAACGTTTAGTCTCATACTTTCTGTTTACCAGGTAAAAAGGTAAAAATAATTACATAAATAAGTATATCTAAGAAAGTTATTAATAAAAAAACGCATTAAAAAACTGGATGTGACAACGTTGACTAATTGATCAACAGTAAAAATTAATTATTCTTGCAACATCAGTAACAGTTTCCCAGGAAATAATCATTGTTACCATAACGACAGCTAAAATTAAAACACAGTGTTGTCACATCTGCAAACGGTATTTTTTTCCTAAATAAATAATTTTTTAAAAACTTAAATACTGCTAGATATTGAAATAATATAAAACGATTACTTAAAGTAAAATTTAAAACTTGAGCTAATAATCTGGATTAAAAAACTTAAAATAAGTGTATATCTCAAGAATTTTTTAAATATTTTTTAGGTAATCTGCATACTTCTCAACAACATATACATACTGAGTTGGTGCACTCTTTTTTAGGCACCTTGTATAATAAGTTTTTGGATACTTTAGTCGAAGCAATTTAGTTTTTTGTAATTTTAAATTCTAAAGAGCCAAATTTTTTTTTAATTAAGTGAAATAAACTCATTTTTTGTCTTCGAATAAAGTTTAGAAAAATTGACAGCAACGTCTAATTTTATTATTTTAATTTATTACAAAAGTTGAGTTGTTTTCATCTTATTCTTTTGATGTTACTTTTGTACACATTTGGTATAGTTATTAACAACATAACATATCATACATTTGATTAAATTTCTGATTAAAGTGGTCTGTGACTTTGAAGTTTAG
>NW_025400983.1:2441611-2443259 GCF_015345945.1 Tribolium madens
GTTTAAATAAAAAATTAATTCGCAAAAGCAGTGAAATAGTTTCGTTAACTGCTGTTTCAACCTCTCTCTAAATCCCCTTTTAGGGGCCATTTGTGCCGCCCCCATTGCCCGACATGCCTCAATCTGCTGTCGCTTCGGCCGCATCATTAATATTACAATAGTTAGTCCTCCCGACCGTTCTAAAACCACTCAATCTCCTCGATTTAGCCATTGAACGAGCATCACCAATTTGCTAAAGCCATTCCGTTGCAATTACAGGGCTTCACCGTCGCTCTATTCTACTGCTTCTTGAACACGGAGGTGCAGAACACCGTCCGCCACCACTTCGAGACGTGGAAGACCAGACGCTCGCTGGGCCCCTCCAGACTGCGATCGGGGAGCCGCAGCAAGGACTGGTCCCCCAGGTCACGCACGGAGAGTATACGGTGAGAGAGATTCGCTAGTTGATGACACTCGGGGGAGAATCTGGGGCACGTTTGAGTGATCTCAAGTCGGGAATCGAAGTCAGCAGTTCTTGTAATAACTCACTTTTGACGTTTGAGGTTTTTGTGGGGTTATATCGAGAGCTGGTGATGAATCACGTCCGCATGTTCGGCTTTTTACCGCTTATTTATTTGTCACTGAATAAACAGGCGATTATCATCCAAGAACGATTAGGAAAATCGTCCGTAAAAAGTACTTTTACGGACTCATGTGTCATTTTGTTTGGTTTAGTTGGGTGATTTTCGACCGTTGTCTCAATTCGGTGTTGCCAGGTCAAAAAAATTAATTCACCATATCTGAGCTGAGAAAGTTGCCAGATTTACTCCTATTTTTACTAGATTACAAGATTAGGATTCAAATTTTTCTAATACTGTTGAAGATTTACGTTTTTTACATAAATCGCGCCCAAAAAGATGGGTACAAGCTTGAAAATGGCATAAATGACACTATTTTTGGTCTAATTCTATAGCCTTTTGATTTGTTTTTAATGAAATTTTGCGACATGTTTACGTTTTTACCAGGAAAAATACCTAAAAGGCAAAAATAATGACTTGGTGTTCTGTTTTTTAGTTTGTTTTGTCAAAATCTTGCATAAAACAAACAAAATACCGTCAATATAAATTTGTTTTTGCAATTTTTAAGTTTCTTTTGACAAGATCTTGCAAATAAAAAGTCCCTGGTTCAAAAACGAACTAAAGCCTGAGAAACAAGATAAAATTAAAAATACCAATTTTAAATTTTTACCCAATTTTTTTGAAAAAACTTGAATGAACATAAAAATTCAAAAATAACACAATTGTTGACCCAATTTGGTAAATTTTCGGTTAGTTTAAAAACAAAATTTCAAAGTAGTTTTGCTTCTGACTTAGAAAACGTACTAAATGCTTCGAAAAAAGCAAAAATAACACTTTTTGGACTAATTCTCTAAGTTTTGGGCTTTTTTTTAACAAAATTTTGCAAAACTACGTTTTTACCTGAAAATCATGCAAATAACTTGAAGAAAGCAAAAATAATAATTTAATTTTGTGTTTTTTTAGTTTGTTTTAAAAAAAATCTCGCAAGAAATTAAAAATTTAGATGAAAAACGTGCTTAAAAACTTTAAAAAATATAAAGGAACACACTGTTTTTAAACAAATTTTGTGTTTTTTGACTCATTTTGTGAAA
>NW_025400983.1:2445284-2472740 GCF_015345945.1 Tribolium madens
TTGGCTTTTTGTAAAGAAATTTTGCGAAATCCAAACACGATAAAAGACTTAAAAAAGCAAAAATAATAATTTGCTTTTGTGCTTTTTTGTTTTTTTTTTTTCTAGCAAAAAACTAAGATTTTTGTTCAAAAACGGACTTTCAAAAGGTAAAGTAACAGTAACACCATTTTTGACTACATTTTGTGTTTTTTCGAGTTATTTTTTGACAAAATTTGATTCAAAAACAAACTAAATCGTATAAAACAAACTCAATACCTTCAATTGAAATTAATTTTTAGAATTTTTAAGCATGTTTCAACAAAATCTTTGGTTCAAAAACGAACTAAATTGCGCGAAACAAGCCAAAACAATAGCCACCAATTTCGATCTAATTTGTTAAGGTTTTACCCAATTTTAGCAAAATTTTTCGAAAAACTTAATAATAATACAATTATTGTTGCATAATAGTTCCGTTTCTGGCCAAAATAATAAATTTTTTGACCAAATTTGGTGATTTTATGTAAAATACTAATTATGTAAAAAAACATGTAAAATTATTTCCTTAAATACTTTTAATTGGTAATTTTTTGATTTATTTATGAAAAAATTTTTCAAAATCATTGAGTTTCGGGCTAAAAAAACGTGCAAAATACTCAAAAAAATCAAAAAAAAATAGTGTCATCATTTTTGACCTAATTTAATGGCAGTTGTTAAACATTTGATTAAAAAAAATATTCAAAATTTTAAAATTTCCTAAAAAATCGAGTCAGAATTTTTTCAAAAAAATGGGCAAAAAGCGTTAGATATGGTGAAATTTCCCCACACCTGGCAACACTGTCTCAATTAATCCAAACTGCATGGGCATGTTGGTTGTCAGAAACACGGAATGGACGTTGGTAATGCCGGACGATGTCGATGCCGATGGAAAAGTCTCTTCTCCCGTCAACGGAAGCGTCCGTTAAGATCGTCCATCCCGAGGCGCTTTGCACGGAAATACAATTTAATAATAATAACGGGACGCTTCTTTGGAGTCCTTGCCGCTGGTCTAACGTGTGCTTTGGATGGGAGCCGGGATTGTGTTCAACTGTTTCATATTCTTTCAAATTGAATTGGATTGTGAAAAACGTTGCTTAAATGTTGATTTTTACATCGAGTTTTTGTGTTGGCGATTCGCGAGGGAGACGTCGGCGGGTCTCAGAGGAAACCAAAAATCTACGCAGGAAATAAGCATCGATTCATGACAAAATATGGAACATGTTGAATGCGTTTCAGTTTTTTTTCTATTTAAATTAACCTTAGGCCAAGCTAAACTATGTATTTATATTCCGGGGAGAGGGTCCAAAGGTCGGGGTTTGATTTATGGACGATTTTTAAACAATATTTATTTTAAACATCAACTGTTTAAATATTTATTCGAAATGATTGGTTTTCAAATAGCACGTAATTATGTTAGTGGGTGTCGTGTTTGCCAATAAAAAACAGCCAATATTTATTTTTAATCATTTATTAAAAAATAAATTCAGTCTTAAAAAACTTAAAAAAAATTGTCAGTGTTGGCGGTACACAACCTACATTTCTAAATAAATTATTTACGTGTGGGTTGCATAACATATCACAAAAACTGTCTCTTTTTCCAACTAAATATAAAATTATAACAAAGATAATATTATTTTTTTTTAAATAATGTACCTACATAAAATGCTGAAATTTTCGATGATAAACTAATTTAAGTATCAATAAATTATAAAAGTTTATCCAAAATCACATTTTTTTTAGTGTACTTAAAAATTTTATGTCGTTTCACATTATATTTTTTTAGCAAAAACACTCATTAGAGCTATACTAAAAAAATCCAAGCTTCTTAAAATTCTCTCCAAACAAATTTTGGCTATTTGTTTATTTTTGTCCTGAACTTTATACAGGGTGTGCCAGAACTCGCGCCCCAAAGAAAAATGCCATATCAGTAAGATACCAAAAACATGGAAAAAACGTTAAAAAAAATGTATCTATAAAAATTTCGAAGTTCAAATTTTGCATCTTGACTATTTATTTCTGTCGGAAAAATAATTTCCCAAGTTTTTTTGCCACACGCTATTAGAAGAGGAAACAAAAAGCTTTATAATAAATTGTAACTCCGTTTAATGTTATTTGTGGCTTTTATTGGGAAAATTTTGGTAACTTTACTAAATAATTATAAAAAAAAAACATATACAAGATCATCAGTCTCATTAAATAAATATAAAAAATGTCAAATGTCAAAAAACAATTGTCAAAATTTTTTGACAGCTAGAAATTTTTATCCGGGGTGCGAGTTCTAACACCCTGTATAATTATTATTATTGTAATGTAAAAAAAAACGAAAATTAAAACCAAAAATTATTTGGTTCTTTATAGAATGTTAAAAAAATTGTTATACTTTTCTTGAGAGTAACAATATAAAGTTTCTTAATTTCAAAATATTATTTCTTTGTGTCTGTTATTTTTTAGTATATTTCTCAAATAAAATTTGAAAATAATATTCTGATTCAATTCGAGCCTCCAATAGGAGTTTTTTTTATTTATTTCTAGAGCGTTCTGTATATAAGAAAATATACACTATAAAGTTACATTCACATTTTCTTTTAACATTAAATAATTATTTTATTTAATCTCAACCTTAGGTCGTAGGAAAAAAAAATACATAAAACTCATTTTTATCTATTTACGTTTTTTCGTAGATTTTAGATATTTTCTTGCAAACTTTTAATCTAAAATTAAAAAATCAACACTGAAATAATAAATCTTTACCGGCTTCAGTCCAAAAATTGTAAGATATATTATAGTTATCAGTAACAGTGCATTGACAACTTATTTTTTAAAAGTATTTAAAAAAAAATTGTCTGTTCACCAACTTGTAAGCAATAAAAACTTTATATGTATTTATCTGCAAACGTCACAAAAGTGACCACTTTTATAACTAAACGTCACAAGTAAAAGTTTTGCCTTTTAGCCATGGTGTAAAATTTTAAGCGTTTTTACTTTTACCATGACAACGTTGTTTCTTTTCTGTCTTTTTTACTGTATCCGCAATTTCTGGAGAGGTTAGTAGTTGCCCTACTCACTGCACTAGTTAAATTAATAAACACTTTCAAAAATCTCAACACAAATTCCGATATTGACGCGTGATGTTTGTTCATAAGTATTGTTATGATTTTATTACCTACTTGCAAAGCATTTTGTTCATTTACTTGCTAATTATAGTGTTGCTCTTTACTCTTTAACTGAATACGTTTGCAGATAAAATAAAACGATCAGCTTCGCCACATATCACTTTTACTCCTAATAATCTACTATTTATGTGAAAAAACAAAAATTAAAAACAAAAAAAACGTTTAGTTTTCTTTTTAAAAGTTAAAAAATTTTTAAGGAAAAAAAATGTTGTCTTTACGACAACAGTACAAAGTTCCTTACTTTCAGAACATTCTTTCCTTGTTCTTTTGTTATATTTTAGTATATTTCCAAAATGAAATTTGAAAACAACATTTTTGCACTTATTTCTGAAGCGTCTTATATACAGGCTGTCCCAACGGTCCGAAAAAGCTCTATAACTTGTTTACTTTAAGAGATATTGACTTTTTCTTTTTTTTAGATTATAGCTGCGTTTTTGATGCACATTTTAAAAATATTGCGGTTTATATACAGGATGTCCCAATATTAAAAAAACACTAAAGTTATGTTTTTTTAAATGGAATCTACTCAGTTTGATTTTATTTTTGGATTCTACGCTAAATTACAAATAACTTTTATAGAGGTTGTTTTCATTTATCTGTTATCAATTTTGATTTGTGGCGCTTTTTTACCAGAATTTTTGAAATGCAGGGGTCTGTCTAAAAATTCGTAACTTCTAAATACTTGCACACAACTTAAATTAAGTAACGCCGTTTGATTCCTGAATGTTTGCCGCATCTTTTAAGTGTTTACTCAACAACCTGCTCAGTGGCATGTGCCTACTGCGATTTTTTAAACATGACAAATTAAAAATGTCAAAAACTATTATTGTACCAATCAAAAGATCTTTTGACAAGCTTTCCATCAATATAGGGTTTGTATAGTCCAGTGTAAAATTCTAAGTTGCTATCCTAAATTAACTAAATTTCGAAAAACTTTTCTGTTTTGGACAATAAAAATCGAGTGGGCTTCTGTCATTGTTGCGATCTGTCAATTTTATTGGGAAGATTATAAGTCCCAAAATGAATTTTACTCGTCAAGAACTCATTAACATGGTATACAGTCTTGGTGAAGCGGATCATAATATTTTATTGGCTCAAAGAATCTACAAATAAAAATACCCAAATGCAAGACTGCCGCAAAGTGCTGCATTTAAAAAATTGTGTAAAAATGTGTATAAACTGAGACCAACAAACTGCGGAGGATATGAAACAAAAAATACGCGATACATTCCATTTAATAAATGCAGATATGCTAAGTCGTGTTAGACTATCTTCTAGACGAAGACTGCAAACTTGTATTGAAGAAAATGGTTATATTTTTGAGCATCTGTTATAAAGAAAATTGTAAAATAGCTTTAATGTTTTGTTTTTTTTTTATTTGTTATTGTTTTTATATTTTTCTACTAAATTGTGTTAATACTGAGTTTGCGATATTTTAGATTTTGCCTAATTTTCTCTGTAACTCAATTGTGGACAATATTCTACATTTTCTTGCAGCAAAGAATTTCTAATTCCATACTTTTGTTTATTTACTGTGCTAATTTTTTTTGTGCATAAGGCCCACTCGATTTTTATTGTTCGAAACAGAAAAGTTTATCGAAATTTAGTTAATTTAGGATAGAATTTTACACTAGACTAAAAAAACCTTATATTGATGGAAAGCTTGTCAAAAGATCTTTGGATTGGTGCAATAATAAATAGTAGGTGCTATTTGAAAAAAATGAGTTTTTGACATTTTTAATTAGTCATGTTTAAAAAATCGCAGTAGGCACATGCCACTGAGCAGGTTGTTGAGTAAACACTTAAAAGATGCGGCAAACCTTCAGGAATCAAACGGCGTTACTTACTTTAACTTGTGTGCAAGCATTTAGAAGTTACGAATTTTTAGACAGACCCCTGAATTTCAAAAATTCTGGCAAAAAAGCGCCACAAATCAAAATTGATAACAGATAAATGAAAACAACCTCTATAAAAGTTATTTGTAATTTAGCGTAGAATCCAAAAATAAAATCAAACTGAGTAGATTCCATTTAAAAAAATATAACTTTAGTGTTTTTTTTTTAATATTGGGACAACCTTATATAAACCGCAATATTTTTAAAATGTGCATCAAAAACGCAGCTATAATCTAAAAAAAAGAAAAAGTCAATAACTCTTAAAATAAACAAGTTATAGAGCTTTTTCGGACCGTTGGGACAGCCTGTATGAGAAAATACACACTATAGTATACACCCACATTTTATTAGTATTTAATAATTATATTATTTATTAATAATTTTTATACTTAATTTCTATGTCCACCACTGTTTCAGTCATTTTATTGTAGAAATAAGCTAAAAAAAATTACATAAAACACACTGTTCACCTGTTTATTACTTTTTTTTAATTTCTTATTTTCTTTACAAACTTTGTTTTCTTTTTGATCACGTTTAAAGAAACAACATTTGAATAATGAATTTTTACTATCTCGCCTAAAAATTGTGAGATTTGTTATAGTGAACTGTCACTAATAATGCATTGACAACTTATTTTTTAAAAGTATTTAAAAATAAAATTGGATGTGGACCAATGAACAAAAATTAAAAAACAGTTTCAGTTCTTTAGAAATTTTTGACGTAAAAGTAAACAAGATAATTGAGTTTAAGATAATTTTTTTACTCTTTGATGTTGCAAACATAACGTTCCCCTTAAATTATTAATTATTTCAATTTTTTGACCAGAAAATGAACACTGTTTATTTCGCTCTAAGACTTGAAGATGAATATTTAACATCTCCGTCATGAGCTCGTTGAATCAATAATTAAATTCCAAGTTTCCTAGTCTCTAATGTACACAAGCTAACAATGGTGAAAAAAAAATCCCCCTCGACCCTTGCCCCCCGGCCCACATTCCTATTAATGTACCTGTATTATCATCATTGTCGCATTTAATAAACTTTTAATTTGTCATAATTGGTTTTATTTCTGCATGCCTCTCTCCCTTCTCCGACCCCGAATAATTCTCGTTTTTAGGTAAAAATGCATGGCATGTCCGGACGCAACGTTTCTTTAAATGAGCACCTTTGCATGGCGTGTATTGATTTGGCCCCCAGACTGTACAGTCAGCCGACGTACCATAAACGGGAGTCGTGCACGTCGGAGGTGACCACCACGACGCTGGTCACCGTCAACGGGGGCACGAGGCCCTCCTCGAACGGCAGCGCGCAGAGCAGGAGCCCCTTCTTGCAGCCGCCGAGGCCCAGCTATGGGGGCAACGTCTAGAGACCTGTGTCTGGATTTGTGTGATGGTGATTTTCATAAACTTGATGTGAACAGGGTCGTGTAGCACTTTTATTCAAATATTAAATATTTTTGTTCGGTGCGATTGTAGTTTTATTTCGGAGGCGAGATTTGCATATTCAGATGGATTATACATACCAGGTGAATAAAAAGTATGGAACCAATCGTTTTTTTCGTAAACTAAGCACTTTACGAAAAAGATAATTAGTGTAGCGTCAAGTACAATTAAAATGTGACCATTTATCAAGAATAACATTTTTCGTAATTTCTTTTAGTTTTCGAGTTCTGGAAAAAATTTTTTTTTTAAATGGCAACCCACCATACTAACTGCACTAGTTAAATTAATAAAAATTTATATTATAGTTATCAGTAACAGTGCATTGACGACTTATTTTTTAAAAGTATTTAAAAAGAAATTGTCTGTTGACCAACTTGTAAGCAATAAAAACTTTATATGTATTTATCTGCAAACGTCACAAAAGTGACCACTTTTATAACTAAACGTCACAAGTAAGAGTTTTGCCTTTTAGCCATGGTGTAAAATTTTAAGCGTTTTTACTTTTACCATGACAACGTTGTTTCTTTTCTGTCTTTTTTACTGCTTCTGCAATTTCTGGAGAGGTTAGTAGTTGCCCTACTAACTGCACTAGTTAAATTAATAAACACTTTCAAAAATCTCAACACAAATTCTGATATTGACGCGTGTTGTTTGTTCATGAGTGTTGTTATGATTTTATTACTTGCAAAGCATTTTGTTCATTTATTTGCTAATTATAATGTTGCTTTTTACTCTTTAATTGAATACGTTTGCGGATAAAATAAAACGATCAGCTTCGCCACATAATTTTTGTGGATTTTATTTGCAAATTTTTATACCTTTACTAAATAATTATAAAAAAAAACGTATACAACAAATTTTGCCAGATAGAATTTTTTAAAGATTTGTTTGATGTTCTTGGTATGTTATTTCACTTGAAATTTTTCTTTGAAGCGCAAGTTCTGACACACCCTGTATTATATTGGGATAAGTTGCAATCACATATTCTACATCAAAAAAATAACATTAATAAAAAAAAAATTAAAATGTTTTTGCGTGCTCATGCGCACGCCACTGGTAAGAGTAAAAATAAAGTAATTTCAGAAAATAAGCGCGTTCAATAGCTCACAAGGTCTGTAAAATTTTATTAAAATAACTAAAGTGGTTTCAGAGGCACTAATAGATTTTATTTTTTATTATAGAACTTTAACACCCTGTATATCCCTAACAAAGTTTTATAAAAATATTATTTGTTTGAGAAATTATTGTTATTTTTCGATGTAGAATACTTGCTTGCAATTTTTTGCAATTTTAAGAAAACACCCTGTATATTGAATTTCTGGTCAAAGTCGACTATGACTTAATTAATAATTAGTTAAACCCGCATTTTACGTAATCCTTAAAGCCCAAAGAAGCATCAAAAAGTGTCGTTTAGTTTGACCTAAAAATTTTCAATTCCTATATTTTTTCAAAATTATGTAAAAAATCAAAAACTTGATGTGAACAGGGTCGTTGTAGCACTTTTATTCAAATATTAAATATTTTTGTTCGGTGCGATTGTAGTTTTATTTCGGAGGCGAGATTTGCATATTCATCGGATTCTACGTCGTTTATTATGCACATTTTTAATATTTATTCTAATTTTAACATTCAAGCGAGCAAGGGCCAAGGCTCATTAAATCAAAAAAAAAACACACTAAATCAATATCAAAGCACTATTTTTACTAATAAATGGATTATCGTAGTTGGCGATAGATTAAATGTGATTTATTATGTCAATATAAACAATTTACAATGTCAATAATAATACTGACAAATTTTTCAACTTTGTTTTTCCAGAGGCATCCATCATTTATCTGTTTCAAACTATTTCAAAAAATATAATTATACAGGGTGCGCCAGAACTCGTGCCCCAGAAAAAAATGCCATGTTAGGTAAGATACCAGGAATATGGAAAAAATGTTAAAAAAATTCTATCTACAAAAATTTCGAAGTTATGAAAGCTCAAATTTTGCACTTTGACTCTATTTATTTCTGTTGAAAAAATAATGTTCCAGGTTTATTAGACGAGGAAACAAGGAAGCTGTATCCTAAATTGTAACTATATTTAACGTTTTTTGTGGATTTTATTGGCATTTTTTTATACCTTTACTAAATAATTATAAAAAAACCTATACAAGAATTTTTTGACAGAATTTTTTAAACATTTTTTTGATGTTCTTGGTATTTTATTTCACTTGAAAATTTTTTTTGGAGCGCAAATTCTGACACACCTATATTATATTACGATAAGTTGCAATCACATATTGTACATAAAAAAAATAACATTAATAAAAGAATAAAAAATTAAAAATTAAAATGTTCTTACGTGCTCATGCGCACGCCACTGGTAAGAGTAAAAATAAAGTAATTGCCAGAAAATAAGCGCTTTCAATAGCTCACAAGGTCTGTAAAATTTTATTAAAATAACTAAAGTGGTTTCGAAGGAACTAATAGATTTTAATTTTTATTATAGAACTTTAACACCCTGTATATCCCTAACAAAGCTTTATAGGAATATTATTTATTTATTTATTTAAAAATTTTAAGTTTATTTTTCGATGTAGAATACGTGGTTGCAATTTTTCGCAATTTTAAGAAAACACCCTGTATATTAAATTTCTGGTCAAAGTTGACTATAACTTAATTAATAATTAGTTAAACCCGCGTTTCATGCATTTTACGTAATCCTTAAAGCCCAAAGAAGGATCAAAAAGTGTCGTTTAGTTTGACTTAAAAATTTTCAATTCCTATATTTTTTCAAAATTATGTAAAAATCAAAATCTCTCAAAAATTGCCAAATTTTGCGATTTTATGTTTAGAAAACCATGTTTTTGGGTTCCGCTAAAGTACGAAAAACAAAATGTGCAGTTCTTTCGATTTTTCAAAATTAAAAAAAAATCGCACAAAATCTATAAAAAACGATTTTAGTTTTGGATTTTCTGATTTTTTTTGCTCAACTTCTTGTAAAGTAGAAAATTAAAATTTCTCTACATTATTCATAATTGATCTAAAGTTCAAAGTCACAGACCACTTTGATCAGAAATTTAATCAAATGTATGATACGTTACGTTGTTAATAGCTATACCAAATGTGTAGAAAGTAATACCAACAAAAATTATATATAACTTTTGAAAAAATTTAAAAAATAAAATTAGACGTTACTGTTAATATTTATAAACTTTATCCACGTCTAGTTAACTATGATAACTAAAAATAAGTTTATTTCACTTAATTAAAAAAACATTTTGACTCTTTAGAATTCAAAAGTACAAAAAACTAAATTGCTTCGACCAAAGTAGACAAAAACTTATTATACAGGGTGCCCAAAAAAGAGTGCACCAACTCAGTAATATGTTGTTGAGAAGGATGCAGATTACCAAAAAAAATATTTAAAAAATTCTTGAGATATACACTTATTTTTTTTTTTTTCAGATTATTTGCTCAAGTTTTAAATTTTACTTTAAGTAATCGTTTTATATTATTTCAATATCTAGCAGTATTTAAGTTTTTAAAAAAATATTTATTTAACAAAAAAATACCGTTTGCTGATGTGACAACACTGTGTATTAATTTTAGCTGTCGTTGTGGTAACAATGATTATTTCCTGGGAAACCGTTACTGATGTTTCAAGAATAATTAATTTTTACTGTTGATCAATTAGACAACGTTGTCACATTCAGTTTTTTAACACGTTTTTTATTAATAACTTTACTAGATATACTTAATTGTTTAATTATTTTTATCTTTATACCTGATGAACAAAAAGTATAAAACCAAACGTTTTTTTAAACCACTTATTTTTTGAAAGAACTAGATAATAATGTAAAGTACTATAAAAATGTGACGTTTTGCAAAAATCAAATTTTTTGATTGTCACTGTTGACAAAAATATCTGGTTCAAAAAAAGTAGAGCGACATAGAAAAATTCACATGTATAGAAATTCCATAGGTGACTAGATGAAAATCATTTTAAAACACGTTGTATAAGTTGTTATTTTGAAAAGAAAAATGGAAAATTCAAAAACAAAATATTTTTTTTTAATTTTGAAGACAAATGACTAAAAAGCTCAACACTTTTTGTTTACCCTGTATGTGAGCATTTCTCTCCCAACTTTCACTGAATTAGTGCATAGCTTTTTGAGTGCCCTGTATTTGATAATCTTAAATAATTAAATTTTTTTAAATAATAATCTACAAAAAACTGAGTCACCATTGTGTCCCCCCTCCACCAATGAGGTGGCGACATTAGAAAAATAATTAAAAAAAGAAAAATGCGTTAGGTGGCTTTGGGTCAATGAAAAAAGACAAAATACGTAATAAATAAAAAAAGTATAATTCCGTCTTTTTCTATCACTTAGTGTCAATGAACTTTAAAAACTCAAATTATTAAAATCACAGAACTTTGTAGTTTTTCACTTACAATCGTTATATTTTTCACTGAAAATGATACGGAAAAATTGATTTAAAAGCGATTTGACTAAATCGTAGTAGGTGCTTTTAAAAAAAATCAAAATAAGACTTACCACGGCATTCGAGAAACCAAAAATCCGTCAAACACTCGAAACAACAGTAGTAAAAAATCGATTTAATCACACTTTTGTAACAACACAAACACTTTAAGTTTCTTGAATAAAAAATTCGATTTAACCACATTTTTTGTAACAACAAACTACAAAGTGGTTATAAATGATTTTCATCTAGCCAGCTGTGAATTTTCCATGTAAAATAAAAAATGCCGCTTTACGAAAATAGGGGTAAATACTTGTTTTAACTCAAAATTAAAAAATCGCCGTTTACTAAGCGTTAAACTTGTTTTCTTTCAAAGTATACATTATTATCAATTATTATTGGAAAATAGTTGAAACAATAAAAGTTTAATTAACAACAATTTATTATTAATTAATAAGTGACACTAATGACAGAACTAGAGCTTTCAAAAAAGTAGAGCGGCACAAATAAAGTTACATGCAAAAAGATTTCAAAGCTGGCTAGATGAAAATCATTTATAACCACTCTGTACTAACTACACCACCTTGATTTAATCGTGTGCCAATTAGTACCAACCCCACAATTAAAAAATCACCAAAATAATAGTAATTTTGGGTGAAAAACCCACTTTATTGCAAAACTTTCCCAATAAACTTATAAATTTTGGCCAAATCGAATCGAATAATAAATTTATCGTCCCCCATTATCCCGGCGCATCCACCGAGAAACTTGAAAGTTAGTCACAAGACATGATACCGTCGACCTTTCCCATCAATACTTGTATCAAGTAAAAACCCAAATTCAACAACAACAAGGGCCTCCACCCCTCATTACCATAATTAAATTATTCATGAATTTTTTCAAAACGTCTCAAGTCTTGCTATAAATCCGTTAGCTGAATTAGGGGCGAATAAATGACCATTGTATTAATTAATCGAGGAGTTTGAAGAGTGCCGGAGGCTATAAGCCGCCAAGTTTGGATTTATGATCCTAATTTGAGCCACAAATTATTGTTGAGAACAAGCACAAAGCCGTGTTTACAAGCTTGATTTATAGCCGGATAATATTTTAATCGAGAGCGAGTTTAAATAAATTGAGAGAGAAGGGGGCTATTGAACGGAAAACTCGTCATTGATGCGTAATTGGATGTTAATCCAGAGGGATCGTGACAGGTCGTGACCGAGTTGGTAATTAAGTTATTATAACTAAATTGCAACGGTTTAGTTAAACTTTATTTCACAAAAAATTAATTAAACAGACGCAATAAAATTTTCATGGAATGCTAAATTAAACTCTCTATTAGAATATTTGCTACAGCCCATAAACTCGCGTTTTATGAGCAAAACACTGAAATTAATTGAATTGCGCGCCATGAGTGTGCAATTGACCGAAACTTTGCAACACAAAAGACGCAATTTATTTTTTATAAAACATAAAACGCATCAAACAACGTGTTAGGGACACAAATATGCTATCAGACTATTTTACAATGTGCTTTTTAATTTAAAATTATTAATTTTTGACGTACCAAATGCGCCATAAGTCGCATATGACCGAAATTTGGTAACAAAAACGTCTCAACTATTTATTAGTTTATTTTTGGTATAATACCAGACTATAAGACATTACATTGGGGACACAAACACCACTTTATAGTTTGTTTTGTGCGTAAAAATGCACTTTCGGCCCGGGACACTTTCCCTCGCAGTCCACCTAACCTCAAACATGCTTCGTCAATTCCTGCGCCCAAATCCAGGTTTGTCGCTTTGTTTCACCCAAATTTCGTAAACAGTGTCTTATTTTAGTGATTTTGCGTCCTGTGGTGCGCAATGTGCCCCAAATTCGGGCCGAGTCGACCACCGATGAGCCCCTTTTCGACATGGAAAACCCCTTCGAGAAGGAGAAGCAGCAGTGTCTCCTCTGCCGCCACAAAATCACCCCCGATTACAAAAACGTGAGACTGTTGTCCCAATTCCAGTCCCCCTACACGGGGCGCGTCTACGGGAAGCACATCACCGGTCTCTGCGAAACCCAACAGAAATTGGTGGAGGCCGAGATAGTTAAGGCCCAGAGCGCCGGCCTCATGGCCACGTATTTGAAAGAACCGTGTTTTCTCAAAGACCCGAAGTTGTTCGATGCTGATAACCCCATCAGGCCCCACAGGTTTTAATTAGCTAAGAAATGTAGGTAACAATTTATTGAAACTAAATCAATTAAATAAATTCTTTTTCCCTTAAACTAAATCACAATTTTCTCAATTAAATAAATGCCTTTTCACTTAGACTAAATCACCGTCCTCTGACAAAGTGATCAAAGTCGGCGGTATGTTTAAATTTTGCAACAGTGTTGCCATGTCTGTGACCCCATAGGGCTGCAATTGGGGCACAAGGTCATTCAAGGCCGAGACACACCCTGATTTCCACAACGCTGTCAATTCTTTCAGTTCCGTGACCTTGTGTTTGTTTCTGAAATTTTCAGCTCGTTTCAGGTCCTCCACAAGTCGTTCTTTTTCTCGCACAATTTTTTCCAACTTTTGGACCTCCTCTTCAGTCACTGTTGTTTCTACAGGAATCAAGTCAATTGAAGATTCCCCAAAGGTTGTTTTTTTCAGTGACAATGAACGTTTCAGTTTTTTACGGTCTCTGTTTTTGATTGGGAATGATTCAAGCATCGCGTTGGTTACGTCGTTCATTGCGGTTGTCTTTTGTGGGGGCTCCTCATTCACAGGTGCAACAAAATCATCACTTTGGGGACGGTTCTTCTCCGCTTTTTCTGATGTGTTGCTATTTTGTGAGGAGTTTTTACAAATCTTGTCTTTTATTGCGGTTTTTGGACTCGGGGGATCAATTTTGGGACAATCTTCCTTTTTCTTGATTTTTTTTGAAACTTGTGGTTCAGTTTCGTCTTTTTCTGAACCAAGATCGCGGGGTTTTGGGGTCGTGTCAAGGTTGCTAGAAATGCTTGCTTCCTTATTCTCCACCCCAGACCCCCCTCGAGAGTCACTTTCTGTTTTTGAGTGCTTAGAATCAGAATCGGAGAAAATGCTGCTACTTTGTGGATTTTTCCGCTTTCTAGATAACCCCATTTGTCGGTATGGGGCTAGAAGGTGTCTATCAGCGGAAAAAATATCGCTACTTGGAGGTTTCCGTTTTCTTGATAGCCCCATTTGACGGTACGGTGTCAGGTGTTTGCTTTTAGAAGAATTTAGTGGAGGCGTCTTGGACATTTTCTAACCTACAAAAACACATTATGCAAAAAGTAACCAATACCACGGGGCACACATTACAAAATAAGTCAACTCCCAACACTGATAATTATATTGTGAAAACAATCACAAATATTGAACAAAACTGAAAATCACAACTTTTTATTTACTTTTTTGTTTATTGACACTTGTTAATGACAGGATGGGGTTTTAGGGACTTTCGTTTTTGTCACATATTGCAAATTGATTTAATTTGCAGTGAAAAATACATTACTGCGGGCACAACTCAAAACTGATAAAATCGCAAATACTGACAATAATTCAAAACCCAATAAACCGATAAAATAAATTAAAATTAAAATTTGTTATTAAATCTAGGGATTTTAGTTTTATTTCAATTTGAGTTTTAAAATTATTAATAATAATAATGATGTGTTATTTTACCCCTTTTGCGGCCCAAAAATGAGTTCGAGTTTGGCAAAACCGACAAAATCCCAAGCCACAAATAAATTTAATATTTCTTAATTGTTAATCTAGGGTTTTTAGTTTTACCCCCATTTGTGTTGTAATCGGTGTTTTATTTTCTCCCTTTTCCGGCCAAAAAAATGGATTTCGAGTTCGATGATATCGACAGTGGGGCCCTCGACGACCTTTTGGAGAAGATAAGCAACACGTCACCGGTGTGTAATCATCGCGTGATAGCCCCCATTCACTGTGTTTTTTAGACGCGCAAGAAACCTGAGCCCGGCCCTGAACACCTCACAATTTTGACGAAATGTTTCGGGCACAAGACTTTCCGACCAATGCAATGGGAGATAATTTCGGCTATTATTGATAAAAGGGATGTTTGTGCCATTATGAGCACTGGATATGGCAAGTCTTTGTGTTTCCAATACCCAGCGACGTTCCTCAAGGGGGTCACACTTGTAGTCTCACCGTTGATAGCCCTAATGCAAGACCAAGTCCTCGCTTTGACTGTAATCCTCCAATTTTTTTGATAATTTCAAAAAGACAAGTTTTTAGGTTGCAAACATCCCGGCATGTCTTTTAGGGACTGCACAAAACGAGCAAAGGAAAGTCATCGAGGAAATATTCCAAAACAAGTACAACATCATCTACCTCACCCCTGAGTTCTGTTCAGGCGAAATGGGGGGCGAGCTTTTGATGAAAATGTCACAAGAACTCGAAATTGTCTTGATTGCGATCGACGAGGCCCATTGTATCAGCTCCTGGGGGCACGACTTCAGGGCCCAGTACCGTAATTTGGGGCTCTTGCGTCAGACTTTCCCCCAGCTGCCGATAATCGCCGTGACGGCGACTGCAACCCCCCGAGTGCGCGACGACATCATCACAAGTCTCAACTTGCGGTAATTGGGGTTATCATAATTGACAAGACTTGAAATTGGGGTTGTAGGGACCCCCTTGTTGTTTGCTCGGGTTTTGACCGGCCAAATCTCTACTTCGAAGTGCACGAAAAAGGGGGCTGTGGCGTTTTTAGAGACTTGACAAGGGCCATGGTGTGTGAAAATGGCCAATGGAGGTTCTCAGGCCCCACGATTATTTATTGCATCACTCGTAAACAAACCGAAGATGTTTGCGAAGTGTTAAAAAGTGAGTTGAATACTTGAATTTTTCTATTTTTTTTTCTGTAAGATTCTGGTGTTAGTTGTCGGGTGTATCACGCCGGTTTGTCACAGAAGACCCGTCAGGGGGCCCATGAGGACTTCGTGCGTGACAAAGTCGACGTGATTGTGGCCACGATTGCCTTCGGGATGGGCATAGACAAGCCCGATATACGAAATGTGGTCCATTATGGGGCCTCGTCGAGTCTTGAGAGTTACTACCAGGAAGTAGGCCGTGCTGGACGTGACGGACTTCCGGCCCGATGTGTCACGATTTACAGTTCCGGTGATTTTCAAATCCTCCGGTAACCACGCCCAAATCCGGGGGAAAATAATTCCGGGTTTTTGTAGGAACATAAAGGAGTTTAGTGGGGGTAATAGTCGACATGAAACCGCTTTGAAAAAAATTGAGGAGTATTTCACTACTCGCATGTGTAGGCGGCGCTTTATTTTGGAGTTTTTTGACGATAGAGTGGGGGAAGATAAGCCAAGACGGAATTGTTGCGACGTGTGTACGAAAAAGTAAGTGGGCGGGGTCTACAAGCTTCAAGGGGCGGGGCTTAGAAACAATTTAATTGTCACTAATTTGGAAAAACTTTATGAAACGGAGAGAGTATGGGGCGGGGCTTACAAGCCTGAGTGATAACTTAAGGGAGCGGGGCATAGAAATAACTAAATTAGTGATAATTGAGATTTGAAATGTAATTGTGATTAATTTGGGAAAAATTGTACGTTGAGGGACCGTTAACTTGGAAAAAATTTGTATAACTAATTCCAATAATTCCAGAATAATTCCAGTAATTCTATTGTTCTGAGATTAGTTCCTATACATAATTCCAAATTATTCCTGTATTTTCCATAATTCCAACTTAATTTTCGTAATTTCAAACTAATTCCGATAGTTCTAAGAAATTCAAAAGATATTATCTCCGATACTTTCGAAAAGAATGGAGTGATTCCAGTAATTTACAAATAATTTAAGTAATTCCAAACAATCAAAAAGATAATTTTAATAATTCCAAATAATTCCTAACAATTGCGATTAGATTTCAAAAATTTGGACTAACTCCAATTCACGGCTCCTCGTTTCAGACTTTGACGAGAAAATAAGAGGGCGGGGCTTAAAAACAATTAGAAAAACTGAGATTTGAGATAAATTTCAGTCTATGACAACGGGAAAGTAAGGGGGCGGAGTTTACGTGGGCGTAGCTTAGTGATAACTAAGATTTGAGATAAATTCGAAATCATGACACAGGAGATAGTAAGGGGCGGGGCTTACAAGCCTGAGTGATAACTTAGAAGCAACTAGTGATAATTGACATTTGAAATATTATTTTGATTGATTTGGGAAAAAATAGTACATTTGGGGCCGTTAACTTGGAAAAAATTTGCACAACTAATTCCAAAAAATTCCACCGAAATTCCAATAATTCAAAAAAAAAAAAAAAAATTCAGTAACTCCAATAATCCATCGTAATTTAATTGTTTTGAGATTAATTTCTATACAGTTGGAGACAAAATACTTTGGTCGTCACTTTTCTGACACTTTAATATAATTCAACCTTTAACGTTAAAATAATTGACAATTTCAAATTAATGACAGCTATTATATTTTCCTATCAAAAATATGTACATAGAACTTGACAGTAACTAAAAATAAGGTTAACAGTCCTAAAGCATGCTTTACCATTTAATGTCACTCAAGTGAAGTATTTTGTCTCCAACTGTACATAATTCCAAAATAATTCCTGTAATTCCAAACTAATTCCGATAGAAGATAGAAGTTCAACGTAATTTTTAAAAGACATTATCTCCGATAATTTCAAAAAGAATGGAGTAATTCCAGAAAAATTCTAGTAATTCACTAATAATTCAAGTAATTCAAAACAATTAAAAAGATAATTTTAATCATTCCAAATAATTCTAAGCAATTTCAATTAAATTACAAAAATTTGTACTAATTCCAGAGTTCACGGCTCCTCGTTTCAGACTTTGACACACGAGAAAGTAAGAAGGCGTGGCTTAGAAACAATTAGAAAAACTGAGATTTGAGATAAGTTTGTGATTAATTTGGGAAAAATTTTAGTCTGTGACAACAAGAAAGTAAGGGGGCGGAGTTTAAGTGGGCGTAGCTTAGATAAATTGTGATTAATTCGAGAAAAATTTCAGACTTTATGACACACGCACCGACCAGGAGAAATACGAAGGGGTGGACGATCAAGGCTGTTATGATTTTACATCAGATGCGAAAAAATTCCTCAAAACTGTCTCAATTTTCAGCGGAAAATTGGGTTTAACCACTTATATTCTTTTTTTGAGGGGTTCCCAATCGGCAAAATTGAGCGAAAGTAAAAGGAAACACCCATTGCATGGGTGTGGAAAGGAGCAGTCGGAGGAGTGGTGGAAATGCATAGGTAAAGTCTGTCCCGAATTGCTGGGAACGTCGGGTTAACAGCGACAAAATTTGTTTGTTGCTAAGTAACGCCATAGCAACGCCATGGCAACGTCGTTGATGTTTTGCCGTTACCTAGCAACGAATTTTTTAAGTCAGTTTTCAGCGCACACTTTACTTCCACTTTTAATTGATAATTTTCTTTAAAATTGAACGAACAACTAAAAAATTTTTATTTAATAAAAAAAAAACAAAACATACCTACAGGGGGTGGCATTAAAAATTTGTTTTTTCCCTGTGTATGTGAAATTTTTTACATGCACATTTTTTATTACATCAAAAAGGTTTTTTTATGTACTTTTATTTACAACCAACTTCTCATTATTTTAAAAATTGCAAACTTAATAAATTATCTCGAAAACCTGAATTAATTGAAAATTTTCTTTAAATTAAACGAAAATAAAGTGTTTATTTATTTAAAAAAACAATTGTGGTAACATATCCGTCCCCGATTACTGTGAAAGTCAGGTTAACATTGCCAAAGTTTCCCCGTTGCTAGGCAACGCCACAACAAAACCATAGCAACGTCGTAACAACGCTCTAGAATGATTTTGATATTTTTTCGTTACCTAGCAACGGTTTTTTTTAAGTCAGTTTTCAGCGCACGCTTGACTCGACTTTTAATTGATAATTTTCATTAAATTTGAACAAACAACTGAAAAATGTTTATTTTGTTTATTTAAAAAAATACAGGGGGTGACATTAAAAACTTGTCTATTTCTCTGTGCATCTGATTTTTTTAGATTGTTTCTATTTTTATTTACAATTTCATAATAATAATTTTTTTTTGTTACCTCAGAAAAATATTTTTTTTTCAGTTTACTTTTATTTATAGCCGTGTTTTTGTACAAATGCATCGTCATGTTGTTGTCTCGGTTATTTATAAAACTCCTTGTTTTATAATAAATCTGCATAATATCGCATCTATTTATAAATAAGATTTACAAGTGCCAAATATTTGATCTTGAGACAATTTCAGCGAAAATTCTCACAACGGGGGGCTATCTGGACCAAAGAACGGAAAAGTCAAAAGGGTACACCTATCAGTCCTTATCACTAACAAACAAAGGACACTCGATGATAACCGGAAATGAGAAATTAGTAATTCCGCCACCGTCAACAGTTCTCAAATTACTGAAACCAAAACCGACTAAAAAGTTAGTGAAAATATCGATTGCATTTGTGTGACTTTTGTAAAATTCCAGAGCGGTTTGGTTAACCACTAGTCCGGTTGATGTCCCCTCGACCAGCAAACAACCGGAAAATCCGGAAACGCAGGAGGAAATCGACGCCCGGATGTCGCTATACCGGAAACTGCTCGATCAGAGGACCGACATTGCCGCGAAACTGGATTGCATGCCCTATATGGTGGCCTCCAATGCGGCCCTAATGCAAATGTCAAAATTCAAACCGAAAACAATCGCCGATTTGACACTCCTAAACCGTGCGATTTGTCGGTTTTTCTTGCAAATTTCTGATTGGTTGTTTCAGTTGATGGCTTCCCGGAGGCGAAAATCGCCAAATTTGGGGCCGCTTTCTTGGGTGTGATCTCGGGGAATGTGGGGGCGGAGCCCGAGTGTCGGAGACAAAAAATTAGGGAGATTCTAGCCCGGAACCCCTTACCCGACGTGAGCATGACTCTGACTGCCGAAGTCTCGTGTAATATGCTCCAGTCGGGGCTCACTGTGGGCGAAATCGCGGCGAAAAGGGGGGTCACTGTGGGGACAATTGTCTCGCATTTGATTTCAGGCATCAAGTTCGGGTTTCCGGTGAAAATGAGCGAGTTGGGGGTCAGTGAAGAGCAGCGCGATGTGGTGATCAACATCTATCGGGGGTGTGTCAAGACAGGTAATAAATAAAAAGTGAGGGCCCCCTTTAACGCGAAGTTTAGGTTTCACCACTGTTAGGTTATCGGAAATGAAGGAGAAGTGCCCCCCGGAGTACACATTCGACCAAATAAAGACAGTTTTGGCGTATTTGCAAGTTAGGTGCCATTTAGCCTCCCTCAAAGTTGAGTATGAGGAGTTTGAGGACTTTAAATTCAGTGATGTTGATTTGAGTGAGGAGCCGCCTTTAAAACGAGAAAAGAGAGACTTTGACGTAATTCTTGATTCGCCCCCGAGGAACTCCGCCTCTGAGCCTAAAATCGAGGCAAAGAAGTCGAAAAAAGTGCTCCCGCCGTGGCTCGTGGCCAAAAAACTGTCTTAAAGTCTCACTAGAGTTAAGCGTTAATCAATTTTTGTATTTTGTTATAAAATAAAATATTTTTGCTATTACATAACCTCACTTTCCCTGATGACGTCACAGTTCACAAATGACTCGCCACAAAAAAAACCGATAAAATTCACAATAAATTGATTGCGCATCGTTTACAGGTGACTCATCAGTGATAACATTATCACAATTCAGTGTTTTTCCAACAGGTTCACAATCACCTGACTCTAACCTCAAAAATGGAATCGTCAACAAAACCCTGGTCTGGGGGCGACAAAAACGGCAACTTGTCGTTTTTCAGTGGTTTGGGGCTAGCAGTGCTATCGTCGGTGTTCATCGGCTCGAGTTTTATCATAAAAAAAGTGTCTCTGTTGAGGTTAAGTCGCAAGGGGGCTTTGCGGGCCGGAGCCGGGGGGTTCGGCTACTTGAGGGACTGGATGTGGTGGTTGGGGTTCCTAACAAGTGAGTATTGCGGTTTTGTCAACTGTGGCTAATTGGGGCTCCAGTGGGGATAGGCGAATTGGCGAATTTCGCGGCTTATACGGTGGCGCCGGCGTCGCTTGTGACACCTCTGGGGGCCCTCAGTGTGCTAGTTTCAGCCGTCCTAGCCTCCAAATTCCTCAAAGAGACTCTAAACACCCTCGGAAAGGTATAGTGAATGACAGTCGTAGTTTAGTCCCTAGATTAGCCTTAGGGATTTATTTAAGTGAAGTTGGTATTACGATTTTCTAGTTGGGCTGTCTTTTGTGCATCTTGGGCTCGGTCGTGTTGATAATCCACTCCCCGAAGGAACAAGAAGTGGCCTCAGTGGCAGATTTGGTCTCGAAGCTCCACAACACATATTTCCTCAATTATGTGATAATTGTAGTGTTAGTAACAATAATTATAATTTTTTACGTGGGGCCCAGGTACGGCTCCCGTCATGTTATGGTGTACATAACCCTTTGTTCGTCAATCGGGAGCTTGACAGTCATGGCGTGCAAAGGCCTAGGGCTCTCAATCGGCGAAATTGTCTCAAATCCCAGCGACTTGAGCTACTGGGCCGCCTGTCTGTTTTTCCTAACTGTAGCTGTTTGTATTTTCGTTCAAATGAATTATTTAAACAAAGCTTTGGATTTATTCAACACTAGTGTTGTCACCCCTGTGTATTATGTCATGTTTACTAGTTTAGTGATTGTGGCTTCTGCGATTTTGTTCAACGAGTGGGGTAATATGCGTCTTGAGGATATTCTAGGGAGTATTTGTGGGTTTTTGACTGTGATTGTTGCCATTTTTATGCTTCAAGGGTACAGGAAAGACAACTGTCAGAAGCAGAGTTTGTTGAGAAATGGAAAAAGTGAATATACCGGCGTTTTTTATACTTAGGTTCAAAATGTATCTACCTCAAATGTGCTGTGAATTGTTTTATTTGCCATAAATAATTTATTTATTATGTTTACATGGACGGTTTGCGACTTGGTTTAGGGATATTTAGTTTTTGACAACCGTAGCCAAGTCGCAAACCGAAAGATAACTTTATTAGGTGCACTGTAACCCACTTTATACACTAGGAAACAACTCTTTTGTAATAAACGTGACAGTAGAAATAAATGTGTTTTTATTTATTTGAAAACAGACACTTCGTGAAAGAATTTTAATTAAATAATAGCAAAAAAATAACAAAAAATCTAGCTTCCATAATTCTGGTATTTGAAATATTGAAAGAAAGAAAACTTAATATAATTAATTTTTGCCCATTTGTAGAAAAAATCTGTTTAAAAAACAGAATAAGAATAAAATGTAAAAAATTCGAAACTTGTAACGTGGTTTTAAAGATTTATAAATTTTGATATTAGTCAATATGATCGTATCTGCGACTTGGTTTAGGGATATTTAGGTTTTGACAACATTAGCCAAGTCGCAAACCAAAAGTTAACTTCATAATGGTGCACTGTAAAAGCTTGTTATCTAATAGAAATAAACTCAGTATTTTGAATTAAAAATTAAATAATTACTAAAAATTGCAAAATCACGACAAGGAATTGAAGAAAAATTAATAACAAAGACAAAAAATCGACTAAAAATAATTGCAAAATTAAAAAAAGATTATTTAAAAAACTCTTGTGCTTCTTAACATTAATAAAATATTTGAAACGGACGATAAAATCTTTCAGTTTTGGTACAGAATAGGGAAAAAATCATTGAGAAACAGAGTAAAATAACAAATAACAAAAAATCATTGAGAAATTGGTGTAAAGTTATTTTTTTTTCAATTTTGGTAATTAAAAATTTTTAGAAAAATGGTTACAGGGAAATCGAAATTGATTATTTTTTAAAATATCTTTAGAAAAACAAATAAGGGTTTAAATTTTCAGGAAAGAGCAATAATCTGCAATAATCAAGTGTACTGCGAGTTCTTTTATGTGTTAAAATAATTTGTTTATTGTTAATATTGTGTTTAGGTATAGATGATAGTGTTCGCCATTTGGTTTAGGGATATTTAGGTTTTGACAACTTTAGCCAAGTCGCAAACCAAAAGATAAGTTCATATAATTAGGATTATTGTAACCGATTTTTATCTAGTGGGAAAAAAACTTTTTGTAATAAATCCGTCAATAAGTAGTTTTATTTTGAAATAAAATTTAAATTAAAAAAAAATTAATAAAAGATTATTACGAAAAATTCCTTAAAAGTTGGGTTAATGTTGTTATTCTAGAAATTTTTCAAAATTCTAACAATCTTATAAAAAATGTCAAATTCAAAACATTTCAAAAATTTTAAATAACTGAATTATAAAACAACTTATTGTAAAAAAGTGTTAAAGTGTGAGTAAAAAGTGTTTGAAATGCTGATTTACTTATTTGATTTTATTTACCAACTTAAGTTTGTTACAAAATTTAAGAGAATATTATGAGAAACTATCAAAAGTGGTCTAAAAGTATTCAAAGAAAAAAAAAGGGAGAAAAAAAATAAAGAAAAAATATTTTTTTTGTGTGTTTAGGTTTAGATGATCGTGTTCGCCATTTGGTTTAGGGATATTTAGGTTTTGACAACTTTAGCCAAGTCGCAAACCAAAAAATAACTTCGGTTCACTGTAACCGATTTTTATCTAGTGGGAAAAAACTTTTTTCTAATACATTTCTAATAAACATGATTCAGTTTTATTTTAAAATAAAATTTAAATTAAAAAAAATTAATTTAATAATTAGTAAATGAAAATAGCAGATTACGAAAAATTGCTTAAAAATTGGATTAATGTTTAAACGACTACAAGGGTTCGTGGAAATTGAAGAAAATTAATAATAAAAAAATACTAAAAATCGAATAAAAATAATTGCATAATAAAAAAAACTAAACGAAAAACTCCTATTTTTTCTGCTGGACTAGTAAAATGGGCCTCAAAGTTATTAAAATATTTGAAACGGCGGTTAAGATCTTTCAGTTTTGTTGTGAAATAGAAAAAAATCATAACAAAAATGTAACAAAAATCACACCCCAATTGAAATTGAAAAATTTTAGAAAAAGAGAAAACTGTTTTTAGAACATCTACAGAAAAAAATTAAAAAAGCACTGAAATATGAACAAAAGAATAAAATGCACTAAAAAACGGTTACGAAACGTTTCCAGGAAAGGGCAATAATTAACTCCAGTTTGCTTGAATTGTTTTATTTGCAATAAATTCAACAAATTTTATTTATTATATTTACACAACTGTTTGTTTTTGAAACAAATTTGAAATTTGTTATGATTTTGGTAACAAAAAAAATTCATTTGCATAGTTACACTGTAACTGATTTTTATCCTAAAAGTACGCACCATAATAAAGAGATTTGGGAAACTTCATTATCATTCTACTAAAGTCAATTTAATCCTCAGGGCAAACACTGACGTCACATAATACATCCGAATTTTATTTTAGAAGTCACAAATACGTTTTTACTCTTCTAAGATAACAGTTTTGCAAATTCTGAAACATTCAATTATTTAGGGTGTGCCAGAAATCGCGCCCCAGAGAAAAATTTCAGGTAAGATAATATACCAGAAACAGGAAAAAATTCTGTCAAAAATTTTGAGAATTATTTTTTGACATTTGATATTTTTATGTCTATTTTTTGTTTTTTTTTTTTTTTGTAATTATTTAGTAAAGGTACAAAAATTTTGCCAATAAAAGCCACAAATAACGTTTTTTCATGTTCCTGGTATTTTACCTATCTTACTTGTTTCTCTAGGGCGCGAGTTCTGGCGCACCCTGTATTTAAAATTTACGAGGGATGAAAATAATTACCTTCGTAATTTATTTTCCCATCTTTATCGGTATCTGCCATATTAATAAACTCAGTCAATTGGCTCTCAGTAACCGGCTCTCCAATCTTGTCCATCGCCAACCTCAATTCATCCCGAGTTATATAACCATTATTGTCTAAGTCGAAGACTCTGAAGGCTTCCATGAGCTCCTTCGCCCCGTCGTCCTCACTTTTTGCCTCGGGTCTCAACTCTTGAATGTGTTTAATCCACGTGAGAAACTCGTTTTCGTCAATCACTTCAACTCCTGTTGAAAAAAAAAATCCCAAAACGAATCAATTATTATCGAAATTTGATTTTTTTTATTGATTTAAATTCACTACAGGGTGACTCAACAAGGAAGTTTGCTCTCAAACGGAGACGTAAAGTGAATCATCTTGTTTATCAGAATTTTAATCAAGTACTGGATGACTCTTCAGTGATTGTCTGTATATAAAAAAAATAATTTTATTGTAGGTATTATGATTTATTTGTGATTTCTTTCAATAATTTCCTTAAAAAATATTACTTTTTTATATTTTATTCTCTAGGTTAGAAAAAATTTTGATTCAAATTTTTTAACCGAATTTTACAAAAAAATAGTACTTAACAGGATGAGGAATTTCTTAATTGAAACAATAAAATAACAATATAAAAAAACGTGAAATATTTATTTTAAGAGTATTTTCAGCCTGTGGTTTAAAGATTCAGCTTTTGAAATTCCTGACATTGTTTAAAATAATTTTCAGGAAATTTGAAAAACTGAGTTTTATGTAAGAAAATATTTCAACAAGTGAGATAATCGTTTTATGGTCTTGTTTGTTTCGTTGAATGCTATAAAAACATGGTTTGGATTTGCATTTCTGTTGCAACTTTGCCAAGTTGTTTTAATTTTTTTGCAAAATTTTGAAAAAACAAGATTTTCGCAATTAACAATTTTTAAACCTTGTATTTTTCTATTTTTCAGTTTTGTACTTATGAATGTGTTGTTATTCTAGAAATTTTTCAAAATTCTAACATTAAAAAAAAATGTCAAGTTCAAAACATTTTAACATTTTTGAATACATGAATTATAAAACAACTCGTAAAAATGTGGTAAAATGTGACTAAAAAGCGTTTGAAATGCTGATTTTCTTATTTGACTTTATTTATTGACTTAATTTTGTTACAAAATTTAAGAGAATATTATAAAAAGTGGGCTAAAAAATATTTAAAGAAAAAAAAATAGCATAAATATAACTGAAAAACGTTAAAACGTACTTTTTTACTCAAAAACTCGCTTATTATTTCTAACACATTAAGGATTATTTAGCCAAAAAAAAAAGTTAAATAGCATATATTTTAAACGTAGGTCAAAAATTTGCAAATGAAAAAAATGTCAAGAAATAGCAAAACAAATAGCAAAAAAATGGAGACTTATGATAAAAATTACTAGGCAAATAGTGTAAAATTGTTTGTCATTGTTGATTTTGGTGAATAATTAAAAAAAACAAAAAAAGTTAAATAGCTGGAAATTTTTTTAAACCCAAAAACTCGCTGATTTTTTGAAATGACAAGCATTTTGCACGGAAACCTAGGTAAAATCGTTGAATATTGACTTAAAAAATATAAAATATTTGAAACGGAAATAAAAACTTTTATTTAAAAACATTTGAAAATATTAACAGAAATTAAAATTATAAAACAATAAATTATAAAACAACCTGTAAAAAGTGGTATAATGTGACTAAAAATCGTTTGAAACACATTAAGGATTATTTCGCCGAAAAAATAACGAGAGAAAATTGTTTTAAATGTAAATTAAAGAGTATATATTTTAAACGTAGATCAAAAAATGTTACGAAATAGCAAAACAAATAGCAAAAAAGTTGTTTGTTATTGTTGATTGTTGAGAAAATAAGAAAAAATTAAATACTTGGAATTTTTTTTTAACTCAACAATTGTCTAATTTTTTTGAAATGACAACTACCATTATGTATGGAAAACTAGGTAAAATCGTTAAAAATTGACTAAAAAGATACAAAATATTTCAGTTCAAAACATTAAAAAATTAACATTAAAAATATAATTGTCTAATTATAAAACAACTTGTAAAAAGTGGTCTAATGTGACTAAAAATTGTTTGAAACGCTGATTCACTTATTTGATTTCATTTTTTGATACAAAATCTAAGAAAATATCATGAGAAACTTTATAAAAAGTGGGACAAAAAAATATTGAAAGAAAAAAAAACATGCAAAATTTTGTAAAAAAGACCAATAATAGAATAAAAATAATTGAAAAAATTTATAAATTGTCTTTCCTACTTAAAAACCCGCTTATTATTTTTAACACATTAGGGATTTAGTCAACAAAATAAGTGTTATTTTAAATTTGGTAAATATGTAATTAAAAAAAAATAATTCAAACCCAAAAACTCGTTGCTTTTTCTGAAATAACACTCGTTTTGCACGGAAAACTATGTAAAATTCTTGAAAATTGACTAAAAAGTTTTAAAATATCTGAAACGGAACGGAAGTCAAAAACTTAATTTTTTTGAAAAATTGTTTCAACACAAGATGAACTACAACAAAACAATCATTGGGAAGGTAATTTGAATTTTTGTAAAATTTTTAGTACAATAATAGAATTTGCACGTTGGTAAACAGGACTTTGCTCTATCATTTGATA
>NW_025400983.1:2474153-2479277 GCF_015345945.1 Tribolium madens
AATTATAAATTGTCTTTCTTACTTAAAAACTCGATTATTATTTCTAACACACTAGGGATTTAGTCAACAAAACAAGTGTTATTGTTAATTTTGGTAAATATGTAATTAAAAAAAACTCAAACCCAAAAACTCGCTGCTTTTTCTGAAATAACACTCATTTTGCACGGAAAACTATGTAAAGTCGTTGAAATCGATTAAAAAGTTATAAAATATCTGAAACGGAAGTCAAAATATTAATCATTGGGAAGGTGATTTGAATTTTTTAAATTTTTAATACAATAATAGAATTTTAATTTTTTTAAGTATATTTTTTTGTTTTTTTTTTAAATTACCTCAAAAATGTAAAAAAATAATTCGTATGAATAATTACGAGTACATTTCGAGTCGGAAACAAGATACAAAAAAATATTTCAAAAAGTATTAGTTAGTAAAATCTTGTGTGTATCACGAGGTTACCTGCATGACTGGCGCTCCGGATGAGCTCTTCAATCTTCTCATCCTCCAGCTCGATCCCCACATTCTCGAGCATGATTTTAAACTCATCGGGGTTGATCCGTCCATCCTGATTCGAATCGATGAGTTCAAACGCAGTCCTTAAATCTGCAAAATATCTCGAAATAGCAGACTAAGAATAACCCTGGCTGGTGGCCAGTACCTTGCAATTCCTTCTCAGTGAACTCTTTCTTGATCGAACTCTGAAAAAAATTTCAACAATTTTTCATCTTCCACAATTTTGGACTTACTCTCCTCCGTCGTTGGCCCGCTTTCGCCATTGTGACACTTTTATCTAATCGCTCGCATTTAACACTGTTTACTGAAACACTGCCAACACCACTTGCTCGAACTCGTCAGATTTATAAACTGGGAGACACACAAACATGAGATAACGCGTTTTCTGCTTACCTGGCCTTACGCAACACAACAACACTCCTCCAAAACATTGAGATTTTGGGCCTCACTTATCAATACGATCAATTCCAGTATAAAGATACACGAGGCTTATCTCTTATCAGTCGATTCAAGTGAGCGAAGCCGAACAGAGCGATTTCGAAAAAGGGCGATTTTTGGAAATTTCGAAAAAATGGCTGACGACATCGAAGTCGGGATGAAGTGCATCAAATACATGCTGTTTGTGTCCAACTTCATGTTTGTGGTAAGTCCAAAACCAAAATCGTCACAATTTTATGTTTAACCCTTTTAAAAACCAAAAAGGGCGAAAAAATCGGCCAAAATTTGTCCACGTTTCATTCTCATGACACACAAATAACTCCTTATCTCTTATCTATTGTTATAGATGATTGGGTTTTTATTGATTTCGATCGGTTCGACTATCAAAGCGATTTATGGAGACTTCGAACAGTTTATGGAAGTCCACTATTTCAGCCCTTCGGTCCTTGCCATTGCTATAGGGGTTGTGATTTTCTTCGTGGCGCTTTTCGGTTGCGTTGGGGCTGTTAAGGAGAGCACTTGTCTTATCAACTTGGTATAAAACAAAGAAATGGAAGATTTGGGGCCTAATTATTGATTCTAGTTTGGTTTCTTCTTGACTATTCTTCTGATTATGGAGATTTCGGCCGCTATTGCTGCCTATGCCATGAGGGGGCAAATCGAGACTTCCATCAGGAGGAAAATGAGCGATTCTATTTATGATTACAACAATGATCCTTACGACAGAGACATCTGGGATTTTACCCAACAAAGGGTGAGCTAAAGACATTTTGTAGTATTTATATTTTGAAAGAATTTAGCGACAAAGTGGTTATTAAGTTGGCAACATTGAAAAATCTTGAGACAGAAGATGAGAAACACATCGGTTTTCACGTCTTTTGTTTCTATTTTAGACAGTCTTGCAAATCTTTTTTGACACATTTTATATTTTGAAAAAATAATCGATCAGAAAGTTGGCAACATTGAAAAATGTTGAGATGAGTGATGCAAGATATTATTTTGGGCGGCAGAAATTTTAATCTTAGGCTACTATGATCAGAAATTACTTTTAAAACAAAAAATTAAATTGGCAACATTGAAAAATATTGAGATAGACAATGTAAAACACATAAATTTTTACGTCTTTTGTCTCTATTTTAAATAGTGTTGTAAATCTATCTTGATAATATTTATATTTTGAAAGAAATAAGCGGTCCAATCTTAGGCTACTATGATCAGAAATTACTTTTAAAACAAAAAATTAAATTGGCAACATTGAAAAATATTGAGATAGACAATGTAAAACACACAAATTTTCACGTTTTTTTGTCTCTATTTTAAATAGTGTTGTAAATCTATCTTGATAATATTTATATTTTGAAAGAAATAAGCGGTCCAAGTGGTAAATTAAGTTGGCAACATTGAAAAATGTTAAGATGAATGATGCAAGATATTATTTTGGACAGCAGAAATTTTAATCTTAGGATACTATGATCAAAAATTACTTTTAAAACAAAAAAATAAGTTGGCAACATTGAAAAATATTGAGATAGACAATGTAAAACACATCAATTTTCACGTCTTTTGTCTATTTTTAACAGTGTTGTAAATCTATTTTGACAATATTTTTATCTTGAAAGAAATAAGCGGTCCAAGTGGTCTATGATTTTGAAATTAAGTTGGCAATACTGAAAAATGTTGGAACAGATGATGTGAAATAAGTCCATATTTACATCTTTTGTTTCTATTTTAGCAATATGTCTTTATTTTTTATATTTTCCAAAAAAAATAAGCGGTCAAAGAAGTCTATGATTTTGAAAATAAGTTGGCAACATTGAATTATATAAAAACAAAGGATGTGAGACAGTATTTCAGACAGCGTTACGATAATTAGAAAAAACTTTTAAAATCAAAATATTTATTTGGCAATAATGAAAAATTTTGCACGTTTTCTGTCTCTATTTTAGAAAGTGTTGCAAATTTATTTTGACAATATTTATGTCTTGAAAGAAATAAGCGGCTATAGTGGTTTATGATTTCAAAATTAAGTTGGCAACATTAAAAAATGTTGAGACAGCAGATGTGAAATACGTTGATTTTTACGTTTTTTGTCTTTTTTTTTAGACAGTCTTGCAAATGTACCTTGACAAAATTTATATTTTTAAAAAAATAAGCGGTCAAAGCGATCTCTGATTTTGAAATTAAGTTGGCAACATAAAATAAAACACATGAATGCCAATTTTTATGTTTTTATATTCATATTAAACAGTGTTCTAAATCTATTTTTGGTATCATCATATCATAAATTATTTTCGACATAAAAAAATGTGACGAAAGCATGAAGTAAGTTTAAAAACTTCTTTGCACTTTGTTTTTAATTAAAGGTATCATTATTTTTATGCATGATTTTGAAATTAAGTTGGCAACATGAAAAAGTATATGAGAGAAAATGTGAGAATTTAATTTAAAAGTCATATTTTGAAATTAATTAGGCAACATTGAATATTGTAGACATTATTTTAGCTAACGTTGCAAACTTAATTTGGAAATCATATAATTAGAAATTACTTTTAAAACTGGAAAATTTAAGTTGGCAACATTAAAAGTATTGAGACAGAAGATGTACAACATGCAAGTTTTTACGTTTTTTGGTCTATTTTAGACAGTGTTGCAAATTTTTCTTTGGTATCATAGGCTACTCCGATCAAGAATTGTTTTACAACAAAAAAATTAAAAAAAGTATAAAATAAGTCCATTGAAACTTCAAAAAGCTTAATTAAAGGTACCATTTTGAAATTAAGTTGGCAACATGGAAAAATGTAGAAACAGAAGATGTAAAACGCCAAATTTTATATCTTCTCTATTATATTTTAATTAGTGTTGCCAACCTTGAAAAATTTGGAAATATATTTTGGAGCGTCTTTTCAATTGAATCTCAGATTTTGAAATTGAGTTGGCAACATTATTTAGTCAGCGTTGCCAACTCAATTTTGGAATTGTAGGCTTCTTGTATTAAACTTTTTTGCAATTATTTCAACATTTTTTAGTTGTATTGTTGCGGTATTGATGGGGCAAATGACTGGTACAGCATTTTTTCTACAACCACCGAAGCCTCAACCTCTTCTAGTACTACAATAAGTCACATGTGGCAAGGTCCATCTTCATGCTGCCGTCCTCGTTACGGCGGTCACGGCGACGTCCGGACTTGCCCCCGTAAAGAGGTCTTCAAGGACGGTTGTTTGGACGCTTTGACATATGTTGTCTCCGAGAGTGCCCTTTTATTGGGCTGTGGGGCCCTCGCCGTGGCTTTTATTCAGGTTTGTGTCTGAAAATGTTGTCACTAGTGGGTTAAGGTGTGTTTTTTGGTAGTTGTTGGGGATTATTTTCGCCTGGATGTTGGCTAAAGCTGTCCGACGTTTGAAGACGCAGAAATTGATTGAGAGGGATCAAGACCGTCAAAGGGCTTACGAGCAGATGGGTAGAGGGAAGGACGACAATCCGACTCCGGTCTTGTATACTCCTACGTATTCGGAGGCTTGAAGGATTTATTTTGTTTGTATATACGTGAAAATTTAAATTTGTAATCAACTAATTATTGAAATAAATTCTATTTGGTTTTATGAAAAATGTTGTAATTTTTCAACACGCAAAAGTAATGAATTAACAAGAGATTTAACAGTTTTTTGTTTACTGATAAGTGATAAGTGATAAAAATATAATATGTATATCACTCACAAAAGTTTTATACTAAATAAACAGAAAATAGTAAATAAAAAGATTACCATTGTTAGAAAACTTCAATTATCTACCGGAAAGTCGTTGAAACAAAACTAAAAAAACTTGAGATACTTACACTTAGAAAAAAAAGTGTAAAAGTATTGGCAAAAATGTTGACCAAAAAATCAACAAAAGCGAAATAGTTGACATAAATGAGTCATCAATGTTTGGAAAAAATTTGAAACAAAGAAAAATTACTGCGTTTAAAACTGTTTACTTTCTAGAGATTAGATAAGACAAAATAAAGAAGGAAAACTTTTGTCTTGGTTTTATACATTTCATAAATGAAAAAAATCTCGTCACTTATACAGAAGTTACAAAATACAATTTTTTTTGTGTTTTGTATTTTAAAAAATTGTTTTGTTTAGAGTTTTGAAAATTACTTAAAAATTTAATAAAAGTAATTAATTTTCACAAAAT
>NW_025400983.1:2480302-2504148 GCF_015345945.1 Tribolium madens
AAAAAATGTAAATTTCTTTATAAAACAATTTACAATAATGGCTATTAAGACAAGAGTTTTAAACTATAAAACTTGCGTTGTTTTCAAATGTTTTTCTAACACTAATCAGATCTAAATAGAAATCTAAAGTTAATAAAAATTTAGAAATTGTCTCGGAAATTGTTATAAAGAAATTTGTTTAAATAATGTCAAAATTGACAAAATGCCACGATAAGTATATAATACGATGTTGAAATGTTGAAAAAAAAATTATAACATCATCTTCTTTGAAAATATCTTTTTTAGAACATTTACTTTTCAATAACATTTCACCGAAAAGAAGAAATCACACGGTGACACTGTAGTATTCTCATTTTTTCCAGAATTAAAACTTTAAATAGTCTTGGAGTTGCACATTTTGCAAACAAATGCTTAGCATTGTCATGTTTTTAAGACTTATCATTTCAAATTACTGTTTTTTAATTGTTTTGTTTTGATAAAATTTAAAAATTGATTAATAAAACATTTATTACATTATTACCAGTATATTAAACAGAAAAATAAGGAATGAATAAAAATGATAGTTTTGTGTTTTTTAATTTACATCATAGAAAAGCACTAATTGTACGGTGCATCAAAATAAATGGTTTATTTTTCTGTTTTGTAAAATTTTTAATAGAAAATATTAAAAAAATATTTTCAAGAACAATAAAGCCTGTTTGTTATTTCTTCTATTTATTATTGTTGTTTTTTCTCATTTTTTTAATGAAATGTTTTCATTAATTTCTTTCTTTCTTTTTCAGAGGAGTTTGATTTTAATAAATAGTTATTTGTTATAGAAAACGATAAAATTGAATTTTATCTTGGGAGAGTAATTTAGCGTTGAGGCGACAGTTGAGACACTAATATGCTCGAAAAGATAATGAAAATTTTATAGTTGTGTACAATATAAAATTTTATTCAATCCTCACAAATTTTGTAGTTAATCTGGTCAATATTTATATATGTCAAAGTAAAATTCAACAATGAAATCTAATGTCAAAGATCGTTAGCAACTAACAACCGCAGATATACAACAATGGATGTATTTTTTTTATGTAGACAATAAAATTTCATCTTAACATGAAGAAAAGAGTAGATAAAATTCAATTTTAACATAGGGGATTGAATAAAAATAATGATTCATCTAAATGAAAGCAGTGCATAGATCAATATCATGAATTTTTTGAGAAAATTTGAATGTTCTTTGTTGTTTAATGATTTTTTGTTGTGGGTGAAGTAATGGTGCATAAAAATTGAATTGTTTATTAAAATTAGTAGTGTCGGTCAAAAGTATATAATACATAAACGTGTAGTTTGTCAACTTAAGAAAATAAACCAACAACTTTTGACTTAGATCTACGAGTTGCCATAACTGTATATACAATAATAGTCTACATGGATGAAGACGTCGTGACGTAGGAGCGTCGTAGCCGTCGATGGAATATACACGGTGATAGAGAGCATTTAACAGACACGTCGACATTATACACCATCAGAGCAACGACTAAACGGAATTTAAAACTCTTCGAAACTTAACAATAGACCAACAGAACGTAGGAGATGAAAGCCAGCGCCCCTAACGAGGGGCCCATCCGCTGATTGCCGCCGTGTTGCATGGCCTCGGGGTGCTCTCCTGCCAAACAAAGGTTAAAAATTTAACAGTTGCAAGGTTGGTACTACCGTTGAGGACGTGCACCGTCACGTTGGCGGTCCGGGCGTTGGAGGGGTTGCACTGGTAATTGCCAGAGTCGGAGGGGCGCGCCTTCTGGATCAGCAACACGCTGCGGCTGGTCTCGCCGCGCTCGGTGGCCACGCTGACGCCGCCCCTCGTCGAAGAGTAACTTATTATCTGCGAAAATAAATAAATCAATGCTCTAAACTATTATAGTTTTCAATTTCAGTCAAAGTTCACTATAACTCATTTTTCAGTGTCGGAAAATTGGGTTTACTTTCCCGGGAAAATCGCAAGAGGATTCAGAATTTTAAAACAAAAACTGAATTTTAGTCAAGTTTTTAAAATACAAGAGTTGGACACCAAGTAGTGGAATTTCGATGCGAATAATTCTTACGGCGGGGCAATGTCGGAGTAGTTGCCATGTGATGAATTTATTTAATTTATTTATTGTCTTATACAGGGTGTGTCAGAACTCGTGCTCTAGAAGAAAATTTTAAGTAAGCTAAGATACCAGGAACAGTTTTTTCAAAATAAAGAAAAATTAAGAAATTAATGCTAAACTTTAATAATTTTCAATTTCAGTCAAAGTATACTATAATTAATTTTTCAGTTCAAATTGGGTTTAGTTTCCCGGGAAAATCGCAAGAGGATTCAGAATTTTGAAACAAAAACTAAATTTTCAGTCAAGTTAATGGGTGATTATGAAAATCATTTTGAAACATGTTGTACTTAGATAAAAAAAAATCGATAAAAACTGCATAAAATGTAAATAATTGTAATCTTTAGATCAGCTCTTGTAAAAAAATGTATAGTGGATTAAAAAATTAAAAATTTCCCAGAATTCAAAAACAAAAAAAATCGAAAATTTTGATTTTTGAGAGACATTTGTATAGTACTTTACATTCATCAATTAGTTTTTTCAAAAAATAAGTAGTTTAAATAAAAAACGTTTGGTTCCATACTTTCTGTTCACCAGGTATAGAGATAAAAATAATTAAACTATTAAGTATATCTAGTAAAATTATTAATAAAAAACGTATTAAAAAAAACTGGATGTGACAATGTTGCCTACTTGATCAACAATAAATACTGTTAGATACTGAGAGTACATGCAAAAACAATATAAAACGATTACTTAAAGTAAAATATAAAACTTGGACAAATAATGTGAATTAAAGAACTTAAAATAAGTAGTGTATGTCAAAAAATTTTTTAATATTTTTTTTGGTATTCTGCATTGTGAAGTCACAACAACATATTACTGAGTTGGTGCGCTCTTTTTTGGACACCCTGTATAATAAGTTTTTGGCTACTTTGGTCGAAGTAATTTAATTTTTTGTAATTTTGAATTCTAAAGAGTTAAAATGGTTTTTAATTAAGTGAAATAAACTCATTTTTAGTCATCATAGGTAACTAGATGTGGGTAAAGTTTGGAAATATTGACAGTATCGTCTAATTTGATTTTTTAATTTTTTTTTAAAGTTGAGTTGTTTTTATATCACTTTTTTGATGTTAGTTTTCGCACATTTGGTATAGTTATTAACAACGTAACATATCACACATTCGATTAAATTTCTGATCAAAGTGGATTGCGACTTTGAAGTTTAGATCAATTACGTATAATGTAAAGAAAATTTTAATTTTCTACTTTGCAAGAAGTTGAAAAAAAAATCAGAAAATCCAAAATTAAAATCGTTTTTTATAGATTTTGTGCGTTTTTTTTTAATTTTGAAAAATCGGAGGAATCGCACATTTTGTTTTCTGTGCTTAAGTGTCGACCAAAAAAAACATGGCTTTCTAAACATAAAATTGCAAAATCTGGCAATTTTTGAGAAATTTTGATTTTTTATATAATTTTGAAAAATAATAGGAATTTTTAAATCAAACAAAACTACACCGTTTAATGTCTCTTTGGGCTTTAAAAATTACCTAAAATGCATGAAACGCGGGTTTAACTAATTAATTAAATCATAGTCGACTTTGACCAGAAATTCAATATACAAGGTGTTTTCTTAAAATTGCAACCACGTATTCTACATCGAGAATAAACTCAAATTTTTTAAATAAATTATGTTCCTCTAAAGCTTTGTTAGGGATCTACAGGTTGTTAAAGTTCTATAATAAAAATTAAAATTTGTTAGTTTCTCCGAAACCATTCTAGTTATTTTCATAAAATTTTACAGACATTCTAAGCTATTGAAAGTGCTTTTTTTCCTGGAAATTCTTTTATTGTAACTTTTATCAGTGGCGTGCGTATGACCACGCACGAACAATTTTATTTTTTTTGTTATTTTTTTTTTAATTGGTTGCAACTTTTTGCAATATTAATAATGTATGATAAACCTATATTATTTATGAAAATTATCATGTCAAGTTTTTAAAATACAAGATTTAGACAGTAAGACTTAATGAATATTGATGCGAATAATTCGTATGGCGGGGCAATGTCGAAATTATTGTCATGTGATAAAGTTATATTTGTCCACCCTGTAACACTGGTGGTAAACGCTGTCTGGGTGCATTTTCAGTGAAAAATCCCTAATCTCGTTATAAAAGTTGTGTTGAATTAGTTGGGCTTTGCCCCGGATGGCAGACTATCATTTCCTTTGTTATGAAAAATATCCATTTCGCAATTTAAAAGTTTTCCGACGGTGTGAACCGCGAGATAAACCCGTCGCCGACGAATGCATATGGCGGTAATTCCGCAATGTGACACGTCGCCTTTATGAAGTGGAAATCCGTCGCGTAATTAACGCGTCGTCGGGGAAAACTCGTCGAAGTCCATTTTCCGGACGATAAAACTGCGACAATACTGTTGTTTGTTGGGATGAAATTAGTCAGTTTGCCGTTGATGGGGGTGGGGGGAGTTTTTCCGGTTGTGGGATACTTACGGCATCGTTGTGGTTCCAGAAGATGTACGCCGGAGGCTCCGGGCTGTGCCGGACCACGCAGGTAAGGTTGATGGTGCTGCCTCGATCAATGAACAGCTCAGGACCGCCCACGATCTCCGTGTCTGGTTCTGGAAACAACAGAGATGTGGATGAGCTCGCTGAACATGAAAACACTCAGCCCAACATTTTTCAAGGGATTGGTTTCTTTTTAGCAATCAAAAAATCACTAAATTGTGGTTCAAAACCGATACTATGTTGATTTCTTTTTTTCTGTTAATTTTGTTAACTTGCTTTGTTGTCTGAAATCGTGCGAGTCAAATTTGAGACAGTTTCTGTTGTCCGAACAAGCAATTGTTATAAACTATTATCAATATTTTGACCCCTAATTCTAATACAAAGATGGAACCAATTTCATTCGATAGAGTAGAAAAAGTCCTACAAGTTGCTGGGGTTATTATTTTTTTACAGGAATAAAGATATTAAGGGTTGATGTTTTAACATCGCTATTTGAGACAGTGTCTGTTGTTCGAATAAGCTAAAATTTTTCATACACATAAGCAACAATGTTCTTGTCTGATTGAAAAAAAATGTCTCTGAGGAAAAGCGATGTAAGAGACTTTTTTTGTAAAAATTATAATTTTTTTTGTAAAACTTTGGATTATATTTCAAAGGTAAAAATACCGTGAAAATCTGCGTTAAATTTTCTATCGAATAGTAAAAACACAAAGTCAGTTGGGACTATAGTTTACTCACCCAAAAAAAAAATTTCTCGCTGAAAAATGCAAAAAAATTATTGCATTATTTTGACAAGATATCTAAAATTTTGTCAATTTCTTAAAGAAAACCTTTTAAATACATTAAAGTAAGCATAAATAATGCATACTTTACTTGAAATCCATTTCTTTGGTTTCCGTAACATTTGCCATGATCAGCCTCCTTGGCCACGTGGAAAATGGTCAATGCCCAAATTTTATTTTTTTATAATAATAATAATTAAACGAAGAACGGGAGCAAATTGTAAAAAAATCTATACTCTTACAATAAAGATTACATGAACAGAGAACATTATTGAGGGGAGAACGCAAGGAAAAATTAGATGTAGAAGCATCAATATAAAAGAAGGGGATTTTACGTACAGAATAATGAGGAACACAGAATTTAAATAAACAAAGAATGTCAGGAGCATCGATGAAATTATTGAGAACATTAAAAACAAAACAGATTGAAAGATAAATTCTTCTAGTTTCCAAGAATGCCAGTCCCAAATAGCTTAATTAATTTTGGAATTAAAATTTTAAAAAAGTTTCTCGAATTTGGTGTTTTTCGTTGAAAAAGATGCCTTGCATTTATGCAAACACACCAAAAACCTATTTTCATGTTTAATTTTGAAATTTTTGTTTTGTTTTGGCAATGTGTATAAAATTTAAGTAGTGTTTAAGTAAAAAGTGACATAAACTTGTCAAAATAAACAAAATTTTGTCATTTTAGGTACAACTTTCAAGTTTTTTTAAATTCTACCTAAAAATGTAAAATTTTGCAATGTTTTGGCAAATTTTCTAAAACATTTTTAATGTTTTAATGATTGCATTTTGGAATTAAAATTTGAATAAAATTTGATTTTATTGGGAAAAGATGCTCTGAATTTGTAAAAATTAACAAAAAACATATTTACAGGTTTATTTGTAAAATTTCTGCCTTGTTTTGGCAAAGTGTATTAAATTTAATTAGTTTATTGAGTAAAAATGCACTAAACCTTTCCAAATAAACAAAATTTTGTCATTTTAGATATAACTTTTTGCAATTTTCTACTTTGTTTTGACAAAAGCTCTACAATTTTGAGCGTTTTTTGTTGAAAAACGAAATAAAATATAACAAACTTTTGAACTAATTTTGCAAATTTTGAACGATATTTTTAAAATTTCTCGTCCAGATTCATAAAAAAATTATGCATTTGTATTAAAATTTTTTAGTTTTATATTTTATTTTAATAAAATTTATCAAATTTTGAATTTCTCAAAAAAAACCGAGTTGAATTTTTGAAAACAAACAAAAAACCATTTATTTTCATATTTAATTTTACATTCTTTTCTGTTGTTTCAGCAAAAATGCTCAGATTTTGTGAATATAACGTTATTTCGTATAACTTTAATAATTATAGGAAATAACATTTTTTTTCGAATTTATTTTTCAATTTTCTACATTGTTTTAACAAACTTTCTCAAATTCTGGATTTTCTCAGCACTAAACGCATTGGATTCATAATAAAAAATAATGCATTTGTGATCAATTTTTTTTTGTCTTCTTTGGTTTAGCAAAATTTCTTGAATTTTGTAATTTTCTCGGAAAAAAAATTCATAACAACAAACAAAAACACATTCCAGGTCAAATTTTGAAATTTCTGCTTTGTTTTGGCCAATTGTTTCAACTTTAATCAGTTTTTTAGTGATAATTGCTCTAAAATTTTTCAAATATACAAAAAATTTAGTCATTTTAAATATAACTTTTGCAATTTTCTCTTCCAAAGCTTTAGTTTTTCTCTTCATTTTCCTTTTTAATTTCCTTATCCTATGAGGAAAGTATTCTAATTGGCTGAAATTTGACCTACCAGATTTTTATATTTCTGGACGAATTATAGCTTCAAGACACTAAAAAAGTTAGTTTGGGTCATTGGGTCGTTTGTCCGTAAACAGCATATCTCGAGAACGATAAGAGCTAGAAACTTGAAATTTGGTATGCAAGTTACTTGTAAGAAGGGGACACAGCACGAAACAATTGGTAAAGATCGGTAGCACCGTTCGGCCGCAAAGACCAAAAATTGGCCGTAGAGCGGCCGCAAAATTATACGGTTGAAGAGACAATAAATTTACTAAACAGTAAAAGATGATAAAAGAAAAATAATAATAGGTACCAAACTAAAAAAATTGCACCCTAGACTCGAACCCGCGACAACTATGATCCATTTCGCGTGTAATCACAAACGTTAGGTTTGCTACTCGGATTTCCAACACTAAATAATTGTCGTACGGATGTTTTTCAAATAAGTTGGATAAGGAAAGTCGTGTGATGTTTCCAGCAGATTTTTTGTAATGTTTTTCGTGTAAATTTTCTTCAAATGCCTTATCCCTGCCCCAACAAAGTGCAGTGTTTGTGTCGGTGGTGGTTTTATGTTTGCTGAAGCAAATGCGATGAGCAAGACCAATCGTGAGCTTCCTGCAGTATAAAAACTTATCGCTGCGTCACGTCGCGTCGTCGGTGTTATTAAATGGTGTAGAAGTCGCTATTAAAGCATTTGCTCGCTCCATCAGCAATTGTGCTTTATGAAGGCAAGACAATTGTAAAAAGAGTAAAAAAAATAGCTGCATTGGGTCGTTTTCCCGGGGTAAATATTGAACATGTCCGAATTCCGGCTAATTGTTTCATGTGCCGTGTTACATTTATGCGTCGTTATTCCATCCAAACGTTCATGTAGATTCAGCTGCGTCCATTAAGTGCACGATATGCTTTACAATTAAAATCAGTAATCACGCAAGCGTTGGTCCTCTTCACATGGTGTCGTGTTGGGCGAAGAGGGCCCTTGGGACCGCTACCAACACATGACTTATTTTCGAGTATAAGAGGGGGCCTTGTCATAAAAGTTGATAAAGCTGGAAAAGCTCCCGAGAACGGTTCTATTGATTCGTGGAGCTTTTTGCACTCGAAGATGGCTTTTGAGTGATTGTAACTCCAAGGTCGGGAGGCGGCGAGATTCTCCGATCATCAATCTTGCAAAAGCGCATTGTTTTTACTTAGCTTGAGTACAATACATCCGGGGCATTTAACAGTCCGGGAATATGCCCGATATAAATTTCGGGACGAAGGAGAAAAATGATGCGGATGCGAGATGAGGGAAAAAACGGGAGAATGAGGATAAGGAATTACGTTAAATGGAAGGAAAGGAAATTGCACACTGGATTTCCTAAACTATTGACAAGCTTATTTGTAATTACTCTTTTCGTAATTTTCTTCCAAAGATTGTCTTTTTGTGCTTAAGAAAATTTCAAAATGTTTTTCTACTTTTTCGAAAATAAGAGCTTTCTTGTTGAAAGATTTATTATTTCTCCAATAAGCATCAAAAGTTGTGTATTTTATGTAAGATTATCTTTTTGTTTTAAAGATTTGTGTTTAAGAAGATTTAGATTTTAGTAAAAACTCTTCCCAGAGCAATATCTCCATTTCTTCAAGCAAAATGTTTTACATAGTTTTTTAAAAATAAAAACCTGGAATTTTTTTGTTTTAAAGATTTGTGCTTAAGAAAATTTAGATTTCAGTAATAACCCTTTACAAAGCAGTATGACATTTCAAGAAAATTTCGTGATTTCGTCACTCGTAAACTTAACATTTTCACTCGTAGATAAACAATGTTTCTTTTTATATATTTTTTTTAATTTTCCTTGAAAGTTTGGAGGTTTTTTTAAACCGATATTTCTAAACACCACTATAATCTCCACAAATATCCCTTGCAACACATTTTGACAAATTTCTTGTTTTTTTTGTAATTTTTACTATCTTAGTTTTTTGCACTCTGACTAACATTATTTTTATGAAAAAAACCGTTCGAAGCGTTTACAGATTACTACTTCTCGTCTTTGATGTCTTCACTGGCCATTTTTTTAAACAAAGCTTTTTTCACTTTTTTTCATCTTTACCTGTTTTTTTCATTATCGTTATCTTTTTTCTTTTTATTCTTCTAGGCTTTTTCAACATCTTGTTTTTCATCTTCGTCAACTTCTTTATTAGTGTCCTTTAGTTCGGTTTTAAATTCCTTTTTGTGGATTCAAAATTTTCAGCAATTTTCAGCAAGAAACTAATTAAATTTGAAAAAAAATGATGCGGATGCGAGATGAGGGAAAAAACGGGAGAATGAGGATAAGGAATTACGTTAAATGGAAGGAAAGGAAATTGCACACTGGATTTCTTAAACTATTGACAAGCTTATTTGTAATTACTCTTTTCCTAATTGTGGTTTGTTTTCTTCCAAAGATGTCTTTTTGTGCTTAAGAAGATTTCAAAATGTTTTTTCTACTTTTTCGAAAATAAGAGCTTTGTTGTTATTTGTGGAGATTATAGTGGTGTTTAGAAATATCGGTTTAAAAAAACCTCCAAACAAAGCAATAAGCTTTGTTTGTTTTTATGAACTCTTTTTCAAAACAAAGAAGAAAATGGAAAATTTTGATCATAAAATGCGTTGTTTTATTATTAAATCCAAAGCGTTTATTGCCGAGAAACTCAAGAATTTGAGAAAGTTTCTTAAAACAAAGTAGAAAATTGCAAAATTAGCTTGAAAAAAAATTATTTTCTATAACTTCAAGAGTGAAAAATTTACAAAACCGAATAATTTTGCTGAAAAAAAGGAAGAAAAAAGCGAAATTAAATCTGAAAATTAATGTTTTTTTTTGTTTTCAAAAATTCAAAGCGGTTTTCTTCGAGAAATACAAAATTTGAGAAATTTTCTCAAAATAAATTAATAAACTAAAAGTTTTGGTCACAAAATGTTTTTTTTTTAAATAAATCTATACGAGACACTACCAACTAAATTTGAAAATTGTTTTCAAAATTTCAAAATGTTATTTATTTTCAGTTTTGTTTTTCAACAAAAAACGCTCAAAATTATAGTATAAGTAGAAAATTGCCTAAAATGACAAAATTTTGTTATTTTGAAAAGTTTGGAACACTGTTTTCTCAAAAACTAATTAAATTTGAAACACTTTGCCAAAACAAAGCAGAAATTTTAAAGTTTTTTGTTTGTTTTTATAAATCCACAGACTTTTTTCAAATTTTAATTCCGAAAAATCAGAAGTGTTTTTTTACAAAGACATTTCAAATGTTTTAGAAAATTTGTCAGAAAATTACAAAAACTAAACCAAAAATGCGTTCTTTTCTATAAGTTTAAAAGGTTTTTTAACAAAAACTTACAAAATTCGAGACAGAAAATTAAAAACTTATTTCTGAAATGCATTATTTTTGTTTATTTTAATGTATTTAGAACGTTTTCTTCAAGAAACACACAATTTTAGATAATTATCTTGTCAAAACAATTTAAAGTATTGCAAAATTCGACCTAGAAATCTTCTATTTTTGAGTGTGTAAACTATAGCCCCGATTGACTGGGTTTTCACTATTTTCAGCAAAATCCAAAGTTGTAGGGAAAAATTATAATTTCTACAATTATTTCTTACATAAGCTCGGTTTTCTTCACAGGCATGTTCGACCTCACTAGCATGTATTTATTATTCAAGAAAATTTAGATTTCAACAAAAACCCTTCACAAAGCAATATCTTTAGTTCTCCTAGAAAACTTCAAAATATTCAAAAAAAGCTTAGTATCTTCTTATTATTATTCCTTATTATTTCTTCAATTAGCATCAGAAATTGTCTATATTTTATATGAGATTATTTTGTTTTAAATATTTGTGCTAAAAAAATTAAATTTTAGTAAAAACCCTTCACAGAGCAATATTTTAAATTTCTAAGAAATTTTCTAAATGTCTTAGCAACTTTTTGGGCAATCAGAGCTTAACAAAATAAAAAATTCTTGAAATTTGTTGTATTTTCTAATGGCTAAATTTGGTAGGAATTTTTATTTGAATATCAGGTAAGTTGAAAACCCAATAAAACCGGTAGAAGATGAAAAAAAGCAATATGTTTAAAAGCAAATTTTCTTTAAACGTGCCACGCCATAAACTGGCGATAAAAATCATCGTAAAACAAGTCGCTTTATTATTATTTCGGTATTTTATATAAAATGATTTACGACGAGAGTGCAATATGCCAACAGACACGCCGTCTTTATTACAGCGACCCCTATTCACTATACCTTGATTCTAATCGCTGTGCAATTTCATTAAGACGGTCCCCTTTTTGCTTAACTTTGGCAATTTAACGTCGACCGATAAACACAAGAATGTTAAACTTTCCAACTGTGATATTTGTTTTTATTTCGTGGGAGTAGAAAAACCTTTATTTGATGAGGATGCGATGAGTCTGTTGGATAGCACTGATTGGATATCGCTCGATGGTGACAAATATGTGTTGACATTTCCTAATAACGTCGAGATATAGTCATATTTGAGTGGGAAAATTGTATTGATAAGGGCGCCGGTTTGGTCATAAACAAGCAAGATGAAGGGCGATACAGAGCTTGTACTGGACAAGGCAAAATAATTACACTCTTCTGGATTTTCTTAATAAAACAGTCATTTTTTGTACACACTCCCAAAAATAGATATTTTACTTTATTAAAGTCTGTAATTTGAGTTTGGTACTTTTTTTGCAACTTCTATTTTCGAGAAATTAATAATACATAATAACCCATTTAATTTTCCAGACGAGGCAAAGCCGAGCAATGATTCGTCTGCAAAAACTTTATTTTAGGTACTTGTCAAAAAAAATAACTGTTTTTTTAATTGTATAAAACCTTAAATATTGTTTCAAATCTAACATTGCTAATACAAAATTTCAAATTTTTTTTGAAAAAATGCGTGTAGGTAGTAGAAAAAAAAAGTAACTCATGTGAAAAAGGAAGTTGAAAAAGAAGGACAAGGTTTTAAAGAATCACACCAAATTAAAGAAGGCAAAGAGGAATTTGAAAGCGAACTAAAAGACGCTAATAAAGAAGTTGACGAATATGAAGAACAAGATGTTGAAAAAAGCTCTTAACAAGAAAAAGAAGAAGAAAAAGAAACGTTCTAAATACATCAAGGTTAGCAGAAATAATGCTTTTAAAAAATATTTTATTATTTTTCTGGCTCGAATTTAGTGATTTTTTGTTGAAAAACCTTTTAAACTTATAGAAAATTACGCATTTTTGATTTAGTTTTTGCAATTTTCTGACAAATTCTCTAAAACATTTTGGATATCTTACAAAGGTAAAAAACACTTCTAAATTTATAAAAACTGAATTTTGGAATTAAAGTTTCTCAAATTTAGTGTTTTTGTAAGAAAAAGATGCTCTGGATTTATAAAAACAAACAAAAAAATTATTTCTAGGCCTCTTTTTGAAATTCCTGCTTTGTTTTAGCAAAGTGTATCAAATTTAATTAGTTTTTGAAAAAACAGTGCTCCAAACTTTTCAAAATAGTAAATATATATAACTTTTGGCAATTTTGTACTTTGTTTTGGCAAAAGCTCTATAATTTTGAGCGTTTTTTGTTTGAAAACAAAATTGAGAATAACAATTTGCAATTTTGAACTATATTTTTCAAATTTAGTTAGTAGTTTTTCGTATAGATTTATAAAAAAAGCATTTTGTGACCAAAATTTTTAGTTTAATAGTTTATTTTGATAAAGTTTCGTAAACTGTGTGTTTCTAGAAAAAAACCGCTTTGAATTTCTGAAAACAAACAAAAAACAGTAATTTTCAGATTTATTTTTGCTTTTTTCTTCCTTGTTTCGGCAAAATTATTCGGTGAATTTTTCACTTCTAAAGTTATAGAAAATAACGTTTTTTTAAGCTTATTTTGCAATTTTCTACTTTGTTTTAAAAAACTTTCTCAAATTCTTGAGTTTCTCGACAATCAACGTTTTGGATTATTAAAAAACAACGCATTTTATGAATAAAATTTTGCATTTTCTTCTTTGTTTTGAAAAAGAATTCATAAAAATAAACAAAAACATATTCCAGGTTTAATTTTAAAATTTTTGCTTTGTTTTGGCCAAGTATTTCAAATTTAATTAGTTTTTTTGTTAAAAATTGCTGGAAATTCTGAATTCACAAAGAAGAATTTAAAAGGGAACTAAAAGATGCCAATAAAGAAGTTAACGAAGATGAAGAGCATGATGTTGAAAAAGCGTAGGAGAAAAAAAGAAGATAATAATAATGAAAAAACAGGAATATAAAGATGAAAAAAAGTAGAAAAAGCTTTATTTGAAAAAATGGCCACTGAAGAAATCCAAGATGAAGAAAAAAGTGGTAATTTGTAAACGCTTCGAACGGTTTTTTTAAATAAACATAATGTCAGTCAGGGTACAAAAAACTAAGATAGTAACCAAAAGAATCCAGATTTGCAAAAATAACCAAATTAAAAAAAAATACAAGGAATTTGTCAAAATATCATACTGCAAGGGATAGTTGTGAAGGTTATAGTGGTGCTTAGAAATATCGTCTTAAAAAAAAACCTTCAAACTTTCAAGGGAAATTAAAACAAACATTAAAAAAATATTTTGTAAGGGCGTGGGTCCTGGATTCTATTTGATGGTTACCTTTTATTAGAGCATTGCCTTGTTTTTTTTCTTTAAATTTGGTATTATTTTTTGTGTTTTTTAATACAATATCTGGTAGTTAATTAAATTGCTAAATAATTAAATTAATTAATTTAAAAGACAGTTGGGGAGATTATTAAAGAGTTAAAAAATATCAATTTAGAAAATTTACAAAACTAAAAAAAATCAAAAAATTTAATTAATTTAGAGTTCTAGACTTTTCAAAACTTCCAGTTGCAAAAAATAGCTGGGGAGAACAAAAAAGTGTTCAGAAATAACAGTTTAACAAACTTGCAACAAAATAAAACAAAATTAAAGAAATTCTCAAATATAAAAAAAAATTGTTTTGTACGTCTCTAAAAAAGATTTGAATCCATAAAAACCACATTTTGAAATCAAAATTTGATAAAAATCTCTCAAATTTAGGAATTTTTTCTGTATTTATAAAAACAAACAAAAAAAAACATATTTCCAGGCCTAATTTTAAACTTTCATCAAATTTAATTAGTTTTTGAGTAAAAAATGCTCTAAACTTTTTAGAATAAGCAAAATTTTGTAATGTTGAATATAACTTTTGCAATTTTCTACTTTGTTTTGACAAAAATCTACACATTTGGGCTTTTGTTTGTTAAAAAACAAAACAAAAAATAACAAATTTTTGAGGTAATTAAATTAAATAACGCATCTTATGATCAACATTTTTAGTTTTATTTTTTAAATTTTCTCAGTTTCTGGTTAAAAAACTAAACTAAATGTCTTTAAAAAAGTGTTTCCCAAAAAAAAAACCGCTTCGAAATCTTAAAAACAAACGAAAAACATTTATTTAGATTTATTTTTTTTTAATGTTTTGTACGTATTTTTTTAATTAAAATAATTTCTCAAACCATTTTTTTATTGAAACAAAAAATTAAAATTACGTGCTGTTTTCCGCAGCTAGTTTCTTCTTAAATCGAAATAACAATTTTATTAAAAAAAATCTCACTTATTTGACAGAAAAATGATTAAAGAAATTCATAAATTTTTTAGCAGTATTTTTACAAATTTTGTCATCAAATTTAAGCCTCTAAATCCTGACGCCGTTCCCATAATTCTTATTTTAATTTCAGCTTGCATTTTATCCGGCAAATGCCCCGACATTAAAAGAAATGAACCGCTCCTGATTTATCTTTTTATTAAACAAAGTGCCCATTTCACCGGCTGCATCAATTCAAAAAGTCGTATGTGTCTCTCCAACGTTTGTCATACTCAACTTTACGACACTTTGCATTAAAAAATTAAACCATAACAATTCTTCGTAATATTTTATCTCCCCTAAACCCCGACCACATTGAGCTAAATAACGCATTTTTTGCAAATAAATTCACAAATGTGCCCAACAGTGCTCGAAACTAGTCTTTAAGTAACTTAATGGTCTCTGAAAAGATTGAAGTTGGACTCCCTTGCGGCCTCATTAACCCGAAACGTCACAACGGGCGAAAGTTCAAGGTCGCTCTTTTCAAACGAAATATTAATTACGAGCTGCATCTCCGGAATTCCGGGGTTCCGGAGAAAAATCTCATCTCGACAATGAGCGACAAATTGCGAGCGTTTAATTGAATTTGAGAAAAACTTGGACGGGGATTAACATAACACATGGCCAGAGTCTGCTATAATAGGATAACTTTAATCTTCCTTCTAATTCAGAAATATTACGAGCTTATGAATGTCTAAAAGAACAATAAATAATAAATCACTGCAATTACCCACAAGGACAAGGTTCTCGTCTGTATTCTGCTTGATATAAGGGGTGCTTGTCATTAGGTGCATTGACTTTGTTTTTTTAAAAGTAAAATTTGGTATGTTTTTTGTGTTTTTAGGATACAATATCTTATAACGTATTGAAATAAACACAGGAAAACGTTTTTATGGATTTCTTTCGAGGTATAACTGGTTATTAAGTGAATTGGCTTGTTTTGTATGATGTTTTTTTTTGTCTTTTTTGTTTTTTTTGTTACTGTTGTTTTTGTTGTTGTTAATAAATTACTGAAATTACCCACAAAACACGTTTTTTACTTATCTCATTTGATGTATAACTAGTTGACTGCCCTTAAACGCATTGACTCCTATTTTTTTAAAAGTAAAATTTGATATTGTTTTTTGTGTTTATTGGTACAATATCTTATAAATCACAAAAAATTACTCACAAGGAAATGATTTTTGCGTATTCTGTTTGATATATAATTGGTTGCCTGTTTTTAGGGGCATTGACTTCGTATTTTTAAAAGTAAAATTTGTTATTATTTTTTGTGTTTTTAGGATACAATATCTTATAAATTATTGAAGAAAACACAAGAAAACGTTTTTTATGGATTTCTTTCGATGTATAACTGGTTATTAAGTTCATTGGTTTGTCTTTTTTGGTAGTTTTTTTGTCTTTTTTATGTTTTTTTGTTACAATAGTTGATAAATCACTAAAATTACCCACAAAACACGTTTTTTACGGATCTTATTTGATATATAACTAGTTGACTGCTCTTAAATGCATTGACTCCTATTTTTTTGAAAGTAAAATTTGGTTTTATTTTTTGTGTTTTTGGGTACAATATCTTTTAAATCACTAAAATTACTCACAAGGAAATATTTATTTGCGTATTCCATTTGATATATAAATGGTTGCCTGTTATTATATATTGACTTCGTTTTTTTTTTTTGAATTTGTTATAATTTTTTGTGTTTTTATCTTATAAATTATTGAAATGACCTACAAGAAAACGTTTTTGTGGATTTATTTCGAGGTATAACTGGTTATTAAGTTCATTGGCTTGTTTTGTATGATGATTTTTTTTGTCTTTTTTATGTTTTTTTTGTTACAATAGTTAATAAATTACTGAAATTACCCACAAAACACGTTTTTTACGGATCTCATTTGATGTATAACTAGTTGACTGTCCTTAAACGCATTGACTCCTATTTTTTTAAAAGTAAAATTTGGTTTTATTTTTTGTGTTTTTGGGTACAATATCTTTTAAATCACTAAAATTACCCATAAGGAAACGTTTTTCACATAATTCAGTTGATATATAAGTGGTTGCCTGTCATTAGGTGCATTGACTTCTATTTTTTAAAAGTAAAATTTGTTATTGTTTTTCGTGTTTTTGGGGTTCAATATCTTATAAATTATTAAAATGACCCACAAGAAAATCTTTCGATGTGTAACTGGTTATTAAGTGTATTGGTTCGTTTTTTTGGATAATATTTTTTTGTCTTTTTTTTTGTTTTTTTGGGTACATTAGTTGATAAATCGCTGAAATTAGCCACGAAATATGTTTTTCACGAATTTCATTTGATGTATAACTAGTTGACTGCTCTTAAATGCATTGACTCCTATTTTTTTTAAGTAAAATTTGTTATTGTTTTTTGTGTTTTTGGGTCCAATATCTTATCAATGACTAAAATTACTCAAAAAGAAATGTTTTTGCGCATTCCATTTGATATATAAGTGGTTTCCTGTTATTAGATGCATTGACTTCGTTTTTTTAAAAGTAAAATTTATTATTTTTTGTGTTTTTGAGGTACAATATCTTAAAAATTATTGAAATGACCCACAAGAAAACGTTTTTATGGATTTCTTTCGAGTTACCCATTAGTTGATCACTGAAATTAGCCACGAAATACGTTTTTCACGCATTTCATTTGATGTATAACTAGTTGACTGCCCATAAATGCATTGACTCCTATTTTTTTAAAGTAAAATTTGTTATTGTTTTTTGTGTTTTTACCCACAAGGAAACGTTTTTCACGGATTCTATTTAATGTATTAGTGGTTATCTGTTATTAGGTGCATTGACTTGGTTTTTTTTGAGGTACAATATCTTACAAATTTCGACATAAACCACAAAAAAATATTTTTATGAATTCCATTCGATGTATAACTGTTCATTAAGTGTATTGGGTCGGTTTTTTTTTGATGATTTTTTTGTTTCTTTTTTTGTTTTTTTGGGTACAATATCTTATAAATTGCTAAAATTACCTACAAGGAAACGTTTTTTACGTTTTCCATTTGGTATACGAGTATAAGTAGTTGCATGTCATTAGGTGCATTGACTTCGTTTTTTTAAAACTAAAATTTGTTATTGTTTTTTGTGTTTTTGGGTACAATAGCTTTTAGATCACTAAAATTACATACAAAAAAATGCTTTTCACGGATTTTATTCAATGTAAAACTTGACTGCTCTTGATGCATTGACTTTTTATTTTATTTTTTACTTTTTTCTTTTTGAAGTAAAATTTGGTATTGTTTTTTTGTTTTTAGATACAATATCTTATAAATCACTGAAATTACTTACAAGAAACGTTTTTTAGGTATTCCATTTGATAGTAATTAGTAGTAATTGTCTGTCATTAGGTGCATGACTTCGTTTTTTTAAAAGTAATTTTTTTTTGTTTTTTTTGCGTTTTTTGGGTATAATATCTTCCAGCTAACCTAGTTAATATTTTCCCCCACTTCCACTTTGTTATTTACTTTATCGTCGCAACCTCCACGTTTTATAAATCCGTCATGAAGCTCTTTGCCTTGTCTATTAAATTAATAAATCTGGGATTATGCACGAGGGTGGCATCACTTGCCCTTGTACTAAAATTAGCCCTCTTTCAGTAAAAAAAATGAAAATCTTGATACCACAACCGACTTTGGTAAAGTTTAGCGACTTTCGTCGTAAATGGAGATCATCGAGACAAGGTCTCAATATTTCTAGGTTTTTATGCATGCGCCATCGCCCGGAAAACCCCGGAATATGCATCAAAGTGTCGGGAATATCCGTCTTGAGCCTCGGTGATATCATTATACAAAAAGGATTTTCGAGGGAGAATTCGTGCAATTTGAAAAATTTTATTTGTGAAAACATGAACAGAGTGTGTGCGACGAGTAATTAATTTAAAGTGTGTTTTGTCCCGACTTGTAATTACTTCCATGAAACTTCAAAGCCGAATTTCCAATTTATTTAGGCTCGTATGCGCGCTTTCAGGACTTGCTCCAAGGTTTTATTTTAATAAATGAACTCTGCTCTCGTGAAATTTTCTTTCAATTCGAATTTAAAAATAAATTTGGCTAATTTCAGCCGGCGAACGGACGAATCGATAGCACTTAACCCTCAGCTCCTAAATCAATGAAACTGAAAAAGTTAAATATCAACTGGCTGAAGAAAAATCAGGAATAATTAATTAGGAAAGCGGGAAATTATAATTGTTTTTAAAATTTAAATTCGCAACGGATATATTAAACCCTCAAGGACATCAGATACGACATAAATTTAAATATTTCAATATTTCAAACAGAGTGGGCGAGGGCAAGATTAAAAAAAAAACGAGCGACAACAGGTGTTTCGCGTTTATTTTTCATAATTACAAAAATTAATAACAAACACAGTTGACACTTGAAAAAAATAAATTTTTTCGAAGGAATTTCGGCCAAAAACTAGTCCATTACCAGATTGTACTTTAATAACAATAAAAATATATGCACGTGATAAAAGCTTGCAATGGCCGTTGTTAAATTCAGTAATAAAGCTCACCTCTATATTAAGTTAATCAAATAACCAGTAAAGTATTATACGCGAGTCCATCAGTGTTTTATTTTTTTCTCACAAGATAAAATCGTTAAAAACCAAATTACCTCCAAACCCAAATTAATCAAATTGCAAATTTAATGTACGTAACACGAAACTCGACGCAACATCAAAGTCACGTTTAATTGTTAAAAGTACATAATGTACAAAAATCTTCAAAGTTGCTTTCAACAATTTGCAAACAGCGATCTTCCTTTGATTATGTATTTATTTAATTATAACAAAATTAGATGGTGTCTCACTCAAACTCGTTAATTAACTAGTAAAAACGCAATGGAGATCGATTTTGTTAAGGGGAAGTAGGGAAAGTCAGGGTAATGACAGCCACTGGGGTAATTTTGTAATTTTGACAAACATTTACGAGTCAGATAGTCAGGTGTGTACGGCGGCGAGCCGCAAAGCCGCGAGTCCCCAATAATTTTTCCAAAAGATTTTTTTAAATAATAATAATAATTTATTTCCAACAGACTATAAAGTCTATAGAAAACAAAAGAAATAAGCAAGTAAAAAAAATAATTACAACAGCAAATACAAAAAATTATAAGGAAAGGTAAATAAGAAGCTTGACCTTTACTCATTTATAGTGAAATTTATGAAAAAAGATGTCCAGATCTAAGTCTTTAATACTGTTATACAGGGTGCGCCAGAACTCGCGCCCCAGAGAAAATTTTCAAGTAAGGTAAGATACCAGGAACATGAAAAAAATGTTTTAAAAATTCCATCTGTCAAAAAATTTTGACATTTATTTTTTGACATTTGACATTTTTTTATATCTATTTAATGATACTGATGATCTTGTATATGTTTTTTTACAATTATATAATAAAGGGACAAAAATTTTGCCAATAAAAGCCACAAATAACATTGGACAGAGTTACAATTTAGGATACAGCTTTCTTTTTTCCTCTTTTAATAGCCTATTGCAAAAAAACTTGAAAAATTATTTTTCCAACAGAAATAAAATAGATAAAAATTTTTTAACATTTTTTCCATGTTTCTGTTATCTTACTTTATATGGCATTTTTCTCTGGGGCGCGAGTTTTGGCGCAGACTGTATAATATAAAACATTTAAAAAGAGGTGAATTAAAGTGATGGAAAGTATTTACTGAAGAATAATAAATTGTAAAAAGATTTTTGTTCAGTTCAGAACACAAAAGTTTTTGAAAGAAAAACAACACAAAATACATTTTTTCTTCATTCACATTATGGAAAAGATCTCTCTGGTCACAAAAATTTTGAAATATAAATATTTAGCGAATTTTCTTTAAACATTTTCTAACATGTTAATATAAATTTCATAATAAGGACCACAAATAACACAATAATATTCAAGCCTGGATCTTACAAGAGCATAAAATGACATATTAATACAGGAAACACTAGTAATTTTTTTTTATTTTTACATATCAAGCCTAAGGTTTATTTTAATATTAAAAGCCAGAATACAGGGTGTCCCAGCGAGTTGAAAAAGTCCATTAGTGACCTTTAAAAGCGTAAAATTAAAAATATATAGAACATTGATAGATACTAATCTAGTCCATCACTTAAAATTATTTTCAACTATACAGCGTGTCTCAAAAATAAGTTACAATACAAACTTGTGATTTTTTAAACGAAACACCGTATGTTTTTTGGCATTTTTAGATGTAGGTTTTTAAAACAATATTTTTACGCAAAATTTTTATTAGTCGATTTCGCTTAGTTTTAGAAATAAGGCGTTTTTTTGACGAAAACATGCACTTTTAAAAAATTTATTACACGAAAACTAAGACAGCTAGAACAAATTTTTTCATACTTCTACAAAAAAGAAAGTACAGAATTTAATGCCGTAGCAATTTTTTAGTGTTTTGCATTTGTAAAGATTAATAAATTAGGAAGTTTGTTAAAAGTTATATAACATCGGATTCAATTTAACACAAATGTAATTATTAAGTGATATTTCTTCCATATCTTGTGCAACTGTGCGCTTTTTGGCTACTAAAACAATGGTAATTATTTTTTTTAATGTTTAACATTAAATATCTTTTCAGTTATTAACTATAAACAATTTAATAATCTTTTAAATGCAAAAACAATAAATAGGGTGTTCTATTTAATTTTTTTAAGTTATTGAACTTTTAACAAACGCCTTAATTTTTTTATCTTTGCAAAAAAAAATGTTACAACCTTATAGCTTGTAGTAAAAAATATATTTCTAAATCTCTTAGTTTTTGTGTAATAGATTTTTAAAAAGTGCATATTTTTGTCAAAAAAAGTCTTATTTTTAAAACTAAGCAAAATCGACCAATAAAAGTTTAGCTTAAAAACATTGTCATGAAAATCTACATCTCATTTAAAAAAAACACAAGTTTGTATTGTAACTTATTTTTGAGACACGTTGTATAGTTGAAAATAATGGCCAATATGTATTGTTTTTACCATTTAAAGAGTTTTTTCAACTCGCTGGGACACTCTGTAAGTCTATAATTTCGAAAATACCGCCATTATCTTTAAAGTTTAGGTTGGTAGCGGAGCGATGGACGCCACCTCGTGACAGTAACAATAACTTAATCAGTCAAGACTGTATATAAAAGCTTGTGATGTTATTTCCAATTCAAATGAAATTTCGTTGAGAAAATGAATCGATAAGCATTACAATATCTAGCGTGACAGAATAAATTATCTATTGTTATTAACACTATTATTATCGCATTTATCAAAAGAGGCAATTTGGTGTGAATGGAAAATTTAAACTGTTTTACTATTAATCAGTGTTGGCTTTGGTCGCATTTATTTACACCTTTGCCGGCTATAAATTTTTTAAAATGGCAGCCTATCTATTTTCGTAGCCATTTTTGTCGACATTTTAATTGTGCCTTTATCGCCAGATTGTCACTTTAGGTATAATAATGGTTTATATCGAATCGACGTTTTTAAATATTGCCGCCATAAATTGGCGTGTTGTTTAAGCCACTTTCAGTTCCAATTCTGCCTAAATAAGTTACAAAGTCGCGTTAATATAATAACTCTCGAATCCAATCTGTGGATGCTATGAGTTATAGTAGCTGAACAAAATTCTGATCGAATCCGTTAATAAACTTTGCTCGACGTTTTGAATCAAAACAAGCAATGAAATATACAAAGTTGCGTAGGAGTTCTAGTCTTAACTTGATTAATGCCCCTATATTGACATTTAGTAACGTCACTGTTCCAATTCCAATTTCGAAGTGAAAAATGTCGAGGCGGTTTTATTTTCGACATGACATCGCATGTGTTGGTTTTTCTCGAGGGTATTAAGAAATTAAATTCGCTTTGTCACACCTGACACAACGACGATTTTTAGGACAAACAAAGAAAACACAACTTTTAGCTATTTTAGGAATCAGTGGCGTATCCGAAAATTTTGACTAGGAGAGAGGGACACTCAACTGGAGTATAAACTAAAAGTTTATACATACAGGGTTAACCAACTTTTTTTCTTTAATTATTTGCTTCCAGAATACAAATTAATAAAAATTATTATAAAAAAAATCTGATAATTCTTTGAGAATGTAATTTTGTTTTTTTTTTTGAGTTACATATGTGATTTTTTGGCAACTTATGTAAACATTTTTGATAAAAATTAGATATAAGGTAGATAGTTGTAATCCTTAGATCATAGCTGTCATAAAAAATCTCAAAACTTTCAATAATTTTGAGAAATTTGAAAATAGTACTTTATCATTCATCAATTAATTTTTCCAAAAAATATACAGGGTGAATATAAAGTATGGAACCAAGCGGTTTTTTTAATCATTTGCCTCCAAAAAAAAAACAATTACTATAAATTAAAGTAATATACAACAAAATTGTTTTGTTTTTGAGTTTTATGTATGTAATTTAAGTATGAATTTTTTTTTGAAAAAATTAAATATAAAGTAAAAGTTGTAATCCTTAAATCAAACCCTTCATGAGAAAAATGGTTTTATAGTGGGATGCCATTTAAATGAATTAATTTTTTTTTATAGAACTCAAAAATAAAAGAAATTTAGAAAAATTTTATCGTTGACAAAACCACATTTTTATAGTACTTTATCATTCATCAACTAGTTTTTTCAAAAAATAAATAGTTTAAGCAAAAAACGTTTGGTTCGATACTTTTTATTCACCTGGGTATACTTTAAACAAAAAGCGTTTACAACCGAAAAATATCTAGATCTAGATATTAATTCTTAATTTTTTACTGTAACATTACAAAAATTACAAATTGAACAACCAATCTCTATTGATGGATGCAGATTTTTACACTTCTAGAAACTCACCGTTCAAGAATTACACAAAATAAAAATCTAATTAATAAATTTGAGTTTTCTTTTTATAATTACATTTTACTTTTAATATTCGTAAAAATACTAAGAAAATCATGAATGTCACTTTACATTTTGTCTAATATATCCAGC
>NW_025400983.1:2504743-2506214 GCF_015345945.1 Tribolium madens
GATGTCTTTTTGTATTTGTAGGAATTATTGATAAAACTTTTAATGTCAGTTATGACTTTTTCTACTTTGCATAATGTGAAAGTACACTTGTTTAATGCAAGTTTAAGTACTAATAGTGTAAATTTATGTAATTATAATTTTATTTTATTTACTCTTAATACACGTCTTGTACATTTTTAAAATAAACAGTGTAAAATTACACTGTATTATTATATTACATTTTATTAAAATATACAATTATCAGTTCTATATAAAGTTATGAGATTTTAAAAGTTGCAAAAAGCTGCTTTTAAGTAATTTTACTTAAAACTCGACATAAAACATTATAATGTAGGAACTGTAATTTTAAAAATATTATACAAGGTGTTGACAAAACCAAAACAAGCAAAAAAGTCTTAATAAAAATGGGTCCGCAAAGTAACAGTTTTGTTTTTTTTTGGAAAAATTTATTTGCAATTTGTTCTAATAAAAAAAGAAGTTTCTAGTAAAAATTTTAAAAATTGTCACATTTGATTTGATATCTGTTTATCAAAACTTTTTTTGTTTTTTTTGATCCATACTAAAATCTCCTTAAATATTTTACAATCTTTTTTAACACCCTGTATATGGCTGTACTAAACTGCTTTTACATTAAAACAGAAGATCTAAAAATTTTGAGATGTAATTGGTTTAAGTTCCAATTTTGTTAAATTGCACCAAAAATGTTGTGTATTTTTCAGGAAGCGAAAACTGCTATTTTAGATATTTTTCCCAAATTCTTTTTTATGGTAGGTCAATGTCAAGGTCAAAGTGTTATAATCCATACCCACCTATGACCGTGAGGTGTATAAAGTGGCTGAGATGCGGCGTGGAAGACACCTGACACTCATAGACACCGGAGTCCCGGTGTTGTGGATACTTGATTTGAAGTGTCCAGTCTTCGGAATGGGGCTGATGAATGGCTCTGAATCTCTGGTCGCTGGTGTAGGTGTACCTCCCGACCGTCAGGAGATGGACGTCGCGGTGCCGCACCCACGACACCTGCAGAGACATCTGCAATGGAGCGATAGCTCTACTCGAAAGCATCGGGTGGTGGCAGCGTGCACTCTCTCACTCAACAATGTGCCAACGTCTGTCAAATGCACAACGACATGCAATTTGCGATGACTGAGAATCCGGAATAAAGTCCTCAAATAGCGATTAACGTCCTGCTTTAGCCTTTTCAACCCCGAAATTGACTCAATTTTAAAAAATTCCGGGTGGAAGGGGTCTTTGATTTTTTCCCCCCAACAGAGAGTAAAGTGACGCTTTATTCTCTACTTTTTGATAATAATTTGGGACCTATTGCATGGACACCGACTTTTAATATTTTCAAACGTAAACTTTAACAATTAATCGTCTTTAAAACAGTACAAATAACATAAAAGATATTCTAAACATATGTTGAACTTGAGAAAATAGCTGTTTTTATTTCTATTTTTAGAATAATATC
>NW_025400983.1:2509604-2511021 GCF_015345945.1 Tribolium madens
CTTATTGTAACTTTATTCTATTTTTTATGTATACAGTAAGTTTCAAAAATGACAGCAGCACGTTTTTGTATTAATTTTTTTTTAATTTTTAAACTTAATGATATATTTTTTGCAAAGATTTACGATCAGAATAATAATTGCAAAATTTCTAAAATTTTAGTGGTTTCATACATCCAAAAATTAAAAATTTTAATTTTTCTGCCAATTTAGTTAAATTGCAAATCTCTTGTACAAAAAACAATTTTATAATACTTTTTTGTTTATTCTAGTTTTTATTAAAAAATAAATTTATTATAGTGGCTTATAACTTAGCTAAAATTGTGATAAAATGGCAACAATGTTACTCACGCTTTAGATTTATTTAGTATTTTAGGGTAGAATTTCTTGAAATTAAAAAAAAATATACAAATCTCATTGTAGATATTTGATTTAGACTGCTTTTGTATCTAATTTCAATATTTAATTGAAAAATATACAAGTTGCGCTAGAAAACGCGCTCCAGAGAAAAATGCCATGTAAGTTACAATACCAGGAACATGGAAGAATATTTAAAAAATTCTATCTATAAAAGTTTCTATTCTATTTTATAAGAGTTTCAGTTTTGACTCTATTTATTTCTGTTGGAAAAATAATTTTCCAATTTTTCTGCTACAGGCTTTTAGAAGAGGAAACAAAGAAGCAATATCCTAAATTGTAACTCTGTTTAATGTTATTTGTGGCTTTTATTTGCAAAATTTTTCTACCTTTACTAAAAAAAATATAAAAAAACATATACAAAGTGATCAGTATCATTAAATAGACATAAAAAACTGTCAAATCTCAAATTTTTTTGACAGATAGAATTTTTTAAACATTTTTTTTATCTTATCTCACTTAAAATTTTTCTTTAGGGCGCGAGTTCTGACACCCTGAATTTTGTCAAATTTATAATTTTTTATGTCAATATTAATTTAGTATATTAGAAAAAAAGTTTGGAATAAACGTCGTTAACCCTGAAAATGTAGGTAATGCCAGAGACAACTGTAGGAAGCCTAGGGCAGTTTCATTAAAAATGCATGAATAACTATTGTACCTCAAATTTGCTTTATTTTTTTTTAAGCTGGTGGGTTTAAATTTTTTTTATTTAAATTAGTCGTTCAGTTTGCTTGCTGAAGGGTTACGGCGATGTGATTATGGTTACGGTGGAATAAAGTGGAGTGGATTTAATATTGGTCATACGGTCAAATTTGCATTTTATGGACATTTTCTCTTTATTACCTCATATAAGTTCGATCTTTTATGCTCTTTACTTTTAGCATAAGTAGGCATAAAATATAGACTAAGGGCGCACTTTAAGGGTTATGTCTCTATTTTATAACAGTTTGTTTTATAAATTAAAATAATAAAAATAATAAAATGTTGTTTTTTTTTGTAAAAA
>NW_025400983.1:2511977-2514975 GCF_015345945.1 Tribolium madens
AAGTTTTTAATTTTTTGGTAATTTATTAAAAATTATTTGTTTTTTTGATACAATTTTTAAAAATAAATCAGTAAATATTTCAATCACACAAGGTGGTGCATTTCCTGCTTTCTTTATCAATTTGCGCTGAAACAAATTTTGTCGAGAAAATTTTCTCTCCGTTTCAGTCTGAAATTTTATGGTAATTTATTAAAAATTATTTTAGTTTTTATAATACAATTTGTTTAAATAAATCAGTAAATAGTTCAATCACACAAGGTGGTGCATTTCCTGTTTTCTTTATCAATTTTTGCTGAAACAAGTTTTGTCTTGAAATTTTTTTCCCCGTGTCAGTCTGAAATTTTATGGTAATTTATTAAAAAATATTTTAGTTTTTCTAATACAATGTTTTTAAATAAATCAGTTTCAATCACACAAGGTAGTGCATTTCCTGCTTTTTTATCAATTTTTGCTGAAACAAGTTTTGCCTTGAAAATTTTTTCCCCGTGTCAGTCTGAAATTTTATGGTAATTTATTAAAAATCATTTTAGTTTTTCTAATACAATGTTTTTAAATAAATCAGTAAATATTTCAATCTCACAAGGTGGTGCATTTCCTGTTTTCTTTATTAATTTTTGCTGAAACAAGTTTTGTTCTAAAAATTTTCTCCCCGTTTCTGTCTGAAATTTTATGGTAATTTATTAAAAATTATTTTAGTTTTTCTAATACAATTTTTTTAATAAATCAGTAAATATTTCAATCACACAAGGTGGTGCATTTCCTGCTTTCTTTATAAATTTTTGCTGAAACAAGTTTTGTTCTAAAAATTTTCTCCCCGTTTCAGTCTGAAATTTTATGGTATTTTATTAAAAATTATTTAAGTTTTTCTAAAACAATTTTTTTTAATAAATCAGTAAATATTTCAATCACACAAGGTGGTGCATTTCCTGCTTTCTTTATCAATTTTTGCTGCAACAAGTTTTGTCCTGAAAATTTTCTTCCCGTTTCAGTCTGAAATTTTATGGTAATTTATTAAAAATTATTTTAGTTTTTTTAATACAATTTGAAATAAATCAGTAAATATTTCAATCACACAAGGTGGTGCATTTCCTGCTTTTTTTATCAATTTTTGCTAAAACAAGTTTTTTTCCTGCAAATTTTCTCCCCGTTTCAGTCTGAAATTTTATGGTAATTTATTAAAAATTATTTTATTTTTTCTAATACATTTTTTTAAAATAAATCAGTAAATATTTCAATCACACAAAGTGGTGCATTTCCTGACTTCTTTATGAATTTTTGCTGCAACAAGTTTTGTCTTGAAAATTTTCTCTCCGTTTCAGTCTGAAATTTTATGGTAATTTATTAAAAAAATATTTTAGTTTTTTTAATACAATTTTAAATAAATCAGTAAATATTTTAATCACACAAGGTGATGCATTTCCTGTATTTTTTATCAATTTTTGCTAAAACAAGTTTTGTCCTGAAAATTTTCAGTTCCAGTCTGAAATTTTGGAATCTCCGCAATTTCGCCGATTTCGTGTGTAAATCCCGCTTCTGTAAAAACGGAATCACCTCTACAGTTTTCGTTAAGTTTACATTAGAATGCTCAATTCCGAGTACACATGGCAACGGTATTTGCGTAACAATACGGGGCTTACGTAAACTCCGGTGAATTTACTTTGATAATAATATCGTTCAGTTTACGAGAAGGCTTCATTTGCAATGTGCCATCGTCAAGATAAAAACACACTACGCTATTTACACCGATTTTTGCGACGACTCCGGTCCGAATTTCTCCGTTTCGTCTTCATCACCGGATTCGCTGATAATTAACCAACACGCTCATAAACGAGCACGACGTGATTAATGGATTTCTTATTGTAATGGCAAAGTTGCATTGTTTGAGCGAGGCGTAGCTCTGGCGCTGAGTATATTAAACGTAATTAATGCTCCGGTCTTGTGATTAATTAATCCCCGGAAAAATCGGAATAAATCGGTAAACAATACAGGCCGGCCATTGGCCCGAAAATAACCAACTGTAGAGCCGGAAAAACGACCGGAAGGAAGCAGACGGGTCACTTGCGAGACGGAAAATTAACCCTTTTTTATGCACATCAAAAACCGAGTTGTGGAGTGAAATAGTTGACGCCGTTTCCGGATTGTGAAAGAAACGGAGAATTAAAAAAGCCAAGAGCAGGAAATGTTTTTATAAGAAGAATTTTGCTCTTTTCTACTACACTAGTGAATAGAACAATGAAATAGATTGTACGTCAAAGGTTACCAACTGTGCCACACTTATTGAAATGACACAAACCATAAATCAGATCACGAGTTGATATAGTGAAGAGACAAGTCAAAGGAAATGTCACGTTTACGCACGAGCCATAGAGGCCCTGTTATTGGAGCTAGATTTTTGCAAGTTGGCCGTTTTTCTGTTTTAGATTATTGTAACAAAGATGTCACAATTGAAAAATGCCTTTTGAGCAAAAAAAAATTTTAACTTTGTGTTTTTATGTGATTTTATTAAAAACAATGATCAAATTACATTTTTTCCGAAATCGTCAATAAAGTTACATAAAATTGGCACTAAAGTAGTTCATTATACTACAATTTGGTGCATTCTTGGTTGCAAACATTAATAATTGTGTTGTTTAATTGCAAATATGAAATAAACATGTAATAAAAAGTAAGACTTTAATCTAATATAAGAACTTTAAAAATTCATGATTACTCAACATTTGAATTTTTTTTCTGGAAAATGTAAATTAAAAAAAATCTAGCACAGTTATTCTCACTATTTTTATTGTTATAAAGTCTCTTCCTTAATTTTTAGAGTCAACATTTTATAACATGCAGAATTTTAGCTTTTGGAAGTACTAATTTTTTTTTATAAATTTGACATTTTGCAATTTACACACAAAATTCTATAGTTTGCATTAAACACTAAACTTTTCACTTTAAACACAAAATATCTGACTTCTAATCTTATATAGAGTCAAAGAAAATGTCACGTTTACGC
>NW_025400983.1:2516750-2520560 GCF_015345945.1 Tribolium madens
AAATTTTTTTATAAATTCCATAATCTAAGTTCTAAACTGCATAGAGGTAAAGTTTTTAGCAAGTTATCTTCCTAAAGTTACAATTTCAATTTTTAAAGACAAAATTTTGGCTTTTGTACTAAAAATTCAAAATTCTGTATTTCAAACTCAAAATTTCGGCTTTCAAAATTTAGAATTGCGACTTTAGAAAACACTTTACTGTATACTCAAAATTTCGTTTTTTAAAGAAAAAATTTTGATTTTTTAAAGTCCACCTAGAGTACCTGACATTTTTTTGTTTGTAGATCAATGAATTTAAAATTTTATTTTTTTGCCAAAATTCCAATTTTGTCTTTACTATGCAATATTTTGAGTAAAACGAAAACAATACTGTTTCTTGAATGTTCAACATTTCCAAAAGTTTAACGATTTAACTTTTTAATAAAAAATAAGCAAAAAGTAAAAAGGCGTTTTTACAACTAACCAAAACAGAAAGCAATTGGAAAAGAATTTAAGATTTTCATAATCTATCGAGATATTGATATACAAGTAGGTAACCACTTTCTTTTTTATTCTCTAGCATAAAGAAGCCAAAGGATTTTTTTTGTTTTAGTGTTATTTAACAAAATTTTGTTTTGTTTATTAATTTTTATAATGTTGGTAAACTAATTTTTTTTGTGTAAAACGCTTTTTATTTATTATTACAATTGTCAAAGTAAACAAATAGTTTTTCTTCTGTTTTGAGGCCAAAAAACTCGACCTGAGATAATTCTTAAAACTAAAAAATAACTGAAGTTTTTGTCACAAAACTTTTTAATTTCAATCTTTCTCTCATTTACATAATTTAATTAATTTCATAGGCACAATGTCTACTTTTCTAACGATATGTTTAAAACGATAACTAGCATGACTCCGAGAAAGATTAACTACATTTTGAAAAACCTGCTCTAAATGGCTTTTGAGCACAAAAAAATAGTTTAACTTTGTGCTTTTTAGTGTAATTTTGAATAAAAACAATGATAAAATCAAATTTTTTTATTTTCTTCAATTCCTAGTATAAGAAAATCAAAAGTAACTTTTTGTTTTAGTGTTAGAAACAATTTTGTACATTTTCTATTTTGTAATAATTTCTAACATTAAAATTATTTTTTATAAAAAGCATTTTATTTAACAATTACAGTTGTTTATTTATCTTTCTCGTATTTATCCTTTAGTTTTTTTTCCTTTTTTATACATTTGAATGTTAGACTAATGACTCATTCTGTAAATAAATGTGTATTTTAAAATTTTCCTCTGTATTCACTCTTTTTTCTACTACCTACGTTATTTGCTTTGTATGTATGTTTTTTTAACTTTTTTATCTTTAACTGATTTTACTCTTGATAACATTTTGCGATAAGAGATGTAGTCTTAGAAGAGTTCCAAGTTCCAAAGTTTATCTTTCCTGTTTATCTGTCTCTCGGATTTACCCTAACAATATAAAATAAACATAAAAAATTATCGTGGTTGAAATCAAATAAAAATTTGGAAATCCACTTATGTAATATTTTTTTTAGTAAGTCTTTTTTAGTTTTATTATTTCATCAATTCTAAGCAAAAACATAAGTCTTTTTTAGTTTTATTATTTCATCAATTCTAAGCAAAAACATAGAATAATAAATACAGAGTGGAATTTTTAACTGAAATAAAATTCATAATTTGAATATAAGCGATTTCAGAAAATAGATAAACAAAAACCATCAAATGATGCGCAAAGAAAAATAAAAATCGACCAGTTTCAGGATTTTTTACAAAAATCGCTCATATTCGAAATATGAATTTTATTCCAGTTAAAAATTTCACTCTGTATAGTGTCTCGGAGAGATAGATCATTTTTTTAAAACTTGCTGTAAATGTTTTTGAGGACAAAAATAACCTTTTTAATGTAAATTTTATTAAAAACAATAATAAAATTGTTTTTTTTTCGTTATTTTTTTGTTTTTAGTTTAAGGGAGCTAAAAGTAAGTTGTTTGTTTTGAAGTTAGAAAAAAAATATTTTTCTCGGACTTACCCTATATGTATTTGTGTTTTTTCATTTTTTATTCCTATTTTGTATTAAAATCGTATTTTGTTTTGTATGACTTATTTTATAAATAAATTTAAATTTTAATTATTTTTTTCTCTTTATTTCCTGTTTTCTCTATTACATATTTGCTTTTTTTTTGCTTTATATGTTTTTAATATTTAACTCACTCGCTGGTCTGTTTCTCCTGGATTTACCTTATCAATAAAAAAATAAAAAATTGTAGTTTTGAATCAAATACAAATTTTGAAATCCACTCATATGATATTTTTTTAGTGAGTCTATGTCCAGTTTTGTTATCATTTAATCAAGTCCGGGCTCGCTTTCCACTTTCCAACTTTTGCCTATTTTGCCTCAACTTGTTTTTCTAGGCTTATTCCCGGTTTAAAATTTAATCCAAACATTTCCTGTTTTATTTTTCCAACTATCATCCCTGTTATTGCGGTTAATTCTTCTTTAATGACACCCACGGTCCTGTAATTCAGCGCCTTATGTCTTTAGAACATCCTCGCTTTGAAGTAAGTTTGCGAATATAAACTTTCTGTTAGTGTAAAGGAGTTGCAACTAATTACAAACTGCTGTGTTTGATTCACTGTTTTAAAGCAGCAGCAGAAGCAACTTTTGTAAATTAAATATTCACCGAATCGGTGTTTTAAGTCCTTGTAATTACTTCGATTACAAAGTGGCAAATGTTGCGACTGCCCTGGTGAGTAATTGCCATCGCCACCGATCGATATTCCAGTGCAAAGTTACACTAATTCGACGATTGATGCACTAGAGTGGCGGCTATTAGTTGTTTGAAGTCGAGATTTTTAAAGTTGAACTGCCAATTAAGTCTGTTTTTTTAAACGGAAATGTCAAACAGCATCACTCGCAAATTCATTCATGGTAATTTTTATGAAGAAAGTTGGTAGTTCCAGTTTTTGATTTAATTTGAAAAAAATATGTACGATTAACTCTAATTTTATAAAAATCCCACTAATTCTAATAAAATCTACTAAAATTTCAGTAATTTATTGTATTTCCATTGTTTTCAGATCCATTCCTATAATTCCAAATTAATACCAGCTTAATTTCCGTAATTCAAAATTAATTCCAATAGTTCTAAGAAATACAACGTAATTTAAAAAAAGTTATCTTGGATAATTCCAAAAAGCATTTTAGTAATTCACTAATAATTTTAGTAATTCTAAATAATCTAAATGTAATTTTAATAATTCCAAGCAATTTTGAAAAATTCCAAAAATTGCAGAGTTAACGGTCTTCGCTGTGTCAGCAAAAATCGTGAAAAAATTTAGAAACAAAATTTTTTTTAAGAATTTAACTATTTCTGAAAGAATAGCAAACACAGCGAGAAGCTGTTAGGTTTCTGAGGTAATTTAGACTTACAAAAATTGTTTTAGAATAACAAAGATAAGTTGGAATTACGAAAATTAAGTTGAAATTACAGGAATTAATTTGGAATTATAGAAATAATTCAGAAAACAAATGATTGTATTATTAAAATTACTGGAATTTTGGCGGATTTTTTTAGAATTACTGGAATTGCTTTTAAAACTACTGGATTGTTTTTAGTATTATCAAGAATATTTTTTTTGTAAAATTGAAATTAATTTGGATATACAAGAATTATTTTGAAATTACAAAATTTAAGTTGGAATTAAGTTTGAATAGTTAAGTTGGAACTGCAGACATTAATTTGAAATTACAGGAATTAATCTGAAAACAATGAATTTACTATGGATTTTTGGAAATACTGGATTTTTTTA
>NW_025400983.1:2521105-2523408 GCF_015345945.1 Tribolium madens
TGATATTAACTGCAGAAAAAATAAAATTAAATACCTATTACAAAAAGAATATAACAAATTAAATAATAAAATATAAAATATAAATGAACAGTGAACAGAATTAGAAGAAAATCAAAACGTGTATAAAATTTGTTTAAAATAAAAATAGAAGAAAAATATTTATATTAACAGCAAAATAGAAGAAGAAGAATAGAACGGCAATAAAAATAATATAAAAATGAATGGAGGGTGCAATAAGTTTTTCCAATTCTTTCGATCAGTTTTTGCTTGACAATTAAGCGTATTAAATTACAAACAAATACCTAAACAGTCTCTAAATAAAAAAATTACTTTAAACAGAAATGTAGGAGTAAAAATTTTAAGAAATTTATCTCACATTTCCAAATTTCGACTTGTTAAGGTTTTCAATCGAAAAGTCCAACTTTTAAGCTCTAAACTATAACTTTAAAACAAAGAGTTCAGAAGTTATGACTTCTAAGCTCAAATATGTAACAAGTGAAGAAAAAAAAGCGATTTTGTGAGCGAAATTTTGAGCTTTCATTGAATTCTAAATTTGAATAAAATTTGAACAAACTTTGGTTTATAATCAAAAATTTCAAAAATAAGACTTTTTTAGTTGAAAGTAAGCTTACCAAATTCAAATTGTCAATCTTTAAACTTAAAAATCAATTTCAGTTACAACTTTGAAACTTATTGTAATTCTAAAAACAGTTTACAACTTGTACTTTCAGGATAAAAATTATGATTTCTAGGCTCAAAAATATAACAAGTAGGTCAAAAAATTAACTGTAAGCAAATTTTTGAGCTTTTATAGAATTTTAAATTTGAAAAAGTGATGAAAATTTAAATAAATTTCAAAAATACGACTTGTAGTTATAAAAATTGACTTTCCATCCACATTCAAATTGTTAACCTTTGAAATTAAAAATGTGATTTTTTAACGCAGAACTTTAAATTTTAAACTTGCAAACCGAGTCAAAATATTAAATAAATTAATAAAAATTTCTAATGCTTTGCATTTTGAGTGTCACAATCTTCTCTTATTACCGCCGTTGAGTTTTTCCAATTCTTTGTACTAATAGTAGAAAAAAATCTAGTAAAAAACATAAATAGAAAAAAAAATAAACGGCTACAGCATTTGATTAAAACAAAAATAGAAAAAATTTCTAAATCGAGATTTGGATAAATAAATTTCGATTATTTGTGATTTAATTGATAAGAAATTAAAATTGTAAAAAGTATAATAAAGCATTTAAGTTTTTCGCAAATTTTATTTCACATGGCGCCAAAATCAAAATTTTGACGCACTGAATATTGTGTTACTTGATTTTTAGTAGATATTCAGTACATCTGTCTTTTTTAAATTTCCAAATTATTTTTTTTATTTTGTTCGATAGTTTTGAAAAAACAGACTTTAGTTGTCTGAAATCGAGATCTTTAAAGTAGAAACTCCCAAATTCAGTCTTAATTAAATTAGCCCATTTTGATTCGTCTTATGCTAATTTCACGGTTCGTTTATGAGCGTCTTCGACAAGCGATAAACCCCGAGTCGTCTCTTTCAAACCGTCTGGAGACGTTTCTCGCGTGATGCGACGGCTATAAGAGCCGTTCGACGGCCATAAAGATTGATGATGAACCGATTCTTTATTTTCTGTCTATACACTAGCTTGAGGGATCGCAAATTTCTCTCCGATTTTCCTCTTTTGATATTCAAGTCCGAGTTTCGCATCAGTCAAAGTCAGCATTTGGGATTTCTCTCTCAGTCATCGCAACTTTACGATAGATAATAACCACTTACCGTTCTGTTGGCTAAATTCTTCACTCTGCAGTTCAAGTAGGCGGTTTTGCCGAGGAGAGCGGTGACGTTCTTGGAGGCGGCCGTGTCGAAATGGGGGCCGCGGGAGGACGACGAGTCCGAGACGGTGTTGCCGGAGCCGCCCCCAGATTGCACGGCACACATCACTGCAAAAATTAAGCAAAATGAAGCATTTTGGGGGAATTTCGGTTGCGGGGTTGGCAGCATTTAAACACCCGTTTGAGTGCTAAAATATCAAATTATTACACAAAAAAAAAACAACTCGATAAAATTATTATTTAAATTTTGTCACAATTACATTTCTTTTTAATAAAATGAGCCCAAAATAAAAAAAATACATTTTGTGTATCTTCTGTTTATTTTGTTTTTTCTTTACACGCCTATTATTGAATTAACATTTTTGTAAATTAGGTTTTTATATAATAAAATTAGTCAAGCTACAATTTTTCCAAACTAGTCTGTAAAGAGGTACTTTTGAAATTAAAAA
>NW_025400983.1:2525428-2529617 GCF_015345945.1 Tribolium madens
CTATTACTGTTTCAATAATATTTTATTTTTCTTTTGTTCTTTTTCTCATATTTTATTCTTGTTTGATTAAAATTTTATGCTCATTCTAACTTTACTCTATATTTTTAACATTCCATGTAATATAAATATGATTTTTAATATTGATTTTTTTATTTCTAATACTCTTCGTTATCAAAATCTGCAGTATTTTGTCAGCTATGAAGCCAAAGTTTGGCGAATACCGAAATCGAAGTGACTATCTCAAACTTTCTCCGTACTTAACTTAATTGGTATTGGGAACAGTAACAAACTTTTACCACTTGCAAACTTAGCGTTTACGCTACTATTAAACTAATGTGACATTTCACAAATAATAATAAAATGTGCAGTCGTGTTAAATGAGCAAAAACTATCGAATTTTTCGAATGAAATGAACCGAGAGTGTTTCAGCATCAAAGCGTCAAAGAAGTTGTTTAAGTCGACTTGGCCCATTAGGGTTCAACAAGGCGAAGCTAATTAATTAACTGGCTTCTTAAACGAATTTTATTTGTTAGCTGAAATGTTCCGTGATGAGAAATTAATTGTGTTATTAAATTAGACTATGTTTTACTACTACAAGTTCAAGAAACTTCGAGATCGTTTATTGTAATTCGGGATTAAACTCGAGCGAAGGTTATTAAAACTTTGCTTTTTGTCCCGGATACAAACTAGTTTTGCGCAATTATGAAAAAATGGTGGATGCGCCGGGACCCCATTTAAAATTTATTCGAAAAGTTGGAACACATTTTTGTTTTCTTAGTAATTTGCTCAGGTCATTGCTCGCATTCCTCATCCATCTTCCGCCTCGACAAAGTCAACAACACATGTTTAACTTACTTATACAGTGTATCTCGCCGTTTTCGTGCGATGGAAAATCAATAAACATGAGTTCGGGAAATACAACAAGCTTCAATGGACTCCAATATCAATGTAATTTAATGCAAAGCATTTGTGTTAACTAACTTCGTGAATGCTGACATAAATGAGGGTATATCAATCCGAGTTAGTCACAGTTGACCTAAATAACTTAATTGTGACGATTCATGCATTATTTCACTGTTTAGAGTTGCAAAACTGAAACTAAAAAGCTCCCAAAACGCTCAAATTTTAAATTTCGCACCTGACTGCATTTAATTACGATTATGGCGGTGATTATAGAGCGTTAATGTTAAAAGCGCGCATAATGACCCGTGTAATGATCAGTATCCCAGAATGCTGTAATTTTTTTCTCTTATACAGCGTGACCTAGAAGTGTGTGACTAGTCAATATTTTTTTTTACTTGATATTATGGCATATCGTTTTGAACATTCAGTAGATGTGTACTAAAGTGTACCATGTCAAAATGTTTTTATTGTACAGGGTGCGCCAGAACTCGCGTCTCAGAGAAAAATGCCATTTAACGTAAGAAATCAGGAACATGAAAGAAATGTTAAAAAAACTATTTATAAAAATTTCGCTGTTATGAGAGTTTAAATTTTGCACTTTGACTCTATTTATTTCTGTTGGAGGAATAATTTTCCAAGACAAAAAAATTTAACATATTAAAAAATAAATGTCAATTTTTTTTTTGTTCTATGTTCCTGGTACCTTATCTTACTTGAAATTTTTCTCTGAGACGCAAGTTCTGACACCCTATATACAGGGTATTGTATACAGAGTGGTAAACCAAAGTTATATTCTTTAAAATAGAACATTCTGTATATTCTTACATTTTTACTTTTTACGTAAAACAATAATGGTACTTTCTATAAACTGATATAGATTTTCTTGGTTTATGGTGTTTTAATTTTTTATTTTGTTTTAACAAAATATTTCGAATTTAGTTTAGTTTCTCAAAATATCAATTTTCAGGCGTAATATTAGATTTTTTTTTCTGTTTCACTAAATTTGTGGTATTTAATAATATTTTCATAAAAAACTCGTTAAATCCAAGGTGTTTTTCTACTTAATTTTCCAATTTTTTATTTTACTTTTTCTTTTTGTAGAATTCAGTGACCTTCTCAATAAAAAAATCCTGACAAAATCAGCAAAAAAATTTTATATTTGCAAATTCAGTTAATTCTTTAGTGAAAAATACAGTTTAAATTCATAAAAATAAACAAAAATAACGTATTTACAGGTTTAATTTTGCAATTTTCACAAAATATCTCAGATTTAATAAACTTTTTAGTTAAAATAAGTCCAAAAAACGCATTTTATACCTACCTAATTTTGCAAATTTTTATTTTGTTTTGTCAAAATACTTGTATTCAGTAAGATTCATTGTATTTTGTAATGTTTTTGATGGAAGCACTCTCCAAGCTCGTTACTCGTCGCTTTTTAAGAAAAAATGACATTGGGGGACTTTTTTGACTCAAATAAAAAATTAATAAAAGACAAATTTGATACAGCTTACGTCTCAATAGTATATTATTTACCGAGTGAGAAAGTTGGTTTACAATACAAGCCGTAGGCAAGTGAAATAATTTATCTCAGTAAAAATGGTCATTTCTCAGGAGTAAAAAACTCCTAAGGAAGAAATATTTGAACAAAAAAAACAAACAAATAAATTCTCAGATTAAAAAAATAGTAGATAGGTAAAAAAAACACTTGGGAAGACTGAAAATATGTAGCTTTAAAATCTCTCTAAAGCCACAACAAAATTCTAAGGAATCAATTCTGGAATTAAAAAAAGGAGACTGGAACTTCTAATAAAATATCAATAAAAAATTATAAAAAAATATTAGAAAATAACTTTCAAAATACCGAAATCAAAAGATAGTTAGGAAGACTACAAATAAATCCAGAAATACGACTTATAAAACAGAAACAATTAAAAATGTCAACAATTTTAGAATTTTTCTCCACTGTAAAATAGTATAACTTTTTCAACTGAAAACGGCTGAGAGAAATATATAAGAAGTATTTCTTTCTGTTTCAGAGTAATTCAATTTTTGGCTATGAAAAAACATTTAAACAAATTTTAGCTCAGGCACGTAAACACCTTAGACAGTGTGCCAACACGCAAAAAATTGAATAACTCATTTTGGTAGATACAACACTCTGTATTTGTTTTCACGTATGATAGCATTTTTAAGAAGTTTTTCAACAATATGCTGTTTGAACAGTAGATTTCTCGATATAATAATGGCCAGTTTGTGATTTTTTTATCTGATTCGTAAAAAACTAATATACTATATGTATAAACTTTTTTTCCTCACAATTTTTTATATAGGGCTCTTGAGTCTTGAACAACACTTTACGACTCACTAAGTTAGATATTGTGCAGAAAACTGCATTTTATATACGATGCGTCAACAGAGGGTCTCGCCACACGCAATTTGTTAAAAACATCAATGGCACATAAAAAAATGAAATAATTGAACTATACACATTTTACTTTACTACTTTTAAATAATTCACGACTGTTTGTTATCGACTTTTGATCGTTTTGGTTGCTTTATTTCACATAACAATTAATGTCAAATTAAGAATTCACCACTAAATTGTAACATCTCTAATTTTTTATTAAAAAATATGATTGCACCTATAAGAGAAAACGTTGTATTATAAACGTAAAGAAAAGTTGGTATTATCTGCTTGTGATTCCTTTCTGAAACTCGTGCTATGCACTCGTTATAATGGACAATTTTTTTACTTGTGTAATAAACTACTATTTATCGTCCGAATGAGTTAGGTTTTGCCATAAAGGACCGCTTAGTTTTCATTAGTGCGACAATCATAGTCGTGAGGGGAATTTGAGCAGTGTTCGATTCCCAGAGTGCTCGTGTAAATTTCATCACGCGAACTTCACCAGACAGGTCGCCACGTGACTATTATAATGACCTAAGATGGGGAAGCTATCGCATTCCATTCTTAGCATTTCCCTTTTATTGCGCGATTCGACAACGGAGAGCTGAATTTTTCTGAAATATCTCAAATAAGGAAAGAGGGGACTTCATCAACACTCAACAAACTCAATGACGCCAAAAAATGGTGTTATTTTAACATTTTGAAAGTGTTTAAGAACGTTTTTGAAATACATACGAAGTGTTTTCAAAAAATTTTGCTAAAACAAGCAAAAAAATTAACAAATTAGATTGCAAGATTTGCAAGATCTTATCAAAACATGCCTAAAAATTATAAAAATAAATTTAGATTGTTGTTTTGTTACTTTTATTTGATTTAGCT
>NW_025400983.1:2531338-2534245 GCF_015345945.1 Tribolium madens
AAAAATAAATTTAGATTGTTGTTTTGTTACTTTTATTTGATTTAGCTCGTTTTTGAGTGAAATTTTGTCAGAAAATAAACAAAAAAAAAACACAAAATTTGGTCGAAAATAGTGTTACTTTACTTTTTAAAGTCTTTAAGATCATTTAGCAAAAATCTTAATTTCTTGCAAAATTTTGTTAAAACAAACCAAAAAAAAACATAAAATACAACTATTATTTTTGCCCTTTTCAGGTTCTTTGCATGTTTTTCAGGTAAATACGTAATTTTGCAAACTTTCGTTAAAAAAGAGCCAATAACCTACAGTGTTAGGCCAAAAATAGTGTTATTTTTGACTTTTCGGAGCCTTTAGCACGTTTTCGAAGCAGAAGCGAAACTATATTTTGCAAAATTTTGTTAAAAATAATCCAAAAATTTATTTAATGAGGCCAAAAATTGTGTTATTTTAACATTTTTAAAGTGTTTAAGTACGTTTTTGAAATAAATACATACAAAATATTTTTCAAAAATTTTGCTAAAACTAGCAAAAAATTTAACAAATTAGATTGAGATTGGTATTATTTTAGCTTGTTTGGCTCGATTTAATTCTTAAACTACGGATTTTTTATTTGCAAGATTTTGTTAAAATATGCCTAAAAACTAAATACAAAAATAAATTTAGATTGTTGATTTCGTTACTTTTATTCGATTTACTCGTTTTTGAATGAAATTTTGTCAAAAAATAAGCCAAAAAACACAAAATTTGGTCGAAAATAGTGTTACTTTACTTTTTAAAGTCTTCAAGACCATTTTTAACAAAAATCTTAGTTTTTTGCAAAATTTTGGTAAAACAAATAAAAAAAAAACACAAAATCCAATTATTGTTTTTGTCTTTTTCAAGTTTTAAAAACGTAGTTTTGCAAAATGTTGTTAAAAAGGGCCAAAAACTTTTAGTATTAGACCAAAAATAGTGTTATTTTTGCCTTTTTCGAATCGTTTAGTCCGTTTTCTAAGTCAGAAGCAAAAAATCTACCAAATTAGGTCAAAAATTGTGTTATTTTAAAATTTTTATTGTTCAAGCATGTTTTTGAATAAGGTTTTTCGAAAAATTGGGTAAAAATTTAACAAATTTGATTAAACTGATATTATCAATTTTTGCTTGTTTTGCTCGGTTCAGTCCGTTTTTTAACCGGATCTGCAAGATCTTGTCAAAACAAACCGTAAAATTGCTAGATTTAAACTCTCATAACTTCGAAATTTTTATAGATAGAGTTTTTTAACATTTTTTCCATGTTCCTGGTAACGTACCTTATTTTTCTCTGGGACGCGAGTTCTGGCGCACTCTGTATAACGAGAGGAGAATGAAAATAGAAGAAGGTATTCAATTTTGATAAAACAAAAATAAAAAAATATAACAAGAAAAAAACAAGAAGAGAATACAAATAAAAGTAAACAATAATAACATAGGATTAGAAGAAGAATATGAAAAAACAAGACAATTATCGAAAATTTTTTTTTGGTTGTTTTACAAAAATCTAAACTATTTTTTTAGAGCTAATTATTTGCAAAACAAAGTTATGCCAACATAATTTGCAATTTAATAGCAAAAAGACAACGTTTAAATAGTTTTTTCTTTATTTGTTTTTAACAAAATTAAACTCTTGCAGAGACAAAACATCTTTTTTATGAACTTTTACTTTTTATTTGCATGAAGCACTATTTTGCAACCATTTTTGATTTCTTTTAAGACTTATTTGTAAAAAAAATTCTCAAGTTGAGCAAATTTCTGACTGTGAGGCAAAATGAAAGCTTGTGGAAAAACCATCAAATAACTCAGTTCTCGTTGATCGAAAGTTGATTGTGGGTATGTTTCAGGTTCGTTATCGTGTAAAATTAGCAGCAATGCACAAAGAGCGATCGTTATCGAAGACATTCCGTTAATGTAACAGACGCAGAACTGGAGTTTATTCACGATAATAGGATTATTGTCGAAGCAAGTTGCTGCAGTATAATTTCTCCATAATTGCAGGCAGCTAGGAAAGTTTCGAAAATCTATACGAACGGCACGAAAAGCACATTTATTTCGATTAGATATTATTACATTTGCACGCACCAAACAAATAACTTGCACACAGTGTAAAAATTCCCCCGACTTAATTGAAATCGTTCGACATCTCTCCGTTTACCAATTGCACAAAGTTTGAGTGGAAATTGTTTTCGCAAAGTTTTGCCTGTTTGTGACACTGTTGTTATTGAAAGCGCGAAACTATCATACCCGTTCGGTGCAATTTTCACAAATGACGTCCAATTTATTTCGGAAAAACAAAAAAAACAACCCCCACAAATGGACTTGTCAATAAAAATAACTCACTAAAACAAAGTGTGTCAAAACTCGTGCCCCAAATTTTTTTTTAAGTAAGATAAGGTACCAGAAACGTGGAAAAAATTTGCATTTTTTTGTGTCTATTTAATGATACTGACGATTTTGTTTATGTTTTTTTATTATTATTTAGTAAAGGTAGAAAAATTCTGCCACCAATAACATTAAACAGAGTTACAGTTTAGAATTCTAATAGTCTGTAGCAAAAAAATTTGGAAAATTATTTTATCAACAGGAATAAATAGAATCAAAGTGCAAAATTTAAACTCTCATAATTTCGAAATTTTTATAAATAGAATTTTTTTATCGTTTCTTGGGGCGCACCCTGTATGCTAATCGATACTTGGCTAATGTTTACAAAATCGAAGATTTTGTTCTTGAATGTGCAGTAAACATAAAAAATTAAACGTTTAGTTCGACCCAGTAACTGTAAAATTTCAATAAAATTCGTGACTCCTTTCACAACAGATAAATTTCGCTTAGTTCTTATTTTCTACTCTAGTTTTTAGTTTTGAAAGCAATTATTATTATTATAAAATACATATTTTT
>NW_025400983.1:2535907-2546156 GCF_015345945.1 Tribolium madens
TATTCTTTTTTTATTAAAATTTTAATTTTGTTTTAATTATATTCTATTATCTCTTCTTCGTTTATTGATATATTTTATTTTTGTTTTATTTTCTTTTATTCTTATTTCCATCAAATTTGATTTCTGTTTCAATCTTCTGCAATTTCTATTCTGTATCTGTAATAATTTTTTTTTAATTCTACCATTACTGCTTTTCTCATATTGTATTTTTGTCTTGTCCAAACTGAAATATTTTGATTTTTTTTTCAATTTTTTTCAGTTTAGTTTACTTAAAATATTCTATTTCTCTTCTAAACTATTTCGATAATGGACAATGTTTACAAAATCGAAGATTTTGTTCGTGAAGGTGCAATAAACACGAAAAATAAAACGTTTGGTTCTCCCCAGTCAACAACTGTAAAATTTCAATAAAATTCGTGACTCCCTTCACAAGAGATAAATTTCGCTTAGTTCCCAGATATGAGTTGCTTTAAATTCTGACACGAAATTTCCACAAAAACAAGTATCGATATTTTTGTGACATAAAATTTCGTTCAGAAAGTCATTATTCGCGAAAAACGCCAACAAAACGCTTCCTGGTTCTCGATCATTAATTCCACTTTACGCTCTAAAACAGAAAAAGTAACTTTTGCGGCCGCTTTACAGCATCATAGCCAAGCAATTTCAATTTAGATTGCATCGTTTATTCCGCAAGACGTGCCAAGAGCGACCTAATTGCCGAGGTCACGTTCTTGCCGAACGCAAAATTGGGCTAATCTCTGCCCTGGAGCCAAAACGGGGGTTTCCCGATTGCGAATTTTAATTTGGGCGAGTTCGAAGGGTTGCTCACACACTTCTGACATAGTTTTTATGCTCTTAAGTAAAAAAGTTTAGATTTAGGTTGCAAAAACTTAAAAAATGTCCAATGTTTTAATTGGGGTTCAAACTTTTTCACTTTTTTTACGTTTTTAAGTAAAGAAGGTTAGATTTTAGGTTGCGCAGACTTAAAAAAAACTAGTGATTAATTTTTAAAAAATTACGTTCTTAAGTAACAAAATTTAGATTTTAGGTAGCGAAATCCAAAACGAATTACTAGTGTTTAAGTTAAAATAAAATTTTCAAAGTAAAAAAGTTACTGTAAAAAAATGAACAATATATAAGTTTAAAAAATTGTAATCTTTTGATTCAAACTGCATCATTTCAATTTTTTATTTACACTTCTAACTCAGTTTCTACGTTAAAGTTGAGATTCTTTAGGTTGCAACAACTTACAAAATGTTTAGTGTTTAGAATTAAAAATTATAATAATTACCTTTAAACTTTTTTATTTTATTTTTTGACTTAAAGTTTACATATAATAAAGTTTACATATAAACTCAGTTTTTACGTTCTAAAGTAACAAAATTCTGATTTAAGGTTTGGAAAACTGAGAAAATGATTAGTGTTTAGACTTAAAAAATTCTGGACATCAGGTTCAAACCTTTTGATTTTATTTTTTGTTCACATTTCTGACCCAGTTTTTACGTTTAATAGGGTCGAGACTTTAGGATGGGAAAGTTAAAAAATTATTAGTGTTTAAGTTTAAAAAAAATTGTTTCAAAGTAACAATGTTTAAATTTTGGGTTGCAAAAGCTTAAAAAACTAAGCAATGTAGATATAGGTTTAAAAAATTTAAGCTTCAAGTAGCAAAATTTAGATTTTAAGTTGCCAAAACTTTGAAGTTCTTGTAAGTTTAGGTTTAAAAAATTGTAATTTTCAGATTCAAACAATTTTATTTTATTTTTTTTCGACACTTTTGACTTAGTTTTTGTCCTTAAGAAATAAAGTTTAGATATTAGGTTGCAAAAAGTTCAAAATAACCAGTGTTTAAGTTTATAAATAATAAGGTTTAAATCATGTTAGTTTTAAGTAATAAAGTTCTGATTTTAGGTAGCGAATACTTAACCCATAATCAGGTATAGGTTTAAAAAAGTTTTTAAGTGGTTTCAAAGTTGAGATTTTAGGCTGCAAAATCTTATGAAAAATTGTAATTTTCAGATTCAAACTTTTTTTATATTTTTTGTTCACTTGAACTTGAACTTGAAAAATGGCCAGTGTTTAGAATTTTCGTAGTTATTGCAACCAGTTGTATTTTTTTTTATCTGCAAACATTAGAAATGTGATCACTTTTATGACTAAATGTCACAAGTAAAAGTTCTACCTTTCAGCCATGGAGTAAAAGATTTAATTTTGCGCCTAAGCGTTTTTACTTTTGTCATGACATTTGTTGTCTTTTTTGAAGAGCTACATTGTAGATCATCAGTATTCGACATTTTGCACTACCAACTGCACTATTTAATAAACACTTTCGAAAATTTTAACACAAATTCCGATTCTGAAGCGTGATGTTTGTTTATGAGCGTTGTTTGATTTTATTACTTGCAAAGCGTCCTGTTTATTTACTTGCCAATTGTAGTATAGCTCTTTAATCTAGAACTGAATAAAATAGTATATGTTATTTGGAATAAAAGTAAGTTTGACACAATAAACCTTCAGCTTCGCCACACTAATTACTTTTACTCCTAATTACATAATATACTATTTTTCCTCATAATTCTTTTTTGCTTCGTGGCGTATTAGAATTAGTAAGTTTGTGATTGTCTTGAAGTTAAATCATCTCCATCTAGCCTTGAATTCAGTTTTTAAATAATTAAAGAAAAAATGTAAAAAAATCGCACTTGAGCTTATTTTTTAACAAATACGGGAATGTAAAGTTCTAGGCACAATAACCTGGTCATAATTTTGCGCCTAGGGCGATATCGGTTCGACATTTGCATTCAAATTCCATATTCATAGTCGGTATATTTTCGTAACAATCGGTTTAGGTGCTGGAAGGTGAAGTTTTATTGTCAGTTCGGAACATCGTTTTTTCTCGGCGAGATAAATACGACGGTCGACTCTCTTTATGGTCCTGTACAGGCTGATGCAATTTAAATGAGATAAAAAAAACAACGCTTGATAAATGTCCTACTTATATAAAGATATATACGAGGGTAGTCTTGTCTCGTAATGTCCTTAAGGACCCTGTAGACTGCGTCACTCTCAAATGACGACTTTTTTCGCCTCTTCAAGCTTTAAAATTAATTCTAATGTGAGAACAGAGACGAAGCTTTTTGGGAATCTTGACGAAAAACTCACGTTTTTGGATTCTCGTAAAATTAACAATATTGCATGTAGGCCATAAACAAGCGGTTTTATTGCGTTTGGAGTTCATCAAAGGAATCATGCGGAAATGGAAAAATAAAAGACTCATTTCCCGGCCTATTTTTGCCTAACTATTTTTATTTCAATCAATACGTCTCTATGTACTCAACAATTTTATGACAAATTTAAAAAAAAAACAATTTTATTCAATTTTTTGTCTATTTAAGACACTGGAAACAATTAAGTTAAGACTTTTTACTTATTTTTTAAATTTCACTACCATCTTATAAAATTTCTCTCCAATTATTTAAATAAAAAATTTGAAACTAACGGTTTCACTTTTTAAACCTAACACTAGCTGTTTTAAAAGTTTTTGCAACTTAAAACCTTAACTTTGTTACTTAGAAACGTCAAAAATTGAATTAAAAGTGTAGACGAGAAATCAAAATAAAAAGTTTAAACTTAATAATTGACCTCAATACTGGTCATTTTTTAAGTTTTTTTGCAACTTAAAAACGTAAAAATATGTGTCTGAAATTTAGACCAAAAAATAAATCTACTAATTACAATTTTTTAAATCTAAACAATGTATATTTTTTAAGTTTTGCAATTTAAATTTTAAACTTAAAAACTTAAAATTCTAAACTTAACTACATAAAAACTGGGTCAGATATTTAGACAACAAAATATAATGAAAAAGTAAAAATTTCAATCTAATGAAACCTAAACTTAAATGCTGTCTATTTTTTGTATTTTGCAACTTAAAATTTCAACTTCATTACTTAAGAACGTATAAACTGAGTCAGAAATGTTGACAAAAAGTAAAATCAAGTTGTTTAAACGTAAACACTAGCAATTTTTCAAGTTTTTGCAACCTAAAATTTAAACTTTTTCACCTAAAAACAGTTTTTGCAACTTAAAACCTTAACTTTGTTACTTAGAAACGTCAAAAATTGAATTAAAAGTGTAGACGAGAAATCAAAATAAAAAAGTTTAAACTTTACAATTGACCTAAATACTGGTCATTTTTTAAGTTTTTTTGCAACTTAAAAACGTAAAAATGTGTCAGAAATCCAGACCAAAAATAAATCTAATAATTACAACTTTTTAAATCTAAACAATGTATATTTTTTAAATTTTTGCAACTTAAATTTTAAACTTAAAAACTTAAAATTCTAAACTTAACTACATAAAAACTGAGTCAGATATTTAGACAATAAAATATAATGAAAAAGTAAAAGTTTCAATCTAAATGCTGGCTATTTTTTTAAATTTTGCAACTTAAAATCTCAACTTCATTACTTAAGAACGTATAAACTAAGTCCAAAATGTCGACAAAAAATAAAATCAAATAGTTTAAACCTAAACACTAGCAATTTTTCAAGTTATTGCAACCTAAAATTTAAACTTTGTTACCTAAAAACATAATTGTTTTAAACTTAAACACTAATTATTTTTTAAGTTTTGGCATTCTAAAGACTCGACTTTATTAAACTTAAAAATTGGGTCAGAACTATAAAAAAAAAATAAAATTGAAAGGCTTGAACCTGATTACCAGAATTTTTTAAGCCTAAACACTGGTCATTTTCTAAGTTTTCCTAACTCAAAATCGAAATTTTATTCCTTTAGAACGTAAAAACTAAGTTAAAGATATTGGACAAGAAATTAAAAAAAAACGTTTAAAGTTTTTAAGTTTTTACAACTTAAAATCTTATTTTTATTAAGAACGTAGAAAGTGAGTCAGAAGTGTGTACAAAAAATTAAAATAAAACAGTTGGAGTCTAGAAATTACAATTTTTTACTCCTAAGCAATAGACATTTTTAAAGATATAAAGCCTAAAATCTAAACTTTGCTACCTAAAAACTTAATTGTTTTAAACCTATATACTGGTTATGGTTTAAGTTTTGAAACTTATAATCTAAATTTGTCACTAAAAAACATAAATTTTTTACACTTAAACACCGATCATTTTTTAAGTATTTGCAACCTAATAAGTAATAACTGAACTTTATTTCTTAAAAACAAAAACTAAGTCAAAAGTGTTAAAAAAATGCAATAAAAAGATTTAAAAGTAATAATTATAATTTTTAATCCTAAACACTAGACATTTTGTAAGATTTTGCAACCTAAAATCTAAACTTTGCCACTTACATTTTCTAAATTTATGTTTACTTTTTAAGTTTTTGTAACTTAAAATTTAAGTTTTGTTACTTTAAAACAATTTTTTAAACTTAAACACTGCTACCTAAAATCAAAATTTTGTTTCTTACAAACGTAAATTTTTGAAACCTAAACACTAGTTATTTTTAAAGTTTTTGCAACTTAAAATCTAACCTTCTTTACTTAAAAAACGTAAAAACTGCGTCAGAAGAGTGGACAAGAAAATATACTTTTTAATTATCCTAAACTACGAAATCTAAAAGTTATATAGAGTGCGCCGGAACTCGCGCCCCAGAGAAAAATGTTAAAAAAATTCTATCTATAAAAATTTCGAAGTTATAAGAGTTTAAATTTTGCAATTTGACTCTATTTATTTCTGTTGGAAAAATAATTTTTCAAGTTTTTTTGCTCAGACTATTAAAAGAGAAAACAAGGAAGCTGTATCCTAAATTGTAACTCTGTTTAATGTTATTTGTGGCTTTTATTAGCAAAATTTTTGTACTTTTAATGGATAATTATAAAAACATATACAAGATCATCAGTATCATTAAATAGACATAAAAAAAATGTCAAATGTCAAAATTTTGAATTTTTTAAACATTTTTTTCATGTCCCTGGTATCTTAGGTATCTTACTTGAAATTTTTCGCAAGTTCTGACACACCCTATACATTACAATGGCAGCAAATGCGTAATTGAGAATTTTCTTCGACTTTTTGAAAGCTTGTTATCCGAAGCCGTAATTGCAATGATAAAGTTTGTGCGTGTGCACAATTTTCATTAATTATGCTTCGTTTTCGTCGACTTATTGATACTTTTTCGTGGAAAACTTTCCCGTGAATTATTAAGCAGACACGACTTTGCTTGTGATACACAAAGTGGGAAAACATTGGAGGGAAAAACTGAATAAACAGGAAGGAAGACAGGAAGTTTCAGGTTTACTTTGGGCCGGCGAGTTTATCTTCTAGATGCAACGATGATAAGCTTGTCGAATTTTCAGCGAGTTCAAAATCCCCATTTAGATTGAGCTCAAGGAGCAATCGAATTTGTTGTTACATTCCCGTGTTCCAATTACATTTGTCTTGATCTCGTCCTCGTGTTACCTGTTATTGAATATGATGTAGTTTCACTTGTACACCAGACACCTCATCAAGATTTGATCCCTCTGAAACCCAATTAATGACAGTCTTGTCGCCACTTTTTCATGATTGATGTAAATTCTTCCCTTGGTTTAAAAATGACAAGGGCGACTTTCTTGCCGATTGATCGATCGGCTTGTCTGTTTAGCAAACAAATTGTAACATGTTGTCTCGGTGATTGATCGAAGGTTCGGGAATAAAACGACGATGATTAACCAAGAAATTAACGATGGGACAAGCGGCCGAAATCAATTATTTGCACGCAAAACCACACTCAAGTTTAGATTATTAGACACACTCTGTGTATTCTTGAAGCCAATCCGATTTAATAACGAGAGATTTTCTCCTAACTTTGCGCAAATGTTTACTTGAGGTTTTACTAATGTTCAAGTGCCATCTTAGAGTTTAAGAATCGCTCGAAATGAATTTAATGCGATTAGCAAGACTCAGACTTTTAGGTATAAATAAATAAGTCGAAAAGGTATCTGAATCGGGTATTAAAAAACAAAACAATAAAAATGTAAAACAGGATTAACTAAAACCACATATTAAAAACGTATTGTTTTTTTGCAGTTTGCAACTGGATAAATATTGTACAAAAATAAATGTCTCTAGTTTTTTATCATAAAAACACTTTAACTTAGAAACTTAGAGAAAAAAATACATTTTTTAAAATTGCCATTCTAAACCATTTTTCTAAAAAGTTCTAAAATGCATCAGATGATGTTAAAAAAAATGAAAACAGTGTTATTTTTTTGGAAAAGTTTGCGACCTGACTAATAGTTAAAAATAAAAATTCTAAGTTTTTATATTTAAATAATCAAATATCTACAGAGAGATTTGTATATTTTTCTCAAATTTCAAGAAACTCTATTCTAAAATACTTAAAAAAAAAATAATAAAAAATACAAAATTAATGCTGTTATTTTTGAAACTCACTGTATACATAAAAAATTAAAATATAGTTACAATAAAAAAAGAAAATCAGAATAAAACATATAATGATAAAAAAGTACGAATAATGAAAAATTCTCACAAAAAATAAAAGTTTTAAAGAAAATGTTTCAGAATTAACCACAAATTTTATATATTTTTTTATAATTTAAACATTCTGTGCAAGATTTCAAGCGAAACATTACATGATTTTTTATTCGAGTGTGCGTAAAACCCTAAAAAACTCTTTTTTTTTGAGTTTTTTTGAAAAGTTGAAACAGTACCTAATATTGTATAAAAATAATCATAAAAACAATATAACTTAAACAAAGCATTACATTTATCAAGGTTGACATTTTCCAGTTCAATCGCAAACTTTTACCTGAAATTCTTTCAAAAATTTTTCAATTTTTAGTCTAATCGTGAAGCTTTTTTACAAAAAGTATACCTACTAATATAAGCTTACAAATTCAAAAAAAAAAGATCCTTACAAAATTAAAATAAAATATTAAAAAAATAAGAATAAAAAAAACAAAAATAGAATGAAATAGAAAAGTAATGTTTTTTTCAGTGAAATAAAATAAAGTCAAAATTGTGGCAAATAAATATAAATTTTAAAGAGAAGGTTTCCGATTTGACCTCAAACTTGACTATTCATGCTTAAATATAAAAATCTTTAATATTCAAATATATTTGTCTTAAATTTTAACATTTTTAAAAAGATTCGAATTTATAATTTCTATGGATATCTAGAAACCTGACGTTATTACACACCGTTGCCATTTTTATCTAAATTTCAGCAAACTAGAATAAACAAAAAAGTATTACAAAATTGTTTTTTTTGTGAAAGAAGTTTGCAATTTAAGTAAATTGGCATAATAATAAAAAAATAGTTTTTAAATGTATGAAACCACAAAAATCAATTCTGCAATTTTTAATGTTATCGTAAACCTTTTTCAGAAAAAAATATGTCATTAAGCTTAAAAATTTCAAAAAAAGATTAATACAAAAACATGTTATCATTTTTGAAACTCATTGTATCAAGAAAATATACATTAAAGTTACAATCAAAAAAAGAATAAAACAGAAAAACAAAGTGACAAAGAAATTCGAGAAATAAAAAAATTGTCACAAAAAACTAAAAATTATTATGAAAAAGGTTGAGACTTAATCACAAATTTTATAAATTTTCTATAATTTAATTCTTAGTAAGTGTTCAAGCCAAACATTGTATCAAAACTCTTTTTCTATTTAAACAAGATAGTTTTTTTAAAAAGTTTGAAACAGTAATATCGTATAAATATAATAATATGTAAGCTTACATATTCAAAGAAAAAGATTTTTGCAAAAACGTGCTAAAAAAAAGTTTTTCAGTGATATAAAATAAAGTCAAAATTGGGACAAATAAATAAAAAATTAAAGAAATGTTTTCTCATTTGACGTCGAATTTGACTAATAATAATAATAATAGGCTTATTATAAAAATTTTCGTATTGAAATATATTTTTCCTAGGAAAAATTTCAAACATTTTTATAACAATTCGAATTTAAAATATCTATGTATTATATCACAAATTTTTGTAGCCGAACTGCCTAGCATCGTTAAAAAAATAATTAAAAAATGTTACTAAGTGGTGGAAAATAAAGAATTAGTTGAAAGCAGTAAGAAACTTTGGACCAAAATGCAACTTCCCCATTTGTCTTATAATTTTAATTAAAACTTTATCGACGGTAAGTTTTTACGTTTCTTTTTTTTAATAATTCAGTCTGTGAGCGGATTGTTTTCGATCGAAACACGAGTAATTTTTGTGGCCAAATCGGCTTGCGTTTTTCTCAATCCGACTGTGGAGGCGAGATGGTAATTAGCCTCCGTTCCGGTGGAAAAGTTGGCGAAAAGCGTGAAATATGCATAGGATATTTTACAGTCTCTTTTCAGCGAGTTCAATACATTGAAAATTAATACAAGCCAACGTATGAATAAGTTTCCGAGGAAAACCGAGCTCTGAATGAAAGATATAAGACGGCATTGGGAGAAGGAGGTATTCTATGGGTACGTGCGGGCATAATGAGCTTACTCTTTCAGGGGGATTTACAGAAACGTGGAGACGTCACAATAGGATGGAAATTCGGGAGCTAAGACGATTTTAAATAAGCCGGACCTGGAATGTAACAAAGATTGGAAAAATACTGTTACGAGGACTCGAAGGGTTGCCCCCACAACAGAATGCTTCATCTACCATTCACAAAAACTTTTAACTACGTTTGCAACAACGTTATTTGAAAATAAACAAATCACATTTTTGCTTTTTATTTTTGTAGTGTAGGTAATAATAAACATTCTATAATTTTACAAATTAATAGTTTTTTTAATTGGTCAATGTTTTAAACTGTTTTCAAACAAAGGTACAAACACTGAAATCAATAAAAAAATACCAGCAAAACATAAGAAAACAACAAATTTGAAGTTTCATCTTTAAAAAAAGAAAAAATATTAAACAAAAATTGACCAACATATAAAACTTTTCTATTATGAATATAAATATGCTAAAAATTTAAGTCATACCATGATTTATCACTGTTTTTTAAGCTTTACGTTCAATATTTTTGTTGTTGATTAAATTTAGACTTTTATCTGTGAACGTCACAAAAGTGACCACTTTTATGACTAAATGTCACAAGTCACTTTTACTTTTTAGCAACGAAGTAAAAATTTGGTTTATTGTTCCAAAGTATGAATTTCAAAAGAAATAGACATTGTTTTTAGTTTATGTTCTACAATTTTTATATAATTTAAACATTCTGAACAAGATTTCATTAAGCAAACCATTGCATTTTTATTCTAATCACTAATCAGT
>NW_025400983.1:2546361-2549591 GCF_015345945.1 Tribolium madens
AGTTGGCGATTTGATTAATAGTTAGAATTTTCTATATTTTTAATTATCAAATATCTACAGAGAGATTTGTATTTTGTTTTTCAAAATACTTGCAAACCTATAATGTGAGTAACATTGTTGTCATTTTTATCTCAATTTTAGCTAAATTATAATTATAAACCACCATAACAAATTTACCTTTTTATAAATCTAAACAAACAAAAAAGTATTACAAAATATTTTTTTTGTGAAAGGAGTTTGTAATTTAAGTAAATGGGCATCAAAATAAGAATTTCTAGTTTTTAAATGTATAAAACCACAAAAATTTCAGCAATTCTGCAATTTTTAGTCTGATCGTAAACCTTTTTCAGAAAAAATATATCATTAAGCTTAAAAGTTTCAAAAAAAGATTAATACACAAACATGCTGTCATTTTAGAAACTTAACAATAAAAAAATAAAATAAAGTTACAATAAGAAAAAAAAATCAGAATAAAACAGAAAAAACATACAGTGATAAAGAAGTTCAAATAATGAAAAAATTGGCACAAAAAACTAAAAATTGTAATGAAAAAGTTTGAGAATTAATTACAAATTTTATAAATTTTATATAATTTAAACATTCTGAGAAAGAGTTTAAGCCAAACATTGCAACATTGAAATTCTTTCTCTTTTTTGAAATTAAGTCAGAAAATTACGACAAATGAATAAAAAATTAAACAAGCAGTTTTCGATTTGACCTCAAATTTGACTAATAAAAGTTAAATCTAAAAATGTTTCGTATCCAAATATAATTTTTTAATTTCAACATTTTCAACGTTTTTAAAGAGGTTCTAATATAAAATATCTAGAAACTCGATGTTTATTATACACTGTTGTCATTTTTATCTAAATTTTAGCAAAGTTGCTTACCATGAGCTTGCAACTTAATAATTAGTTAATTTTGTTACAACAACTAAGCTCGCTGATTAATGGACCAGAACGTGATATTTTTATGAAATCACGGTCTGAAAAAAAATTCAGCAAACGCAATTTCAGAACAATCCAGTCTGAAACACTTGGTGAAATGGTCCGTATCGACACACTGCGAAATCATATGAAACAAAACGTCATAAAATGCATCATTTGGCCGTGTTTTCAGCGACTTGAGTACATTTTCGCATGTCAACTGTCGCGTCTGTGCAAATAAATCGTTGCATATTGCTTCCATTTTATTCAAATTTTAAATAACTTTTAAACAATTTATTAAAACAATAAGAGAGAACATTCCAAAATTAATTCTGAAATAAGTTTTTTGTGTAAATTTAATTTACTGAAAAACTCAGAATTTGTGAGATTTTACTAAAACTAAGTAGAAAATTCTTAAGTTTACTATTTTCGATTATTTTGATGAATGTTTAATTAATCTATTGAGACAATAAATTCTAGAAATTTCGCAAAATAAAACACAATTGCAAAATTATGTATTAAGAAAGCTTCATTTTCACTTATTTTGATAAATTTAATAATTTTTTATTAAGAAACTAAATAAATTCAAAAGATTGTGCATTAGACGACAAGTATCTGTAAAATTGACTATAAAATTAGTTGTTTTATTACAAAATTAGTTTTCAAATGCGATATTTTTGCTTATTTTGATAAATTTACAGTGAAATTCACTAAATTAGAGAACTATTACTAGTGTAGTTTTTTTTCTTTATTTAGAAAAGCAAAAAGTCGAGATTTTATGAGGACAAGGTAAAAAAGAGGATTTTATCGATATTAAAGAAAACTTGAGCTGAAAAAGTCAATAAAACGTCGTTGACAAACAACACATTATTACAGAAAAAAAAATTTAGTTATATTTTACAATGAGCAGAGGCACTGGCCCGAGGCGTGGCGGCGCAGTTTGAATTTTAGCTAAACTAGTAATTTTTTGTTAAAAAAGAGCCATAAAAACATAAAGAAACTAAATATTCTGTCAAATAGTGCAAAAAATTTATTAGCGTTTTTTATTGAATATCTCAAAAGTTTGAGAAATCTTCTTAAAACAAAGTAAATCGTATGAAACACAACGTCATAAAATGCATCATTTGGTCGTGTTTTTAGCGCCTTGAGTACAATTTTGCATGTCAACTGTGCAAATAAATCGTTGCATCTTGCTTCCATTTTATTAAAATTTCAAATAATTTAAAAAAAATTACTAAAACAATAAGAGAGAACATTCCAAAATTAATTCTGAAATAAATTTTTTGTGTAAATTTAGAAGCGTTTTTACTGAAAAACTCAGAATTTGTGAGATTTTACTAAAACGATATAGAAAATTCTTAAGTTTACTATTTTCGATTATTTTGATGAATCTTTAATTTATCTATTGAGACAATAAATTCTAGAAATTTCGCAAATAAAGCGCATTTCCAAAATTATGTATAAAAAGCTTCATTTTCACTTATTTTGATAAATTTAATAATTTTTTATCAAGAAACTAAATAAATTGAAAAGATTGTGCATTAGAAGACAAGTAACTGTAAAATTGACTATAAAATAGGTTGTTTTATTACAAAATTAGTTTTTAAATGCAATGTTTTTGCTTATTTTGATAAATTTACAGTGTTTTATCAAGAAATTCTCTAAATTAGAGAAATTTTACTCTAAAAATGTAGTTTTTTTTCTTTACTTATTAAGAAAAACATAAAGTTGAAACTTTATGATGATTGATGACAAGGTAAAAAAGGGGATTTTATCGATATTAAAGAAAACTGGAGCTGAAAAAGTCAATGAAACGTCGTTGACAAACAACAGATTATTACAGAAAAAAATTTAAGTCATATTTTACAATGAGCTTGCTTGCGGCAAGTAAGCCCGGGGCTTGAATTTTGGCTAAACTAACAATTTTTTGTTAAAAGAGCCACAAAAACATAAAGAAACTAAATATTCTGTCAAATGGTGCAAAAAATTTATTAGGGTTTTTTATTGAATATCTCAAAAGTTTGAGAAATCTTCTTAAAACAAAGTAAATCGTATGAAACAAAAGGTCATAAAATGCATCATTTGGTCGTGTTTTCAGCAACTTGAGTACAATTTTGCATGTCAACTGTGCAAATAAATCGTTGCATCTTGCTTCCATTTTATTAAAATTTTAAATAATTTTAAAAATTTACTAAAACAATACGAGAGAACATTCCAAAATTAATTCTGAAATAAGTTTTTTTTGTAAATTTAGAAGCGTTTTTACTGAAAAACTTTCAGAATTTGTGAGATTTTACTAAAACT
>NW_025400983.1:2549722-2552127 GCF_015345945.1 Tribolium madens
AAATTACAAAATTAGTTTTCAAATGCTTATTTTGATAAATTTACAGTGTTTTATCAAGAAATTCACTAAATTAGAGAAATTTTACTCTAAAGTTGTAGTTTTTTTCTTTATTTAAAAAAACAAAAAGTTGAGATTTTATGATGACAAGGTAAAAAAGGGGATTTTAACGATATTAAAGAAAACTTCAGCTGAAAAAGTCAATGAAACGTCGTTGACAATTAACAGATTATTACAGAAAAAAAAATTTAAGTCATATTTTACAATGAGCAGAGACACTGMCCAGAGGCGTGGCGGCGCAGTTTGAATTTTGGCTAAACTAGCAATTTTTTGTTAAAAAAGGGCGCTAAAAACATAAAGAAACTAAATATTCTTTTAAATAGTGCAAAAAATCTATTAGCGTTTTTTATTGAATATCTCAAAAGTTTCAGAAATCTTGTTAAAACAAAGTAAATCGTATAAAAGAAAAAAATGACTTGAGTACAATTTTGCATGTCAACTGTGCAAATAAATCGTTGCATCTTGCTTCCGTTTTATTAAAATTTCAATATGCATAATCCGGTCTGACTGAAATCCGCGACCTCTTTTATTAAACTTATAAAATCGTGGATTAATCGTTATTCTCTGGCGGTTAAGCCGCAATACAGGCCAAAATTACAACCTGACGTGTTGTACGGTTATTATATTAAATAAAATACGCCGGCATGAAAGTCTACTTAAGTAATGAAAACTTGGAATTTTTCATGAGATTAGATGTGAATTTACGAGTCACTTTAAGCCAGCGCGGGGCGAATTCACTCGCCGTTTACCTAATTACGCGCAAAAATACACCAGCATACGTCATGTAATCGATTTCCGGGATTTGCTACCGGATAATTTGAAATGTTGCCAACAACTCCGGTATAGTTTGACGTTAATTAACGTTATTCCGGAGCGACTTTTACCGAAAATTTCCATATTTAATTCTATGTTTCGGCGGCTATCTTGATTTCCCGACTCAAAAACGCGAATATTAAATTATTTACGTTTTTTTTATTGCACGGTAATATTCGAATTTGCATCACGAGAAGCGTATTATTTATGTTTATGTTTATGCACTGATGATGGGCGCGTTTTCGTCCGAAACGTCCAGTGAAGGGGCACGGACGTTCAACCATCAATAAAATAAAAAAAAACCTACACTTTTAGAGTCAAATTTTCCATAATTTAGTGAATTTCTTGATAAAACACTGTAAATTTATCAAAATAAGCAAAAATATCGCATTTGAAAACTAATTTTGTAATAAAACAACCTATTTTGCAAACAATTTTCTTGTATGCACAATCTTTTGAATTTATTTAGTTTCTTGATAAAAAAATTATTAAATTTATCAAAATAAGTGAAAATGAAGCTTTTTATACATAATTTTGCAATTGTGCTTTAATTTGCGAAATTTCTAAAATTTATTGTCTCAATAGATAAATTAAAGATTCATCAAAATAATCGAAAATAAGAATTTTCTACTTAGTTTTAGTAAAATCTCACAAATTCTGAAAGTTTTTCAGTAAAAACGCTTCTAAACTGACAAAAAACTTATTTCCGAATTAATTTTGGAATGTTCTCTCTTATTGTTTTAGTTAATATTTTAAAATTATTTGAAATTTTAATAAAAAGGAAGCAAGATGCAACGATTTATTTGCACAGTTGACATGCAAAATTGTACTCAAGTCGCTGAAAACACGACCAAATGATGTATTTTATGACATTTTGTTTCATATGATTTACTTTGTTTTAACAAGATTTCTCAAACTTTTGATTTATTTAATAAATAAAACGCTAATAAATTTTTTGCACTATTTGAAAGAATATTTAGTTTCTTTGTGTTTTTGTGGCTCTTTTAACAAAATATTGTTAGTTTAGCCAAAATTCAAGCCGCGGGCTTACTTGCCGCAAGCAAGCTCATTGTAAAATATGACTTAAATTTTTTTCTGTAGTAATCTGTTGTTTGTCAACGACGTTTCATTGACTTTTTCAGCTCCAGTTTTCTTTAATATCGATAAAATCCCCTTTTTTACCTTGTCATCAATCATCATAAAGTTTTAACTTTATGTTTTTTTTAATAAGTAAAGAAAAAAAACTTCACTTTTAGAGTCAAATTTTTCTAATTTAGTGAATTTCTTGATAAAACACTGTAAATTTATCAAAATAAGCAAAAATATCGCATTTGAAAACTAATTTTGTAATAAAACAACCAATTTTAAAGTCAATTTTACAGTTACTTGTCTTCTAATGCACAATCTTTTGAATTTATTTAGTTTCATGATAAAAAATTCTTAAATTTATCAAAATAAGTGAAAATGAAGCTTTTTATCCACAATTTTGCAATTGTGCTTTATTTTGCGAAATTTCTAGAATTTATTGTCTCAAT
>NW_025400983.1:2552791-2558501 GCF_015345945.1 Tribolium madens
TTAAATTTATCAAAATAAGTGAAAATGAAGCTTTTTATCCACAATTTTGCAATTGTGCTTTATTTTGCGAAATTTCTAGAATTTATTGTCTCAATGGATAAAGCAAAGATTTARCAAAATAATCGAAAATAGTAAACTTAAGAATTTTCTACTTAGGTTTAGTAAAATCTCACAAAATCTGAGGGTTTTTCAGTAAAAACGCTTCTAAACTTACAAAAAAAACTTATTTCAGAATTAGTTTTGGAATGTTCTCTCTTATTGTTTTWGTAAAATTTTAAAAAGTTATTTGAAATTTTAACAAAATGGAAGCAAGAAGCAACGATTTATTTGCACAGTTGACATGCAAAATTGTACTCAAGTCTTTGAAAACACGACCAAATGATGCATTTTATGACGTTTTGTTTTATACGATTTACTTTGTTTTAACAATATTTCTCAAACTTTTGAGATATTCAATAAAAAACGCTAATAAATTTTTTGCACTATTTGACAGAAGATTTAGTTTCTTTATGTTTTTATGGCTCTTTTTTAACAAAAAATTGCTAGTTTAGCCAAAATTCAAACTGCGCCGCTACGCCTCTGGCCAGTGTCTCTGCTCATTGTAAAATATGACTTAAATTTTTTTTCTGTTATAATCTGTTGTTTGTGTACGACGTTTCATGGACTTTTTCAGCTCAAGTTTTCTTTAATATCGATAAAATCCCTTTTTTTACCTTGTTCTCATAAAGTCTCAACTTTTTCTTTTTTTTATTCCAGATTTCTTCTAAATTCAGAAAAAATCTACACTTTTAGAGTAATATTTCTCTAATTTAGTGAATTTCTTGATAAAACACTGTAAATTTATCAAAATAAGCAAAAATATCGCATTTGAAAACTAATTTCGTATTAAAACAACTTATTTTAAAGTCAATTTTACAGTTACTTGTCTTCTAATGCACAATCTTTTGAATTTATTTAGTTTCTTGATAAAAAATTATTAAATTTATCAAAATAAGTGAAAATGAAGCTTTTTATCCACAATTTTGCAATTGTGCTTTATTTTGCGAAATTTCTAGAATTTATTGTCTCAATGGATAAAGCAAAGATTTATCAAAATAATCGAAAATAGTAAACTTAAGAATTTTCTACTTAGGTTTAGTAAAATCTCACAAAATCTGAGGGTTTTTCAGTAAAAACGCTTCTAAACTTACAAAAAAAACTTATTTCAGAATTAGTTTTGGAATGTTCTCTCTTATTGTTTTWGTAAAATTTTAAAAAGTTATTTGAAATTTTAACAAAATGGAAGCAAGAAGCAACGATTTATTTGCACAGTTGACATGCAAAATTGTACTCAAGTCTCTGAAAACACGACCAAATGATGCATTTTATGACGTTTTGTTTCATACGATTTACTTTGTTTTAACAAGATTTCTCAAACTTTTGAGATATTCAATAAAAAACGCTAATAATTTTTTTGCACTATTTGACAGAATATTTAGTTTCTTTACGTTTTATGGCTCTTTTTTAACAAAAAATTGCTAGTTTAGCCAAAATTCATACTGCGCCGCCACGCCTCTGGCCAGTGTCTCTGCTCATTGTAAAATATGACTTAAATTTTTTTTCTGTTATAATCTGTTGTTTGTGTACGACGTTTCATGGACTTTTTCAGTTCAAGTTTTCTTTAATATCGATAAAATCCCTTTTTTTACCTTGTTCTAATAAAGTCTCAACTTTTTGTTTTTCTAAATACAGAAAAAATCTACACTTTTAGAGTACTACTCTAATTTAGTGAATTTCTTTATAAAACACTGTAAATTTATGAAAATAAGCAAAAATATCGCATTTGAAAACTAATTTTGTAATAAAACGACCTATTTTAAAATCAATTTTACAGTTACTTGTCTTTTAACGCACAATCTTTTGAATTTTTCTAGTTTCTTGATAAAAAAATTATTTAATTTATCAAAATAAGTGAAAATGAAGCTTTCTTAATACATAATTTTGCAATTGTGTTTTATTTTGCGAAATTTCTAGAATTTATTGTCAATTGATAAATTAAAGATTCATCAAAATAATTAATAAATAAATTAATAAATTTCCATATTTAATTCTGTTTCGACGGCTATCTTGATTTCCCGACTCAAAAACGCGAATATTAAATTATTTAAGTTTTTTTTATTGCACGGTAATATTCGAATTTGCATCACGAGAAGCTTGATGCTAAATTTTATTCAATTATTTATGTTTATGTTAATGCACTGATGATGGGCGCGTTTTGGTCCGAAACGTCGAGTGAAGGGGCACGGACGTTCAACCATCAATAAAAACGCGTCTAAGAGAGACGAAGCAATTTCCTGAAAAGGGAATTGTCAAAATGAAATATCTGCTATATTTCAGACGGTCCATGCAAATACCTGTGTTTCTGAAAGCAACTTCGGTTTAAAGGAGTGCTTCCCGCAGGATTTATGCAGGCTGGGAGTACATTTACGGATTATTTAATCCTCTCGAATGACCACGAGAAATGCTCGAAAAATTCAGATTTGAGGGATTGGGGGTGGTTTTCAGGAATAAACTCGGATTTGGACGAAAACGAGGGTTTATTTGGAAAAACAAAAGAGTTGCGACTTTGTGATGACATGGCAAAAAGGAGATTTTATCGATATTAAAGAAAACTTGATCGAATTTGGCCGTTTTTAATTGAATTTCTAATCAAAGTAACTGTGATTCTGAAATTAATTTGGATACAGGGGTAAAAAAGTCAATGAAACGTCGTTGACACGCAGCAGATTACAGGAAAAAATTAAAAAAAATTAAAGTCACATTTTACCAGAGACGCTGGCCGGAGGCGTGGCGGCGCAGTGACATAAAATCTCGCTTTTGACAAGTAAGCTCGGGGTAAAAACTTTGGCCAAACCAACAATTTTTTGTTAAAAAACATAAAGAAACTAAATATTTAGTAGCGTTTTTTTACAGAGAATCTCAAAGTTTGAAAAATCTTGTTAAAGCGAAGTAAAAAAATAACCAAATTAAACTGTCTACTAAACTAAATAAAACGTAAAAAAAATTCTTAAACAATAAGAAATTTTTTTGTAAATTTAGAAGCGTTTTTCCTGAAAAACTCCTAGAATTCGTGACATTTGACCAAAACTAAGTAGAAAATTCTAAAGTTTATTACTTTCGATTATGTTGATGAATCTTTAATTTATCTCTTGAAACAATAAATTTTTCAAATTTTGCAAAATAAAACACAATTGCAAAATTATGTTTAAAAATCTTTGTTTTCACTTATTTTTCTAAATTTAATAATTTTTTTATAAGACATCAAAAAAACTTAAAAATTATGAATTACAAGATAAGTAACTGTAAAATTGACATTGAAATAGTTTGTTTTCATTACATGAAGAGCATTTTTTACATAAAAACTGAATAAATTATAAAATATTGCGATATCGAAGCAAAAATTACAAAATTAGGTTTGAAATGCGATATTTTTGCTTATTTGATAAATTTAGAGTGTTCTATCAAGAAATTTATTAAATTAGAAAAAATTTGCTATAAAAGTGTATTTTTTTTATTTTTTACCAATGTTGTCTCTCTTTTGTTGTTTTGATATTTTGCACTACTAACTGCACTAGTTAAATTAAGAAATAAATTCAAAAATCTTAATAAAACTCTGATACTGAAGCGTGATGTTCGTTTATAAGCATTGTTATGATTTCATTATTTATGATTTCATTACTTGCAAAGCGTTCTGAATATTGTGTTCATTTACTTGCTAATTAAGTGTTGATCTTTACTCTAGATCTGAATACGTTTTATTTATTTAATATTTTTTTGCGTTTTATTTTATAATTGTGCTGAAACGCTTAACAAAATTTAGCTTGTCTTTAACCAAAATTTGCGAAATATTTATTGGGTTATTCACTAAAAAAACGTGCTAAAACCTTAAAAAGAAACAAAAAATATGTTATATATTCGCAATTCAATTTTGTATTTTTTTGGCTAATAAAAACATAATTTTTTAGTCAATTTGTTAGTTTTTTGACTTTTTTGATAAATTTTGAAAGAAATAATAAAAAGAATAATAAAACAAACTAAAAAATAAGTTTTTATTTTAACTTTAAAATAACATTAGTTCACTTGGATATTAAATCACTCATTTGGTCGTTATAAAAATCATTACTATATTAATACACAAGTTAAAGTTTTTTCAAAACTCCTACCAACCTAATAGTAGTTACTAGACCTAATGGTCACTAGACTATTGAAACAATGATGAATTAAGCTTAACTGACGTTTTTATAGATTAAAACTAAAAACATTTTTACTTTGAAAAAAAATGTAGTAAGATGCAGTAAAATGCAACTAAAACACTTACCAACCAACTTTATGAAATAAATTATTCTACAATCCAAAAATAAAACATTTTTTAACACAATTGTTTAATTGGTTCATTTTTTTAAACAAAATATTTTGTTTTGAAATTGGAGTAAAAAAGCACTTTTAACAAATTGAGATTTCTTCAGCTCCCTGACTAGACTATTAAAACACTTAATTAAATGCTTTAACGATGTTTTTATTTAGAAAAATAAATTGTATATAGAGTAAAATACAACAGGAATTTAGAAAAATAAATTTTAATAAATAAATTCTACTAGTCTAAAAATAAAACATTTTATTTATTTTCTGAGTGAACTTTTATTCCTTCCCTAAACTGTTGCCAATCTTAGGCAAATAAACATTCCTAGACCTTTTGGGTGCTTTTTTTAATCTTCAGATTTTTTTTTACAATTTATTGATAAATTTAAAACAATTTAGACATTTGCTTGAGACGAAGAATTTTTGCGTTTTTTGCATTATTTTGAGCCGGTTTGAGCGATTAGCTTCATATTTATCATTTCTCGAACAATATCTAAAAGCATTTGCGACGTTTCCCCGTTCCATGTTCACAATTCTCTCTTAAAACGTTCGTTTTCTGCGAAAACAAGATTTTAGTAAAGTTAAGAGTTGATTTATAGACTGAAATAGTACGAAACTTAGCTCATCGCGGCCTCTACAGAACAGATAACAAAGAAGCAATTAACGTTTATCTCATGAAAAATATTACAATTTCATTGGTTGTCTGCAAAGATACCGTCCGAGATTTTTCTCGGAAAGTTTCCCAAAATAATTAATTAGTTTGCGATCGTTTTCTGGCGCTGACACATCAAAGCTCGCTTCCGGGAATCTTAATAATGAGCTTTCGTGTGTATAAATTTCTTGTCTATAATTCAAAGAGAATTACAAAGCATTACGATTGGAGATTTTTTAATTAAAATAGAGAAACATCAGCTTAACATTAGGTACAAAGCGCTATTGTAGTGAGCTTTTCGCTTCATGGAATTTATTCAAAAATGCCTCAAATGGTAAACTTGAGTTGAAAAAATTTTTAAGTTTACTATTTTCGATTATTCTGATGAATCATTAATTTATCTATTGAAACAATAAATTCTAGAAATTTTGCCAAATAAAGCACAATTGTAAAATTATGAATAAAAAGCTTCATTTTCACTTATTTTAATAAATTTAATAATTTTTTTATCAAGAAACTAAATAAATTCAAAAGATTGTGCATTAGAAGACTAGTAACTGTAAAATTGACTTTAAAATAGGTTGTTTTAATACGAAATTAGTTTTCAAATACGATATTTTTGCTTATTTTGATAAATTTACAGTGTTTTATCAAGAACTT
>NW_025400983.1:2560698-2575551 GCF_015345945.1 Tribolium madens
AGAATTAGTTCTGATATAAGTTTTTTTTGTAAATCTAGAAGCGTTTTCACTGGAAAACTTTCAAAATTGGTGAGATTTTACCAAAACTAAGTAGAAAATTCTAAAGTTTACTATTTTCGATTATTTTGATGAATATCTATTGAGACAATAAATTCTAGAAATTGTGCAAAATAAAGCACAATTGCAAAATTATATCTCAAAGACCTTAACACTTATTTTGATAAATTTAATAAATAATAAATGTACAAGATCATGCCATAATAGGGCAAAAATTACACAATTAGACTTCAAATGCTTATTTTGATAATAATTTCTTGTCTAATAATTCAAAAAATATTACAAAGCCTTACGATTGGAGTTTTTTAATTAAAATAGAGAAACATCGGCATAACATTAGGTACAAAGCGCTATTGTAGTGAGCTTTTTGCTTCATGAAATTAATTCAAAAATGCCTCAAGTGGCAAACTTGAGTTTCTGTCGGTCACCGATTTGTAATTGAAAAAAGTTTTTGTAATTTGTGTTCCAGCTGTAGTCGATTTCTCCTTTGCAAATATAATTTCCGCGTCTTGACAATTAATTTATGAAAAAAGCGATGCCTCTCCTTAATTAAATGGAAATGAAACAAGAAAAACAAGGGAGATTCTTTATCGGTGAGCTCATCTGCGCCCTCTTTGTCCTATTTGTCGCCCTGAAAATAACACAAGATTTTTAAATCGCAACTTTGTCAATGTCAAAGACAAAGTTAAATTGAGATGAACTTAATTAGACACTTGAAAATTTTGTTACAAATTTTATAAACTAATTTGCCTGTACTCACGTTTACACCTCCTTTGAGAATTTAGATAAGTAGTTTCCTTATTAGTTTCGCGAAACAAAATTTAAATAATTTTCGAGGTGGGGAATAAAATTTTATCTTGAAACGTAGCCAATACACAATGCATGACAAAATATAATTATCGATGGAGCTTTTGTTTGTGTTTACAATACTGAAATTTGCAAACAATAGGCTTCCAGTAGAGATAACAAAAAATTCAAAACTTTGCTCATTATCTAATGATCACTCATCCTTTGTTAAACCCAATTCTTGTAACACAGAATGTAATAAATGTAAAAGCTTCCTTCCACATTTTAGTCGAGAAAACACAAACTATGGCTTTATGGAGATTGCAACGGTCGAGTAAGACCCAAATGGACGATTTCGAGAAAATTTTAAATTTTATTTGCTGGCTTTTAGCCAAACAAAGCCATTTTTGTCATTTTCCTGCACTAATTTTATATAAGCTTTAAATAAATCAACTTTGCAAATCTCTAATGCCCCAAATGTTGTATTAATAATAATTGACCAACAATTCAAATTAAATTTTTCGTATTTTCAGTGTCATCAAATTCGATAGACTAACGTTTTATGCACGCAAAATGATTCTAAAGATTCAAAAATAGTCAAAAACGTTATTCAAAAATTTTCACGTGTTTTTATTTTATCTCTGGTTAAAGTATATTGTGTTATACTATTTCTATGTAAAATGTTTCAGGAAGTCGATTGATGTCAAGAAAACCTCAAAATTCTTGATAGTTTAGAAGTTATTATTATTGAATTATATTTTTATATTTTACTAAAGCGTGATAGCTTGATAGCGATAGCAATTGTTTTTTTTCTGGAAATTGTTGAAAAATTTGTAAGCACTAAAAGTAAAAAACGGCAAAAGGTGGAGATTGAGTGAAAGTAGGAAACAAAAATTCAATCAGAATTCTACAAAGTAGCAGAGTTTCTTAAAGAAAAAAGGTCTAAAATGCCTAAATTAACGTTAAAAATACATCCCTAAGAGTGCGTTGGCTTTCAATTATTCAATCTAACACTTCTGACAATTGTTGACACTTCGTGACTATGTGGCTCACACTCTTCAAGAAAATCAAACGAAATTTTTTTAAGTTATATATATGAAAGCTTTAAATTCATTGAGAAAAAAAATGACGAAATAGTCCCCAATATAACATTAATTTTTCGTGGCTTATTGAAAAAATTAATTTAAATTCATTATTTTTGCGTTTTTCTCAAAAAAAAATTTCAATTGAATTAAAACAGTTTTTATGGATAATCGGTGCAAAATCAAAAACAAACCGGTTTTTATTTCATATTGGTCAAAATCTGACAAAAACCTAGCACCATTTAAAAAAATCGTGATTAATTATTGAATTCTAAAGCGAGTTTTTATAACAAATCAGCGTTTCGTGTGACTTATCTTACTTTAATTGAATCTAATTTTGCACAATGGGTGGAGCCAACCCCAGAACCAATATGAATCGATAATTAGACCAATAAAAAGTTAAACATTATTTAATGCTTCAAAGTTGAGTGTCATTGTTTGATCCTTAGCCAATCAAGTACGTCTTTTAAAATCAACCAATTAGAACACATCTTAGATCTTTCGGCAAAAGAAATAATTGAAAGTTTTGTTTTAAAAATTTGCTTTTTTGATTTTATTGTCAATACAAAAAAGAATTTTTTAAAGAATAAACGTTAATTAATTTTCTTTACTGTCAAATGTCCAAACTCTTAAAATTTGACATTTTTAGAAAATTTACATAATACTCTGAATTTAGTACAATTATTGTGTACTAAAATTTGTGTTTTGGTCAATTTTTTATTTAAAAACACCCATTCGAGCCGTTTTTAGCGGTTTTAGAGCCTTTATTTGCAAAATCTTAAAAAAAACATTTCAGAAATCCATACTTCAACAGAGTGATTCTTTCTATACAATTAGTGCAAAACTTTACACAAAAATTCAAAATGGTTCAAAAAAGAAATTTAAATTTCCAAACACAAGATATTTTTTTTGTTTTTTTTGTCAGCGGTGGCTCACTTAGAATAAATTACTGCTAACATTTAAAATTTGAACAAAATCGGTTTATAAATAATGAAATTAGAGCAATTTTGTAGTTATAATGGTAAGCTAGCCCCAAAATTTACAAATGAGGGTTAAATTAATATTTTTCTATTTTACGTCTAAAAGAAAGCTTATTTCGATACCAAAACCGATGCTTTAATGAGCCATTTCAACACCAATTTGGGTGCTGAAATAGACTAGTACCATTTACTTTCTAGAAGTTGATAATGAATTAATGATGATTTTCAGCAGCATTTTCAGCGATTATTATTTTACATATTTTTATTATTTCAGGTGGTGTATTTATATATTTGCAGTATTTTATTGTAAATTCAGCAAAATTTTGAAAAATATTCGATACTTGACACTTTTGAAATTAAATTTTTCAAACTTTGTGACATTTAATACCAACCACCACCTTATTAGGACAAACGCTCCTAAATTTTGAAAAATTGACTTTTAAATAGAAAAAATAGCAAAACTTATTCCACAAAACTTGCCTTACAAAACGCTTTCTTTAGTACACTATTTTGCTATTTTTGTCTTTACCAGAGATTTTTTGAACTATATACTTTTTTTTAAAGATAGGAAATTAAAAGTGCTTTTTAACGATACCTCACAAAAAACGGTTAAAAAAAATTAAGCTATTAACTGATATTCCGAGTACCGAAAATTGGCGAAAGTTTTGTCAAAAATCGAAACAATTAAAAACTTCAAAATTCAAGTTTTAAGAAACTTAGAAAAATACATAAATTTGTAGAATCTTGTGTATGATTGAATTTATTGTATGGAGCAGAGTTGGAACCCCGTTCACGACATCAATTTTTCGCTAAATCACTGCCAACATTAAAGAAATAAATTCCACTACCCTAGTGGGTCCAAAATTGGATTTTTTTCATTTTGTGTGTAATTTATTTGTGCATCGTGAGCAATAGTTAATAAATAGGAAAAATCGCGTTTGGTGGTTTTCCATGGGATTTGTTTTCTCGTTTCGGGGCAATCAGAAGCACTTCATCTCGCGAATCTATATCTCGGGCTCAGTCGGGAAATCTTGCGAATAAAATTATGTAAATCAATCCCCGAAGTGCCTTTTAAACACAGTTTTTCGCTGGCGTTCGCTCTAATGTAATCCGGTCCTCGTCGAATTCATTATTTCAGCGTGTTAAAATCGGACGTCCCGGATTTGGGATGCGTCTTTTCGTCCGTTATTAATCGAAACGGCGACAGTATCATCCCGAGACTTAATCCCGACTCCTTCCCGTTTGATTCCGATGTTTTGTTTCATTTCCACGGCTTTGCATAATTAATGGCCGACTAAGAACGTGAATTATTACGGAGCGAGATATAATTGAAACGTTCATAATTTATGCTGCCTTATTAAATAATTTCATTAAATTATACGGTTGACAAGCCACTGCTTGCTACTGGTGCTCGAATCGCACTACTCGAAAAACTCGGGCAAAAACCGAAGATGAATGGCTCGTTTGCACGCTCTCGCATATTCCTAAACACCGATGCAGACAGATGGCTCCAGAAAAAGACTTTTATCTCACCTGCATTCCCGCCTTATTTATGAGCGGTTCAATTACGGACTTTTTGGCACGGAGCCATACATCACCACCAAAAACGTCACACCACTAAATTATGGCCAAAGCGATAAAAACACAAAAACAGACCGACAAAAATTATTATTTATACTGACATTTCAAGATTCACTTATTTTAAAAAAATACTTTTGCTTTACGATTTTTCAAACGTTATTTCGCCATACAAGACGTGCATTAACTCAATAAAAAGTGATCTATTAAAAATTATAGGATACGTCGGGGAGAGACCACAACAACTGATGCCATACAAAAGTATGATTTTACAGGGTGCGCCAGAACTCGCGCCCTAGAGAAAAATGACATATAAGGTAAGATATCAGGAACATGGAAAAAAATTTTAAAAATTTTATCTATAAAAATTTCGAAGTTATGAGGGTTTAAAGTTTGCACTTTGACTCTATTTATTTCTGTTGGAAAAATAATTTTCCAAGTTTTTTTGCTATAGACTATTAAAAGAGGAAACAAGAAAGCAGTATCCTAAATTGTAACTCTGTTCAATGTTATTTGTGGCTTTTATTGCCAAAATTTTTGTCCCTTTATTAAATAATTGTAAAAAAACATATACAAGATCATCAGTATCCTTAAATAGATATAAAAAAATGTCAAATGTCAAAAAATAAATGTCAAAATTTCTTGACAGATAGAATTTTTTAAACATTTTTTTCATGTTCCTGGTATCTTACCTTACTTGAAAATTTTCTCTGGGGCGCGAGTTCTGGCGCACCCTGTATACAAAGTAAAAAAGTAAAAAAAGTAAAAAAAAAATTAAAAACGTATGGTCTCTGTTTCATAAAAGTAACAAAATATATATTTTCTAAATATTTATTGTTTTTTGTCCAAGTGTCGAACCCAATTCTAAAGTTTTCGATTTGCTGATTTTATCAAAATTTTGGTAAAGCTTTGGGATTATTGATATTGTAAAACTTTTTATGTTTCGTAACATTAGAAAGCAATTCAATTTTTCATTTTATCTCAGAAATATCGTCAAAAATAATAATATAATCAAAAAAGACTTTAAAAAATTAGCTACTAATAACTTTTTCTAAGTATCATAAATCAAAAAATATAAAATGACCGATTCATTACTAAAAATTAGGTGGCTTTGCGTAACATGTCAGAAAATTCGAGAAATCGAGACGTTTTAAAATGTTGTTTATTGTAAAAAATACAGGGTGATTTTTTTAGGGCCCACTTTAGAAACTTTTTAACTTATAATGCAGATAGAAATTTAAAATTTTGTACACAACCCAAATCGACTAGTCTAACTTCAAATAAATTATTTTCAAAATGACTGAACTTCCGGAACTACGAGAAATTGGCGCCAACTTTGATATTTCGAATAGTAACCACTTATTTTTATTGCATTTTTGAATTTTCTTCTCCAAACTGAGTAAAATGTACTTAGTTGTTAGTACTTATCTGTCATAGTTTTTGAGATATGTCAATTTTTTGGTCAAAAGCTTTATTTGCATGGGTTCATTTAAAACATCACAGCTCTTGAACATTTTACGATAAGTAAATATATTTTTTTGCATTTGATAACCAAAGGTTTAAAGAGTTTTCTAAAGTTTTTAAAATTGTCACCTGTCAAATTGCAAAGCTAATATGATTTTTTGAAAATAATGATTAACAAACAGCTCAGTTTTTTCAAATAAAATAACCCTATTTTTTCAACGGCAATCGCTTTTGTTTTGCCAGTTTTTTCTTTTTTTTTTTTCTTTTTTATATACTCTTACTTTTTTGTATTCTTTCTTCTATAAATTATATAAAACACGGTAGAGAATATTTTTATGGCTTCGCATTTATTATTTTAAATTAACTATAAAAAATTATAAAAAAATACAGGGTGACCCAGGGGTGCGTGCATGCTCAACAACTTTTTTCTATCGAAGTTATCGACATGATTTTTTTTTAAAGAATAACTACAACAATGAGGCACATTATAAAAATATTTCTATTCATATACAGGATGTCCGAAATATGATACACAACTAAGTTCTGTTTTTTTAAATGAAAACCCCAATTTTTTATTACATTTCTGGATTCGCCACTAAATTGTCAATATAACGCATTTTGGTTTCTTAGACTTACCTGTAATAGTTTTTGACTTATGCTAATTTATGTGTCAAAATTACATCGTGCATCGACCCACAAAAAAATTCATAACGTCAAAACTATTCAAGATAATTTAACCAACTTTTTTCCTGTTGATTCCTTAAGCGCGTCTTCTGAGATAAAGATAAACTCGGAGTCGATGTTCCATCGCATACTACAATTTTTTGAAAATGACAAAACACAAATGGCAATAACTCGACTTTTTTAAATACAATCCTCTATATTTTATTGCATCATTGCATGGCATTTTTTATTAGCTCTTTGTCGATATTGGATTCATGGGGTCTACTTTGTAAAATTTATGAGATTTTTGCAAAATAAGTAATATTGATGCTTTTTAGAATTTTGGTAATTTGTTATTTTTCTCATCACGGTACCACTCAGAGGCGACTTTTCATAGTAATGTAGATTAGAAATTTCATTAGAAACGTTCAAATTCGATATCAAATTTTCTTTAAATGTCATGGTAAAAGTATTAACGCTTAGTCTTAAAAACAGTCATAAAAGTGGTCACTTTTGTGACGTTTGCGTATAAGTATTTATTTTTCAACTTGCCTTGTTTTATATTTTAAAATTTGTGATTAAACTCCGCCACAATCCTCAATCAGGCTTTTATTGAATTTTCACGTGTGCCAATGGAGGCCCACCTGTTTATCCCCCTGAGATAGTCAAAAGCGCCGATTATTTCCCCAATCGACTCAATAAAAACAATGAACAATGTCGGTATTTATGTTTCAGCGATTCGATTATTGGTAAAATAAATAACCCTCGAACTAGGAGAGATAAAGCCCTGAAAATATTATTTCATGTTAATTACGATGTCAGTTGCAGCAGGAGATGGATTTATGATTGTTATATTGGCAATAACCGCTTTGTGATAAATTGTTGAGTGCATGTAGGGTTTAGAGTAATCTCGTAAGGGTGAGTTAGTGAGTGAAGTTAAGAGTTTTATGTCGCGACCTAAGCAGGAAATATACGGGTGGCAGGCATTATGGCCCAAATATGAAGTTAGGAGATTAAAAGAATCGCAGATCCTCTTAAATGTCTCGGAAAAAATCACTGACTTATAAAAGTTGTTCAACAAACAGGGTAATTACGGAAAAGATAAGTCACAATTTAAAACCCTTGTAAAATTATGATCTTTATTTTAATTTAAACCACAAATAACAACTTAAAAGAGTAACAAAACAAAATTAGATTTATAAAAAATTAATATGATTTATTTTGATGCAAACAATTTGTATGGTGCGGCCATGTCGGAGTATATGAACACTGTAGTACGTTTGTGTATAAAAAGTTTATAAATTTTTGAATTTGAGTTTCTCGGGTTTGCCATATGTTTTCGGAATGCATATTTGAAAAAGTTTTGAGAACGTGTTGAGAAAAAAATAACGTTTATGAACACCGGTGGCAAGTGATTTCTCTTCGGGGATGTTTGTTTGGGCTTCGCAATCAAATGGGATGGTGTTTATCAACAAGGGTAAACACTATGGCACTGAGTAAAGTCCATTAGATTCTTACCGCTTCAGAGGCTGTAACGGGATACTTACCATAAACCTGGTCTTGGCGAGCGGCCCGCCATTTGCACCTGAACAAATATTTAACGTGCTGCAGGTAAACAAGGTAAACAAATTGTTTTGTTATTGTTGCGATTAATTAATTCAGCCGAGGTCACGATTTCATGCCGCCGAATCTCTCACTGACATTTTTCAAAATTTCGACAAAAAAATCTAATAACTTCTTTACATATTTTAATTAAGTTTTTAATTGTGCAAAATTTGTGCAAAAAACAACGAAACGAGAAACACACAGCACCTTTATTACTCAAAATAATTACAAAAATTATCAATAAATAATAGCACAACACAAAAATACAAAACAAAAAACACATCACCTGACAATTATAATTGCTTCTAGAATTTTTGAACAATTATCAATAATTGTGGATTATTCAATCCTCCCCAATTGTGCACTAAATAATAACAAATTTTATTAATAATAAATAACAGAACAAACCAGCAACATCCACAAAAAAAACAATTTTCTATTTCTAACAATAGATACAATTATATTGTTGGTCGTTTTACAAGTCGTAAAAGGTATTATTATTTATTCTAACCTTTTAAAGGGTGGGAAACACATCATTAAATCTCATGAGGAGTAATAATATTACTTTCCTTGGGCGGTAATATGCAGAATAGCCAACCTTAAAATTAAAAAAATACCGGGAATTTTCCTTCCACATTGTCAAGTGACTCATAATATTTTGCTAAATTAATATTCAATTGCTTATCTAGTAGCTTCACTTACTTCTAGGAGAATACACTGCTCTATTTCGACGATCTTAAATCAGATTTTTAGTAATTTTTATGTTATTTTAACAAATATTTCATATTATGAAGTTAAAAAATTCCTTTAATAAATGCAGAAGTGAAAAATGATATAATCTCATTTACGATAAGAATAAAATAATACTTCTAACGTAAGTAAACAAATTAGGTTAGTATTTAATTAGTGTATGTAATAATAAATTGGAAAATAAAAGTTTTAAATTATCTGGGGCAACATGTACATTAATAAAAATTAAGTTGTCTTTAAATTTATTTTTTATTTTTTCTTCTTTTTTTTCTACAAATGAATTTGTTTTGCTACATTGTACATATTTTTTAATTAAATACTGAGAGTAGATACAAAAACAGTCTTGAATATTATGAAATTATTAAGAAAGTAATATAAACTGAAAACCTGAAATAAACATGAATAAAGCTTTAGATTTTCTTAAATGGCTTCAAAAATTTTTTGAGCTCACTATATATTAAGATTAATTTTTATTAGTAATCTAAATAAAAAAGATCAAATTCGATCAAATTCCTGCTAGTCTATCTCTCCGGATTTACAATACATTAAAGTTTTTAAATTTTAAATAAATAAACATTACAATTTAATCAACAATAAAAAATTATGCATCTCTTAAGTTCTACTATTTTTTACTTTCTCTCTCTTTAATCTACAAATGGTATTTTTTTTAATACAAACACCACTGATGTGTAATGAAGAAAATAATGAAAAAAGTTGATGTAATACAAGGTAGAGAATATTTCTATAGCATCGCAATTATTATTTCTCTCAATCTATGAAATAATATGCTACTATTTTGGTTTAAGTTCTTTGTAAAGAATCATTATTAATAATTTTTTTTTACTTTTTATTAAAATCGTACATTTTTTGCTTTGTATGCTACACCAGTGACTTATTCTGTAAATAAATATAAATATTCCAAATTGATACACACTTTTTGTCTACTACCCATTTGTTTTTTTTTTGCTTTGCCTGTTTTTTGTTTTTTTTTATCTTTTTTTATTATGTGCTTTTACTTTTTCGTATTTATACTTTTATTTGTTATTAAATCAAAGCTCATTTTGTATAATTACAGTTTTTTATTAAAACACATTTAAATATATAAAAGACAATAAAAATTATGCTTTCTGCATGTTATAAGCTTTTCTGAAATCGTTTATAAGAGTTAATAGTAGTAGGGTAAATAATGAGTAAGGTTATGTTGTTTATTGTATTTTTGAGTAATAAATGTGCCAGTAGTAAAAAATATTATATAAAACACTGTAAAAAATATTTTAATGGCCTTCCATTTTTTATGTTTAATAAACAACTTAGCTATAAAATAATAGTTTCTTTTCCCTCTTGTAATGTAATATACAATATTTTAAAACATAAGCTCTTAAACAAAATAACAAATTTTCAATTTTTTCAAATTTTTGGTGTTATTGAAGGTGCAAATTTTTATGCTTTTATGCTTTGCTCTCATGCTCTCTTAGAATTACCAGAAAATTCCTCTTTTTTAGACTTGTGTAAATAAATGACAATTTTTGAAATTGATACTCATTTGTTTTCTTTTTTTGTTTAGTAGGTTTATTATTTTTTTAATCTCTTTTAATAATTTCTATATAATAAATAACTATTATTTATAAAAATTATCGAGTCAAGTTTTCATAATACAAGAGTTAGATAGTAAAACTTAATAAATTTTGATGCGAATAATTCGTACGGCGGGGCAATGCCGGAACATGTGCAATGTGATAAACTTATTTATAAGAATTATACTTGTCTACCCTGTAATACTTGTACAAGTGGTAAACGCTGTTTGGGTGCATTTTCATTGCAAAATTTAAACTCTCATAACTTCGAAATTTTTATAGATAAAATTATTTTAACATTTTTTACATGTCATTTTTCTCGGGGGCGTGAGTTTTGGCGCATCCTGTACAAAAAGGGCAATAAAAATGATCGAATTTCTCTCTTTCTGCATATTAAGGGCGTTTCTGCGAGCGTCTATGAGGGTGAGTAGATTGAGTGGTTGGCCCAAACTGTTCCCAATTCCTTTGTATGCCCCCATCGTGCATATAGCCGTCCGAGAGCGAATCTGGCGAAACGTCAGATTAGGTAAAGCCATGAAGGCTTTGGTTGGCACTCGTGGCCCGTTTTGTGCAGAAAGCATGCCGCAGTAGCGTCTAGGTCTCGATTACACATCTTGCGGCTCCCGTGCGAACCATTAAGTCTTCTATAGCGGGCCCTCCTTCCCAGTAGAATAATATAAATCATTCGATGAAACTTTTATGGAAGTTGCAGTTGTTGGGCCGAACTGCGACAAGGGTCGTACGTGTACGCTTTTATTGTCGTCGTCGACGACGATAAAATTGGATAATCGGCGAGTATACAAGGGAGATAATTGTCAGCAGTTAGGATCGATTAAAGACCGCCGATTTTTCAACAAACAACGTCTTTCGAACGCGTGAATTATTAAAAGTTGGCGCATTGCAGCTACGGGACCGGTCAGACTTGGTTAATTTTATTAGACACGCAGCTACGAACACGCTACGGATCACAGAAGAAGACGATGGGCACTGCGTTACACCGACTTACGCGACGAGGGAGGAAAGTTGACGGTTTACGGCGGGCGATAGGAAAATCTGAGTCTGGAACTGGACAAACTCTAAAATTAGCAAGAATGGTCATTTGAATTAGACTGTCACTGCGCCACTACGCCTCCGGCCAGTGTCTCTGCTCTATCTCTTAAATTTGTGTATATTGAAATCTTTTCAATTACTTATTTTTTGCGTTTTTGTAACATTGTGCTTATGCACTTTTCTAAGTTTTTAGACCTCTAGGAGAGCATTTTATTTAATTTTAAAATTTTTAATTTTTCCACTTTTTCATTAATACACATATTACTCAATATCTCAAAAACTACTTATTGTAGTGCATGTAACGTGTTGCATCATGTTCAGTGCGTGATTTTACGTCTAGAAAACCATATTTCAACCGTTTTTACGATTTAAGGTTGACTATTTTTACGATTTTACTACCGCTCATCTTCAAAAATTCAAAAAATTCGTAATTTCTTAAACTTGACCCAATAACGTTTTAAGCACTTTTTTGAGTCTTTAAGATCTCTAGAAATGTTAAAAACGTTATATGGAAGAATTTTAAGGTTAAATTTTTTTTTGATTTTTGTCGAGATTTTGGTCGATTTTTGGCACCCGGAGCGGTCTAATGGCAATAACTCCGGACTTATTAGAGATAACCTCTTATAATTGGTACCGTTGGATAGAAAATATTAAAAATTTCAGTGCTCTACGATGAATAGTTATCGAGAAAATTTCTGATAAAGTCAAAAATATCGAAAATTTAAATCCGACTATAACTTCAAAACTATTAGGAATCTTGCAGTTTTCTTGACGGCAATCGATTCCCCGGAACATTTTACATAGGTTTAGGTCAAAATATTATGTCATTGAGACACAGTTTTGCCGCAATTTACAAAATAAAAAAAGTAAAAACTTGTCAACACCCCCCCCCCTTAAAAACTAGTGTTTTTAAACATGTCTCAGATTCAATTTAAACCTATCTTATCCGATAGATTTTGAGGCGCTAATTACGAATTTCCCAATTATTTTGCGCTCTCTTTTAGTTTCTCCGTAATCGGCGTTTAAAAATTCAAATTTTTTTGCCAGATATCGACTTGCCTTTGGTCTCAGTCGATAGATTTTCTTACCCTGGTTACGATGGAGTTAAACTTTTTGCTCTACGTCTAATAGTTTGGCCGTAATCGTCGTTCAAAAAGTCAAAATTGTCAAAATTGGGAAATTTTAAACGCGTTTTTCTACGAAACTATAAGACCTAGAGCATAAAGCTAAACACCGTTAGAATTAGCTTGAAATTATCTATCTAATGGCGTAAACAGAAAGTCGCTCCGGGTTATGATTCCGGGTACAGAGCCATTTTTAGTTTTATTAAAAAAATTAATATCTCAAAAACTATGAGTCTTAGGTCAAAACAGTTTATTTAGGCGTATTCTCCGGTTAATTTTAAATATAATGCTAGTTTTTCATAAGAATAAAAAAAAATTTGATTTTTTGGTCAAAATCAGACATTTCTAGCCTTATTCTTTATTTTATTATTCAATATCTCAAAAACTATGCATCGTAGAGAATTTTGACTTGTTGCATCGTTTTTAGCGCGGAATTTTACGTCTAGAAAACCATATTTCAAGGGTTTTTACAACTTAAGATAAATTGACTATTTTTACGATTTTACTACCGCTCACCTTGAAAAATTCAAAAAATTCGTAATTTTTTCAACTTCACCCAATAACGTTTTATGCACTTTTTTGAGTCTTTAAGACCTTTAAAAGTGTAAAAAACGTTATATGGAAAAATGTTAGGATTAAATTTTTTTTTCATTTTTGTCCAGATTTTGGTCGATTTTTGGAACCCGGAGCGGTCTATTGTTGCCAATAACTCCGGACTTATTGGTAATAACCTCTTATATTTGGTACCGTTGGAAAGAAAATTTAATTTTCTATTACATACAAAAAAGATCCGTGTTCTACGATAAATAGTTATCGAAAAAATTTCTGATAAAATCAAAAACATTAAAAATATTAATTCGACTATAACTTCAAAACTATTGCAAAGTTTGCAATTTTTTTAACGCTAAGCGATTTCTCAGTACACTTTACATAAGTCTACGTTAAAATATTATATCAGTTCAATCGGTAGATTTTTTTTACGCTAATTACGATGACGTTGAGCTTCTTACTCTAATAGGCATAATTGTGGTTCAAAAAGTAAAATTTCTTTTAAATTGGAAAACTTAAATGCGTTTATCTACAAAACTATAAGACTTACAACAAAAAGCAAAGAAACCCCAAAATTTACACTAAACCATCTATTTAATGGCGCAAACGCTAAGTCTTTTACCGTTTTTAAGTCTTTTTGCACTTTTCTAAGAAGAGTTTCTCTCCTTTCTTGATCATCGACTTGTTAAATTTTCGGAGCTCTTTATCACTCTAGTGCAGTAATGCATGTGTGTCGCCCCAATTGCAGCCATAGCACCCTCGATCGCCTCTCGATTCACCTCGTGTCATCTCAAACCGCGCCTTTCCGTCCATAAAAGTCTGATTTACGCGGTCATAATATCGGTTTTCGCTGTCAGCGTTTGATTTTTCGTTGGCCCGAAAACAAAGCATAGTTTCGGTGTCAGGTTGTTTGTGTTGTGTGTCGGTGTCAGATGCCGGCGACTGATGCGGAATGTTTTTGATGTCCACCCCCCGAAATAACTTACAAACTGACCGCATGAATTTACAACGCAATCCTCTAATCCACCCGACCGCAATCTCTGCTTTATGTGTGCGTTATTTATTGTGGAGGTAATGCGAAAAAGCAACGATTTTAAGCCCCCAGTGTCATAATCCGGAAAATTTAAACAAATTCCTGTTAAATAAAAAACGAGTGATTCAATTACGTGGGGGCTGTGGGCCACGCCGGTTTCTTTTTCGCTCTAGAGATGCGAAAAACAACGATTTTAAACCCCAGTGTCATAATCCTGATGATTTAAACAAATTCCGGTTAAATAAAAAACGAGTGATTCAATTACGTGGGGGCTATGGACCACGCCGGTTTCTTTTTCGCTCTAGAGATGCCAAAAACAACGATTTTATATCCCCAGTGTCATAATCCTGAAGATTTAAACAAATTCCGGTTAAATAAAAAACGAGTGATTCAATTACGTGGGGGCTATGGGCCAAGCCGGTTTCTTTTTCGCTCTAGAGATGCGAAAAACAACGATTTTAAGCCCCAGTGTCATAATCCTGATGATTTAAACAAATTCCGGTTAAATAAAAAACGAGTGATTCAATTACGTGGGGGCTATGGGCCACGCCGGTTTCT
>NW_025400983.1:2582756-2584694 GCF_015345945.1 Tribolium madens
GATTTAAACAAATTCCGGTTAAATAAAAAACGAGTGATTCAATTACGTGGGGGCTATGGGCCACGCCGGTTTCTTTTCCGCTCTAGAGATGCGAAAAACAACGATTTTAAGCCCCTAGTGTCATAATCCGGAAAATTTAAACAAATTCCGGTTAAATAAAAGACGAGTGATTCAATTACGTGGGGGCTATGGGCCACGCCGGTTTCTTTTTCGCTCTAGAGATGCTTGTTTAGGCAGTCGAGCGCCATAAAATTGCGTAATGTATAGCTTTCACTCGACTTACTTTATTCGGTTCGAAGGAGTGAATTTAAAACGAGCGTTTTATTCGCTGTGATGATGCATCGGTTCAGAAAATGCATATAGGAGATAGAAAAGCGGATTAAAGTGTTTCATTTTTCATATTATTATTATCGGAAAAGCTTCGACAAGATTGGAAATTAGATGCTGACGTACCTGGATTTAATGATGTGTGATGGAAAATTTGCTCACCTGAAACAGAAAGATTTGTTATTTAAAAAATACAGAAAAAATATTTTTCTGCAAGGGTGAAGTATGCTAAACAGAATGTAAATGCGGAGATGGGTTCAGTATTGATTTATATTTTATATCAAGCGTTTTATTTGCGCAAAAAAGCAAACCAAACAATGATAATTGAAAAATATAGCTAGGCACAAAAAGCTCCCGAAAAATACAACTTTTGTTTTTTATTAAGCTTTTCTTATTGAAACAAAATTTGCTGTTTTGAATTTAACTGAAATCCGCTGAAACAACGGTCGATGATACAAAATGATTTTTTGCAAAAATCACCGCCTTTTATGTTTGATGCACTTTTAAAATTGTCGGTTTTTCTCGTTTTTATTAATTTTTTAATATCTTTGAAACTATCAGTCGGACCTTTTTATGTTTGGTACCACTGAAACGCATTTTTAATTATAATAAAAAAAATGTAAAAAGCATAGTTATCGTAAAAATAGTTGATATTTGTATATAGTTTTAAATATGTTGATATCTTTGAAATTACCCGGAATTTTCCGAATTTCTCAATACCAAACAGTTTTTTAAAGCGTTTTAACTATCTATAGATTTTAACTTTGTTATTCTGGGATGTAATTGTTTAAAAATTTACAAAAATTTATATTTGAAATTGTTGATTTTTGGTACCTGGAGAAAAAACTTATTAACAACTAATAACTACAATTTTTTTGGGTTTTTCGAGGCCAAACAATTTTTCGAAACGCATTAATCTTTTTATTGTAGAATGTATTTTTGTCGTAATTTATAATAAATTATGTAAAAATATACTTTACAACTCTGAAGTAAAATGAAAAATTTTTAATTTTAATTAAAAAAAAACACTGGAAGTAGTTTTTGATTATGTATCGAAGGGTCGATACTTGGAGTCGATGAAACTTTTTTTAGTTGCAAATTTTTTTTTACAATATAAAATTATAACTCAAAAACTAAGAGCCTTAAACAATAACAATGGTTACAGACGCATTTCTCAAATTTCTTAAGATACTCAGAAAATTCAAGCTTTAGATTAAAAAAAAACAAATTTGATTACATAGCCACACAATAAACACCGAGTTATAAATGCAAGATGTAAATCAAGACATACTTTACAAAAAAAAGTATTAAGTAAGAAAAATTGATCGACAAAAGTCTTATACATTTTTTCTTGGTTTTATGAAACTCAAAAATGTCATCTGATTCAAATAAGCCAATTTTTTCGAAAAAGTTAAGATAAAACGCTTAAAAGTGAGAAATTATGATAAAAGTTTTATGCATATTTATTGGTGAATAAAATCCTCATACGAGTATGGTAAAAAAACAATTTGATTTAATTTATAAATTTAAAATTTTTGATTTTTTAAGATTAAAGAAAAACAATATTTTTATGATTTTATCAAATCTAAAACTACATTTTTTTATACCCAT
>NW_025400983.1:2584933-2589255 GCF_015345945.1 Tribolium madens
CAGAAAATCAGTAAAAACAACATAAATTGAGCAAAACAATTAAAAATTTAGTGTTTTTTGTCATGTTGGTGATTATTTACTATTACCAACTTAAGTGCCAGGCTATTTTTTTGTTTTTTAGTTACTTAAGTTTTTTTAATCTACTTTTTTTTTGACAAACTGGCTCGATAGTTTAAAAACCACTTATCGTAGAACATTTTAATCGGTGGCAGGCGATTTTAAGTACGAAAACCTTACTTTAAAGATTTCAACAAACTGCATCATCCCAAAAACCATATTTTTTAAAACTCAAAAAACACAAGATGGAAATATGCATTTTCCGACTTCCCGTGACCCTTAGAAATGCAAAAATTGACATTTTTCGATTTGTAACAGATTAGAGAAGCTTCAAATAAACTAATTTTGTGTTAATGGTAAACTTTTGGCTTAATTGACCAAAGTTTGAAGCTGGTGTAGACTCATTTACAATCTATATATAATGCGTCTTAGGCAAAACCACACCGCGGAAGTTGCAAGCAAGACACAGACTTCGAGTATCTAATAGCAAAGTTGACGGTCAAAACACTGCATGTCAGTGAAGTTTGCCCTTGTGCTATTTGATCAAACCACTGTTTTGCGGTTTCAAGTCGGTAATTTTCGTGCAAGTATCCATAAATCAGGAAAAAACGAAAATTCAGTCCGAGTAAAACCATTGTTGAACGCAACATTTCTAAAATACAAATTGCTGAATTGCTCCTTTTCTATTCTCCGGAATCAGATAAAAGGCGAGCTGTCGTTTCCTTTTAAGTTGTTGCTATTTCTTCGCTTCGTACTCGGGATAAATAATTAATTTCCCCCCGGAATAATTGAACGATAAATCGCCATTTTTGCGAAAAGATTAGATAAAATTCGCGCCAATTATCTCGTAATCGCGTCTTAAATATTTATTGTGTGCTTTTACCCTTAATTTGATTTTTTTGTTCTGTCTGAAATAAGAGTTTTGTCTGGAAGTTGCATGAGGGTCGCTGCTATTTATTCAGGCAACGTCTCCGCTGAAAAATATTGTCTTTGTCAAAACGCACAAGATGTCTTCGTTTCAGCAATTATGCAAAATGTCGCCCCTTTAATTAAACACAGGAAGCGAAATTTCAAAAACTCACGACTTGTTGCTTAATTACTTTTTTGGCTTTGGAAGTTTCAGCCTGAAACCAGCATTTTACACTCGACTCGCCGCGGCTTTCCGCAAAAATTTCAGGAACAAATTAAAAAAATTTCAGGCCCAGCTGAGCGATTGTTGTGATTGCTAACCTGAAAACTAGCATTTCACTTTTGACTCCGAAAAAATTTCAAATGAAAGAAATGTTTTCAGGCCTTGCTAACCTGAAAACCGGCATTTCACACTTGATTTCTGGAAAAAATTCTGAAACAAGTTAAAAAATTCAGGGATTTCATCTGGACAATTGTTGTAATTGCTAACCTGAAAACTAACTAACTCCTAAAAAAATTTCAGGAACAATTTAAAAAAGTATTTTCAGGCCTATTTGGGCGATTGTTGTGATTGCTAACCTGAAAACTAGCATTTCACTTTTGACTCCGAAAAAATTTCAAATGAAAGAAAAGTTTTCAGGCCTTGCTAACCTGAAAACCGGCATTTCACACTTGATTTCTGGAAAAAATTCAGAAACAAGTAAAAAAATTCAGGCATATCATCTGGACGATTGTTGTAATTGCTAACGTGAAAACTAGCATTTCACAATTGATTTATTAAAAAAATATATTTTTAGGCTTATTTGAGCAATTGCTAACCTGAAGATCAACATTTCAGACTTGACTCTAGAACAAATTTTAGGAACAAATATAAAAAAAATATGTTTTCAGGTCTTTGGGTGATTGCTAACCTGAAAAACAGCGTTTCACACTTAACTCGCCTTGCCTTTCTGAAAAAAATTTAGAAACAATTTAAAAATATATAATTTTAGGCTTATTAGGGCGATTGCTAACCTGAAAATCATCATTTCACACTTGACTTTAACAAATTTAAAAAAAAATTAGGCTTAACTGAGCGATTGTTGTGATTGCTAACCTGAAAACGAGCATTTCACACTTGACTCCTGAAAAAATTTCAGGAATAATTTAAAAAAGTATTTTCTGGCCTATTTGGGCCGTTGTTGTGATTACTAACCTGAAAATTGGCATTCCATTCTTGACTCCACAAAAATTTCAAATAAAAAAATGTTTTTAGGCTTATTTGAACAATTGCTTACCTGAAAACCGCCATTTCACACTTGATTTCAAAAAAAATTCAGGAACAAATAAAAAATTCAGGCTTATCATTTGGGCAATTGTTGTGATTGCTAACCTCAAAACTAGCATTTCACATTTGATTTTTAAAAAAAGTGAGACAAAAAAAATATTTTTACCTAAAAATCAACATATCATACTTGACTCTAGAACAAATTTTACGAACAAATATAAAAAAATATGTTTTCAGGTCTTTGGGCAATTGCTAACCTCAAAAACAGCGTTTTACACTTAACTCGTCTCTTCCTGAAAAAATTTCAGAAACAATTAAAAAAAATATTATTAGGGCTATTGCTAACCTGAAAATCAGCATTTCACTCTTGACTTTTGAAAAATTTTAGGAACAAATTAATAAAATATTTTTAGGCTTATTAGAGCGATTGATAAAATTTTAGGAACAAATTAATAAAATATTTTCAGGCTTAATAGGGCGATTGCTAACCTGAAAATCAGCATTTTACACTTGACTCTTAAATCAATCAAACCAAATATATAAAGTATGTTTTCAGACTTAATTAGGCTATTGCTAACTTGAAAATTAGTAATTCACTCGTCTCTTTAAAAAAAATGCAGTAACAAATTTTAAAAAATTAGGCTTATCTGAGCGATTGTTGTGATTGCTAATGTGAAAACCAGCCTTTTACAATTGACCTCTAAAAAAAATTTAAAAACAAGTTAAATAAAAAATATTTTCAGGTTCATCTAGGCGATTGTTGTGACTGCTAGCTGAAAAACTAGCATTCACACTCGACTCTTCAGGAACAAATTAAAAAAACATTTTCGGACTTATTTAGGCTATCAAATCTAAAAACCAGCACTTTATACTTGACTCCTGAAAACATTTCAGGAACAACTGAAAAAAATTATTTTCGTATAATCGTGAGGCTTATTGTTGTGATTGCTAAAAACGGTTTGGGGGGCGGCAACGACTCCCCGAGGACGGGTCAATGAAGCGAATTTATGTGGTAAATTAGATCGTCTGAAATTTCCATGTAAAATGATGATTTCAGCGGTGGGCGTAAAATGTCGCCGGTTTCAGGCTCAGGTGGTTTCAGAGAGAGCCTTCAGGTGTACAGTCGTGAATGTTTCAGCGCGTTTTATAATTCAGCGGTCTATTAAAACTCTTAGAGCGCACAGCTTATGGAACACTTACCGATTGGTGCCCCTCGTAAAATAATTAAGAAAAGCGATAAAATTTTTCAGGAACATTTTCATAAAATATGGGCGTCTTTGTGTTTTCAAGTAAACAAACTTTTCAAAACGTTTGCATAAAATTGAGAGACATGAATGGGGTTGAGAGAAGTGACCGAATGAAGAATTTATAGGTGTAGTGAAAACTACATTTGTGACAATTTTATCGGTGATAAATCGCCGGAGAAAAGTAACAAACTTCGTTAGCATATCATTTGAATTGGAATGGGTGACTAAACTGGACGTTTTATGTTCTGTTTACTGAATTAAATTAACTAATTCAAACTAACTACAACGTATGCCGGGGCACATTTACATAAATATTAGCTCGAAAAACTAAATTATTGAAAATTTAGTCAAATTCCCTTTAAATAATTGTCTCGCTGGAGATTATCCAGCAATCCAGCGGGACAAGAAATCGTTAAAAACCAAATTTTGAAAAAACTCCCAGTAATCTTGAAATTCAACTGATGTACTCCAAACTCGAATTAAATATTAAAGCGCCTTAAGTACGTTTACTTATTTATATAATGAAATATTTATAAAAGCTCTTTTCAAATTCCGAGCTTTTATATCTAATTCGAGAAAACGTTCAAAGCACGAAGAAAAAGATCACCCAAGACTGGCAACGAAACTGACAATAAATTTAATTCAATTTAGGAAATGAATAAATTTAATTAACACTAGGTAAAGCTTGTTTTCTAGCTGTATCCAAGATCAATTTATACTTTGACCATAATTTTTCTTTAATATCCTAGTTTGTGGCTGAGTGAAATTTTTTAGAATCGAATTTTCAAAAAAATCCTGAATAATTTTTTTATTTCTCTTTTTAATTACTATGTTCTAAAATT
>NW_025400983.1:2589540-2592833 GCF_015345945.1 Tribolium madens
CGAGTTTGATCCCTGAATATGACATTTTTTTCAAATTTTTATAAAAGAAAAATTGTGTTTTTTATAATTTTTTCTCTCAATATTTTTTTTTGTTTTAAAATTGTGACAAAGTAAGTTTGTATTTTTTCAATACTTTAGTTTGCAAAATCAGCTACCAAAAAAACCCAAGTTCTATTCAGAGCTTAATATTTTTTTTTTGTTTTTTTTTTTTAATTCTAATTAATGATTAATACAAAATTTGACTTTGAACAGTTTTTTTTAAATATAAAAATTTAGTTGTTCTCTACACAAGCACGAAACTCATTATTGCAAAAAAACTTTAAAAGCTTAGTGTAACAACCCAAAAAGCTCGAGATTAATTCCTGATTTATAATAATATAAAAATGCAAATTAGTTTAAAAAGTTGTGTTTTTTTGTAATACTTTTTAGGGCAATTTTTGGGCTCCAACCAAAAGATCAGAACTTTATTCCTGACTATATTTTTTTATTTTTTAGAAAAAAGAAATCAGTTTCTTGTGTTTTTTTTATGATTTTTTGTTTGTTTTGGTTAAAAAGCTGTGATAAAGTAAACTGGTATTTTTTTAATATATACTTCGGTTTGCAAAATTATCTACCGAAAAAAAAAACAAGTGTTGTGCTTTAAGTTTAATCAATTTTAACCTTTTTTGATTCTACAAAAAAATTTAGCCTGTTTTGACACAAATAAAAAACTTATTAGAGTTTAGAAAAGAAAATAGTGTAAGAAATCAAAAAAATAATCTAATTCTAAGTTGAGTCATTTTTTTATACTTAGCCAACTTTTGAATTAGACGAGGTGTAAAACAATATTTTATTTTTTGAGCAATTTTTACCCAACAAGCAGCTTTACCAAAAAATCCGAGTTCAATCCCTAAGATATTTTTTTTTTCAAAAAAAAGAGAAGTCAGTTTTTAGAGTGTTTTTCTTCTGTTTTCTTTTTGATATAGTAAATTTGTTTTTTCAGTACATTAGTTTGTAAAAGGGGCTATTTAAAAAGCTTGAGTTTAATCTCGACACAGACATAATATTTTTTATGTTTTTTTACTTATATAATATTACTTTTTTGTGTTTTTTTAATTGGTTGGCCAACTTTTCCATATCCTTGTGTAGATTTTTATTAAAATTAAACCAGTAATTGTATTACTGTTACTATTTAAAAAGAGTTAAAAAAAGTCTCAAAAATCCAAAAAGAATTAGTCATATTTCTGATCACTCTGCTCAAATTAATATTTTTTTGTTGTTTTGTTCTAATAAAAAATTTTTCTAAGTGACTAAAAACTTCAACAAAAAATTGTCTAATACACTTTAATAAACATTTTTATTACAATTTGTAAATAATAAGGATTGTGTTTGAAGCCAATTTTTTTTGATCTCTATCAAGTAAGTTTATTTTTTAGGTAGGTAGTTTATTATTATCAAATTTGTTAAATATCATAAAAAACCGTTCGTTTTTTGAATTTAATTAACAAAGTTAGAGAAATGCGTAGGTCGTAAACCCTCCCTTCGGTACCCTTGTTTAAAATAATGAATGTAACTAGAGGCGTTGAAAATTTAATCGTCGTTATAAAATTTAAAATATGACCCCAATTAGATATACAAAAACTCCGGGGTACTAATGAGCAATAAAGCTTGTAACTCGTCTGATAATCGCACCTAATTTACAAACCCTGAACCGATTCTGCTTAGATTTGTATTAGTTAGGGTTTAATTTAGTGGTTTCGTCCGGAATTTGAGCAATGTTGCCTCTTCCCGGACTCCATATTTTTGTATAATCACCGGATCTGATCGATAGTACTGAAAAAGCTCACATAAACTCGCCCCTTTCGTCACGACTCATACATATTCAACGAGGAAACAATTTGATTTAGAGCGCAAGAAATGAATAAATCGGAGAAATTCTTATTTTTATTAAGTCCGGGGATTTACAATGTAAAACCGACCGCCAGATGTGTAAACATCAGAAGTTGGTGAGGGATTTCACCAATACATAAACATTTGGGCTTTTTCGTTATTAATAGGGCAAAATTTCTCACTTAAAGGGGATAAAAAATCGTTCCGAGACGAATTACACGTAATTACACCTCTCGAGCCCCACTTAATTAAATAAACGACGCTATTAATATTCATAAAGGAGATTTATGGCGGGTGGGTCGAGTCAACAATCCGATAATACGGAAATAATTGTCAGTTCCGTGGTGGTTATCGTAAAAAAATTCATTGAACAATGCCAAGCTGGGCCAGGTGTTGGGGCTCCGAGGGCAACAATGAACGCTGAAATTTCACATCACGCTCCTTTGTATTGTTCTGTTGTGTTCGCGGACTCGCCGAGTATTGATTTCGATAATAATAAGTCTTTCTACGGCTTACCATGAGGCTACCATGATAACTTGCGCCGTTAATTAAGCAAAAGCACGAGTTTACCGGATTTTTCGACACTGCTTGACAAACAATTACATCCAACCGGAAACGAAAGTCGGATTTTACAAATGCCCGGAATTCTTACAGAAAGCGAAGGTTTAAACGGATGTCAGTCAAAATCTCGATCGAAACATGCTAGAAATGCGGACACGGTAATTGCTTTTGCAAGATTTTCAATAATTTAAACGATCTTACAGTTTTTAAGAAAATGTTTAATTTTAAGCAAAGTTTGATTCAATATTATTTTTCTTCAAGCGTATAACAATACTGCACTAGTAGAATATTACTTTTAGTGTGGTGACGTTGGAAACATTGAATTTTGTTAAATATTTATTTGACAGTTATTATTTCTGATGTTTCTAAAACGTGAGGTTAAGGTTGTCACTAATAAAAAAATGAAATACATGTTGTTCGCTTGATAAAAAAATAGTATATATTATTTAGAACAGAATCGCTCAGTTTGCCTGTCTTGGCTGCAAATATCTAAGCTTAACCAAAAATAGATGCTTTCTACTCTTAGTTATGTAATATACTATTTTGCATAACAATTTGCACAAACTTTTTATTACAATGTTTTTACATTAAATTTCTGTTGGTCGATTTTGCGTAGTTTTTTTAATAAGTTGTTTTTTTTTTGACAAAAACATCCTGTTTTTAAATTTTATTACTCAAAAACTTAGAGAGCTAGAATTTTTCTACAACTGCAAAGAAAAAATTACAAACTGTAAAACTATAACAATTTTTTAGTTTGTTGCACTTATAAAGATAAAATATAAAGAAGAAAAAAATTATTTAAAATTTAGATTGCAATTTTGATGCGAAAAACTTATATGGTAGGGCAATGTCAAAATATATAC
>NW_025400983.1:2593198-2607722 GCF_015345945.1 Tribolium madens
TAGTAATTTTTTAAATCCAAAAACAATAAATAGGGTGTTCTATTTAATTTTTTTAAGTTATTGAACTTTTAACAAACGCCTTAATTTTTTTAGCTTTGCAAATGCAATGCACTAAAAAAATTTTACAACCTTATAGCTTGTACCTTCTTCTTTCCGGTGGTAAAAAATATTTCTAGATGTCTTAGTTTTAGTGTAATAAATTTTCGAAAAGTGCATGTTTTTGTCAAAAAAACGTCTTATTTTTAAACTAAGCAAAATTGATCAATAAAAGTTTAGTTAAGTTAAAAACATCGTTTAAAAAATATACATCCAAAAACGCTAAGAAAGATATGGTGTTTTATTAAAAAAGACAAGTTTGTACTGTAACTTATTTTTAAAACACGCTGAATGGTTAAAAATAATTTTAGGCGATGGACTAGATTAGTATCTATCAATGTCCTATACAATGTTTTTGCTAGGTGAGATTAATTTTTTTAGTTTTCAAAAAATTTATTACATAAAAACTAAGACCGCTAATTTTTTTTACAATTGCAAAGAAAAAAGTACAAATTGTGAGACAATTTTTTAGTCTGTTTCACTTGTACAAATAAAAAAATAAAAAAACTAAGTAGAAGATTTATAAGATTTAGACAGCAATTTTGATGTGAATAACTTATATGGTGGGGCAATGATCCTATCTGGTAAATTTTATTTAATAAAAAAATTTAACATTAAAGAAATACTTTCTATACGTGATAAAAATATTAATATTATTCAGGTTGTCTTAATAAGTTGATAAAATCTATGATACCTTTTAATTGTTCAAAATTTAAAATTTTATATATGAAATTAATAAATACTGATAAACTAGTGCATTGCCTGAATTATTATTTGAATAGTTGAAATTTATCAAATCAATCAATTTTTTAATTGCCTACTTAAGTTTTTTAAAATTGAAATATTTAAAGATAAATAATAGACTTTACCAACTCGCTGAGCACCCTGTATAAAAATATTTTTTTTAATTTTTTTTCTTTAATTTTTATGTCAAATTTGTATTTGTTAACATTTTTTTGTACTGCAAGTTTACAGTTTTTTGTAAAAGAGACAAATCTGTAATTTTAAATTTTGGAAGTTTCCTTAATGTCACCTATGCACCTACATTGATCGATTCGTCTCTTTATTATTCATTTCAAAACTCTTGAATGATTTAGGCCATCAAGTCGAACTTTGTTAACATTCCGACATCGAATAAGCGTTTGAAATTTAATCCTATCTAAAGGTCACCAAAAAAATCCCTCTAAAGGTTTTAATTAGAGTAAAGTGTCTGAGGATCAACAAAGCTCACACCAAGAACCTTCTAAGCTTCTTCAATCAGATTAATCACAATCACTTAATTACAAGATTTACTATCTAAAACTATTAAAAGATTTGGACTAATCTTACTAATCAGGTTAAGTATTGCTCAGTGTGGAAGCTCACACATGAACTAGACTTTAATTTCGACGAGATAAGTGTGTTGGCATGTTTTGTGTTCAAAGTTACAATTGGAATTCTTGTAATAAGAGACCCTCTGGTTAAACAAAAACTTCCATGTTTGTAATTAATCTGGCGGAAAGCAAGCAACTGTCTCATTAAAATTTCAACCGCCATTACGCAGTTTATGCATTTTTACATAAACACTGGCTTATAGCTTGCGCACCTGCAATCATTTTGAATAAATTTGTAAAAAACTGGGACAAAAAGATCGGAATATTAAGTCAATTCTCCGGAGAAATCAAGTAGAGAAACAAAAGTTGTAATCGAAATACAGTGAAAACAAATAATCCATTTCAAATTTCAAGCTTTTAAATTCAAAATTTAAAATGGTCTACGCGTTGTTGACAAATATTACTTTTGCTCATTGTTACCCAAATCAGCAATTTTTATTACTACTTATCGATTTTGTTAAAATTTCGATCAAAACTGAGTATAAACTATACTTTAAGTAAAATGTTCCAAGAAGTCGATTGATATGGAGAAAACTTAAAAATTTCTAATAGTTTACGTGTTTTTGTCGAATGCAATTTATGCTTATTGTTACCTAAATCAGCGATTTTTTTACTATTTAGTCGATTTTAGTAAAATCGCCAATCAAAACTCAAATACCTTTATATTAAACTATGCTTCAACTAAAATTTTCCAAGAAATCGATTGAAACAAAATCGGAAAGTTTGTGATTCTGATTTTGGTAAAATTACCGACAGAAATTGTAATATTTTAAACTACACTTGAGAAAACCGAAAAATTCCTCATATTTTACGCGTTATTGATCAAATCAACAATTTTTTTACTATTTAATTGATAAAATCACCGATTAAAACTGAAATATCTTTTTTTTTAAGTATACATTATGTAAAATGTTCCAAGTAGTCGATTGATGTAAAAAAAACAAAAATATTTGCTAGTTTACGCATTATCGCTTATTGTTACCTACATTATAATTTTTTTACAATTTAAACGATTTTGGTAAAATCACTATTTGAGTAAAATCGCCAGTTGAAATTGAAATATTTTAAACTAACCTTATGTAAAATGTTTCAAGTAGATTGGTGACGAGAAAATCGGAAAATTCTTGATAGTTTAAACTTGTTACGTAAATCAGCAATTTTTTTATTAATTAATCGATTTTGATAAAATTACCGATCAAAATTAAAATATTTTTATCTGAACTCTATGTAAAATATTCTAAGAAATCGATTGGCGTTTACAAAACCAAAAAAATTCTGATAGTAGTTCAGGTGTTCAAAAAACCTAAAAATTCTTGATAGTTTAAGCCTTATCGCTTATCGTTTTACCTAAATTAGCTATTTTTATTACTATTTAGTCAATTTTGGTAAAATCACCGTTCAAAATTAAAATTAAACTACACTTTATGTAAAATGTTCTAAGAAGTCGATTCGTGTTGTTTACATGTTATCAACAGACATAACTTATTGTTACATAAATCAGCGATTGTTTATAACTATGTAACCGATTTTGGTAAAATTACAGTTTAAAATTAAAGTATTTTAAACGAAACTCTATGTAAAATTTTCCAAGAAATCGATTGGTGTCGTAAAAACCGAAAAATTCCTGATAGTTTTCGCGTTATTAACAAATATAACTTTTGCTTAGTATTACTTAAATCAAGAGATTTTTTTATCATTTTAATCGATTTTAGTAAAATCACAGGGCAAAATTAAAATATTTTAATTTACACCTTATCTAAACTCGATTGGTGTTGAAAAAATCAGAAGATTCCAYATAATTTATGCTTTATTGCTTGTTGTTTAACCTAAATCAGCGACTTTTATTACTATTTAGTCGATTTTGGGAAAATTACCGTTTAATTACCGTTTAATTTAAAATGTACCATACTTTTTATGTTAAATACTTTAAGAAGTCGATTGGTGCTAAGAAAATCAAAAAATTTCTAATAGTTTAGAAGTTATCGGCAGATATATCTTATTGTTACGTAAATCGACAATTGTTTATAACTATTTAAGCAATTTTGTTAATCTCACCGTTCAAAATTAAAATATTTTAAACTACACTTTATGTAAAATGTTCTAAGAAGTCGATTCGTGTTGAGAACACCGGAAAATTTCTAATAGTTAACGCGTTATCAACAGACATAAGTTATTGTTACATAAATCAGGGATTTTTTATAACGATGTAAGCGATTTTGGTAAAATTACAGTTTAAAATTAAAATATTTTAAACTATACTCTGTAAAATTTATCGACAAATACAACTTTTGCTTATTATTACTTAAATCAAGCAATTTTTTACAACAATTTAATCAATTTTAGTAAAATCACTGTGCAAAATTAAAATATTTTAAACTACATCTTATGTAAAATGTTTCAAGAAGTCGATTGGTGTTGAAAAAGTCTGAAGATTCCTGATAGTTTATGATTTATCGCTTGTTGTTTAACCTAAATCAGGGATTTTTATTACTATTTAGTCGATTTTGGGAAAATCACCGTCTAATGTGTACCACACTTTTTATGTAAAATACTTTAAGAAGTCGATTGATGTTAAGAAAAAACTCTAATAGTTTACACGTTATCGGCAAATATATCTTATTGTTACATAAATCGACAATTGTTTATAACTATTTAAGCAATTTTGTTAATATCACCGTTCAAAATTAAACTATTTTAAACTATACTTTATGTAAAATGTTGCAAGAAGTCGATTGGTGTCGAGAAAACGGAAAAATTTCTGATAGTTTACGCGTTATCGACATTTTACTATACGACTAGTCACTAAATCAGCGATTTTTATTACTATTTAATCGATTTTGTCGTAATATAACCCCACCAGACCCATCGACAAAGCTTTCTACTCCATCGCGTATCAATACTGTCCTCCTGCCCTAATAAATTGACCAAATCTGGCATAATTGATGGCGTCGAACAGATAATCCGGTCTTGTTGCATCCAACAATACAGCTCGGTTCGTGTAACCTCCGCCATTTATTACGCCATATTGTTCCAAAGCCGACTTTTTGCATTGAATTATGCAATTATCAGGTGAGACGAGACGAATCTGCTGACGCAAGTCGATCAATACACTCATTTGTGTCGATTTCAAGACGAGATAGAACAAAAAATTGCATCGAGAAACTGCTATTTCTAGCAGGAAATGTGTTTCAATTTACTGTCATGCAAAATAATCCTGCTAATGGCTGAAATTTAGTTATAGTTTAATAATGAGAGGTCAAATGATTCGGCAAATTGGGATTTAATACCACTACATCGGTCTTTGATATTTATGCGATTGTAAGTTGTGATTTTAACGATAGAATTCTGGGAAAACTTTCAAGAACTGATCCTAACAGTTCTCCATTTTTCTTTTTAATATCCAATTTGTTCGAATCGGGTGGAAGTATAAAGCATCTTTGAAAGTCTGACAAGTCTGATAAGACTTTAGAATTTTTGAAATAACAAAGTTCGATCAAAAGACACCTATTTATCACCCTAAGATTAGTTAAAAGCTATTTTCGTAATATATTTTTAGAAGGAAAAAACGCTTAAATATAGATTTAACATTACAAGAAAGTGAAGTAAAGAGAAAAAAGACCTAAAACGTTTTTTGTAACACAAAATAGTGAAAAACATTTTAAGGGGGGCTCGCGGCTTTGCCGCTTACCTAGATTTTGTCAAAATGTATAAAGGGGGTTTGCGGCTTTGCCGCTCGCACCCTTCAAATCCTCACACTATAAAAGTATAGCAAAATTTCACTCTCTTTTTTAACTCTAACCCTCATTTGTAATTTTCAAATGCTGAGGGTTGTTTTTTCGTCATTTGTGCTGCATTTTACCGTGCGATGGACTTAAAGCTCGGCCGTAATTTGGTAACAAAACATTCTTATTAACTTTCACTAAAGTTAATTTTTCTTTAGTAAAAATAAGGTGTCAAAAAATGTAACACATAAAAGTAAAAAACATTTCAAACCCATACAATACAAGAAAAAAAAGACCTAATAAATAGACATTTAATATTACAAAAAAGTGAAGTAAAGAAAAAAAAGACCTAAAAAGTTTTTTGTAGCACAAAGTAGTAAAACACATTTAAAGAGGAGCACGCGGCTTTGCCGCTCGCCTAGATTCTGTCAAAATTTAAAAAGGGGGATCGCGGCTTTGCCGCTCGTCCTCTTCTCACTCTCACACTATCTCATTTTCAAATTCCCAATGTTGAAGTTTGTTTTTCGCCATTTTTGCTGCATTTTAATGTTTGATGGACTCAAAACTTGGCCGTAATTTGGCAACAAAACACTCTTACTAACTTTCACTAAAGTTAATTTTTCTTTGGTAAAAATAAAGTGTCAAAAAATGTAACATAAAATAGTGAAAAATATTTTAAGAAGAGGTTCGCGGCTTTGCCGTTCGCTTTCTTCAAACCCTCACACTATAAGACAAAAAACACTTAATAAAAAGACATTTAACAATACAAGAAAGTGAAGTACAGAGAAAAAAAACTAAAAAGTTTTTTGTAACACAAAGGAGTAAAACACACTTAAGGAGAGCTCGCGGCTTTGTCGCTCGCCCAGATTTCGTCAAAATTTCAAAAGGGGGCTCGCGGCTTTGCCGCTCGCGCTCTTCAAACCCTCACACTATAAGAAAGAAACACTTAATAAATAGACAAGAAAGTGATGTAAAGAGAAAAAAGACCTAAAAAATTTTTAACACAAAATAGTAAAACACATTTAAGGGGGAGCTTGCGGCTTTGCCGCTCGCCCAGATTTTGCCAAAATTTTAAAAGGGGACTCGCGGTTTTGTCGTTTGCCCTCTTCAAACTCTCACACTATAGGTTTTATCAAAATTTAATGGGGGATTTGTGGCTTTGCCGCTTATCTTCTTCTAACCCCCCCTTGTTGATGTTTGTCTTTTCGTCATTTTTGCTGCATTTTACCGTGTGATGGACTTAAAGTTCGGCCGTAATTTGGTAACAAAACACTCTTATTAACTTTCACTAAAGTTAATTTTTCTTTGGTAAAAATAAGGTGTCAAAAAATGTAACACAAAATAGTAAAAAACATTTCAAACCCTCACAATACAAGAAAAAAAAAGACCTAATAAATAGACATTTAATATTTCAAGAAAGTGAAGTAATGAGAAAAAAACACCTAAAAAGTTTTTTAACACAAAATATAAAACACATTTAAAGGGAAGCTCGCGGCTTTGCCGCTCGCCCAGATTTTGCCAAAATTTTAAAAAAGGACTAGCGATTTTGCCCTTTGCCCTCTTCAAACCCTCACACTATAAGATTTTATCAAAATTTAATGGGGGATTCGTGGCTTTGCCGCTTGTCTCCTTCTAAAACCCCCCCCCCCCTTTGTTGATGTTTGCTGCATTTCACCGTCTGATGGACTCAAAACTCGGCCGTAATTTGGCAACAAAACACACTTACTAATTTTCACTAAAGTTAATCTTTGGTAAAAATTAGGTGTCAAAAAATGTAACACTAAGTAGTAAAAAACATTTTAAGGAGATTTTGTCAAAATTTAAAAACCGTCACACTACAAGATTTTATCAAAATTTAATGGGGGATTCGTGGCTTTGCCGCTCGCCCCTTCTAAACCTCTCACTCTGATTTGCAAACTCCCAATATTGATGTTTGTCTTTTTGCTATTTCCGCTGCATTTCAGCTTGTGATGGACTGAAAGCTCATTTGTAATTAAGTTTACAATCAGTTTGCGCAAATTTTTAATCTCGGCTTAACTTTTCTTTCATTTGCTCGTCGCTATTAATTAGCACAATACGCGTTGCTTTCATTGTCGATTTCCAAAAGGTTTGTGGGTGTTCTGATGCTGTAATTAATCGCTGCCATAAAAACAGTTCTAGCTGATAAATCGTCCAGTTTTAATGGTTTCCGGCCGCTTGGTTGATGATGCTACTAATCATACCGTGGCCGAAAACCCGCTTCATTTCGATTTTAGTGCCCCATGAAAAGGGTTCGCCGCCACACTAATTCTCACACAAGAAACTTTAAACACGTATGCATAAATATCACCTATTCGCTTAATTTGTCGGACATTTGAATAATTTGCTTAGGCGGGCGATTAATAAAGAGCTTTATTAACCCCTTGTAAGCCCAAGATAGGCAAATTAGAACAAGAATGGGCATTTGAGGCCCAAATTTTGAGTAAACATTGTTTGACAGTGAAACATGGTAAAAATTCGGTCGATGTTATCCATAATAGAAATGTTTGTCTCCAATAAAACGACCATAAATCGTGGAACTAATTCAGCTTTATCTTTTATTGATTATTCAAATAAAATTTATGTCATGTATATCTGTTGGGACAATTTCCTGGCAAGTTTCCTATGTTTTGGAAGAGTGCAACGTCCAACTTTTCCAGAAATAGAAAACCCAACTTGCAAAAGTCTAAAAAATTAATCTGATTTCGAACTTTTGACCTTTTGATGTTATTCAGGTTTCAATCCGACTTAAAACAACCACAAGTACTCTCAAAGGCAGATTTATTCGTATTTTTAAAATAAATTAAAATGATAGGATAAGTTTGCAGCAAATTTATTGATGCGAATAATTTGTATGGGGCGAATTGAATTTTTTGAATTTTTTTCTAGAAACTTGAAACATTAAAATTACATTTAGCTATAAGAGATAGGGCCTTAGAAGAGTTCTAAGTTCTAAGTTCGCTGCAAGTATTTTGATGCGAATAATTTGTATGGGGCGACAATGTCCGAAATATTTGCCATATAGTAAATTTTTAAAAATTTTTTTCTAGAAACTTGAAACATTAAAACTAGCTATGAGAGATGGGGCCTTAGAAGAGTTCCAAGTTTCAAGTTTATTTTTCCCGCTAGTCCATTTCTCCCGGGTTTACCCTATTAATATCTCGTAATCTATGTTCATTTCAGGCGTCGCTCTACTTGGTACAATTTCAACTCGTGAATAATGGCCTAAAACCGTCGTAATATAACCGAAACAAATTGAGACTACATTCCGGCCGTGATGACTTATTCTCATTTTTCAACAATATTTCCACCCATTTCATTGTTTAACATTTTGAGAGTTGACATACTTCTCTAATAATTCATCGTGGAAATGTTTGAATATGTCAGAGGGGAAAAATGACACCGGCTTAATTATGACACATCATCCCGACTTTGGAAAATAATGGAAGCCACTCAACGTGAACTCAACCGGTAAATACCTTCACTAATTTCCCCTCAATAATAGGATAATGTAGTTATGTAATCTGAGCGGATTACTGGAAAATTATTTTTATTTTTTTATTATTGAATAAAAATTACATTTCAAGCAATTTCCGTTTTCCTGAAATGAAGTAAAACTGTTTATATCATTCCAAAGTTAGATTTCAATCCGAACCTATCGGACATGTTTACGACTTTCAGTATCGAAATTTATTTAAATCGCATTTGCGATAATGCATGTTGATGTTGCAGAGCATTAATTCACCTCAGGCTTTACATTACTCATTAATATTAGCATTTCGTGTTAGTAGGGTAAGTCCGGGAGAGATGAACCACGTTGTGAAAAAAACTGCTGCAATATTATGACTTCTATATCAAATCTCTTATTAAAAAAAGATTGGGGCGTTTCATTGAGAAAAACTGAGTTAAAAGTATTTGAGGTTTTCCAAACGTAACTTTATATTTTGAGGATTTGTTATTTATTTTTGCAATTATGAATTTACCAAAAGAAAGATCAAACTTTTCTGTTGTCAATACCTAAAAACGCATTCAAAATATTAAAAAATGGTAATGTTATTATTTTTGAATAGGCAGATGCAAAAAAACGGAAGTGTCGTCCTGTTGAAAATGTTTTTAACCGATTATTTTAATGTGAGATTGTTAACACCAATCTTAAAATTTTGATTTTTTGATTTATTTTGATATGAATAATTTGTATGGTGTAAATGTCTATCTCTGTAGGTAAAGTCAGGGTAAAATTTTATACTTAACCTTCTAAAAGCCAGACCTAACCGTCTTTTTATTATTTAAAATTTTTCGATTTTTTTTTCATTTTTTCTAGCTATCTTGTATCTTCTAAGTTTTATTCTATTGTATTCTGTTATGTTTTGTGCTTAATTTATAATTTAACTTAACTCAATTTGGTCCTGTTTTTTTGTGTTTTATTTTGTTTTTTTATATTGTTCTTGAGTTTTCATCAGATTTCTTGTGTATTTTCCAGGTCTCTCCAAATATTGAATAATGAAATGGAAATAAAAATATAATCAAAATTGATACTTTATCTGATTATAAACTCATCTGACTCAAGCTTTGTTGTGGTTTTCTGTTTTTTATGATTTTTCTTTTTGTTTTCTTCTTGTTTTGGGTTTCTTAAGGTTTTATCGCCTTGTTTTGAGTTTTCTTTTTTTTGTTTTTTCTTGATTTTTGTTTGACCTATTAGGACAAAAAGATCGCAGTTTGTTCGTGTTCTTTTGTCTTTTTTTATTTTATTGTGATTTTATCGGTTTCTTTTTTTATTAAATTGACTGATAATTGCAATTAAAAATTTACTAAAAGAAGATCAAATTTTTTTCTTCTCAATATCCAAATACTATTTTAAAAGAATAAAAAATAATAGCACAAATCTTAAAATGTTGATTTTTTGATTTATTTTGATATCAATAATTTATATGGTGCGACAATGTAGGAGTATTTGCTATAAATGTAAAAGTGTCTTCCTGTGGGTAAACTCAGGGTAATGCAAATTTTTATACTCAACCTTCTACAAGCCAGACCTAACGAGATTTTTGTCCTATTTTCTTTTTATTTTTAAAATTATTTCTAAGTTTTATTTTAGTGTATTCTCTTGTGTTTTTTGCTTGACTTATAACTTAACCTAACTCAATTATTTTCTCACTTTGTGTTTTAATCTATTTTTTTATTTTGTCATATTTTACTGGAGTTTTGATAAGATTTCTTGTGTATTTTTCAGATTTTTTCAAATATTGAATAACAAAAAGGAAATAAAACRACAGAATTGACACTTTATATGGTTATAACGTCATCCGATTCAAGCTTTGTTGTGTTTATTTGTTTATTATTCTTTTATTTCTCGTTTTTTGCTTTTTATTATGTTTTCTTGTCTTTTTTTGAGTTTTCTCTTTGTTTTTCCTTGATTCTATGCTAGATTTACTAGGACCAAAAAATCTGACATTAAACGCAATTTACTGCTTTTTTTGTTTTTTTTTAGTTTCTTGGGTTTTTATCGGTTTCTTTTTGTTTCTGTGACAATTTCGTGCTTTAATAGATGTTTAATCTTTTTTAATAAATTGATTAATAACTGCAATTATGAATTAACTAAAAAAAAATCACATTTTTTTTATGTCAATACCCAAATACAATTATTTCAAAATAATAAAAATTATGAAATTGTAATTTTTAAATACGAAGATGCAAATTCAAAAAAATTTATAAACGTCTAAACATTTCAAAAACTTATATATGGAGAAAGTTGATAAAAACTCCTTCAAAATCACTTAAATAATCCAAAAACGCAATAAAAACATAGCTTTCTACTTCCGGTGTAAACGGAAGTGCCGCCATTTTAAAAATATTTTTACTGACCAGGACCTAACCGATTATTATAATGTAAGTTTTAGCCAAAACAGTCTCTTTACTGGTGACACAAATCTTAAAATGTTGAGTTTTTGATTTATTTTGATATGAATAATTTATATGGCGCGACAATGTCGGAGTATTTGTCATTTGAGTGAAGTCAGGTTAATGCAAATTTTCAATTATGTTTTTGCGTAAAATGGCATTAAGACTGACATTTTGCGATGTTCTATGTTCCAAAGTCCATTTCTCCCGGATTTACCCTAAATAAGCGAACGCCTGGCTACCAATATCCCTTTAGGACATTTTCGATGTAAATATCGGTTTCGCAAGGGCCGTAATGTCGCCCGCAACTTGATTGCGGCCCTTTGATAACCTATCAAATGCTGCAATTAGCTGTGGTTATCGATTCAGTGGCAAACCTAAGCAAAATGTCGAATTTCAGTGACGAGAAAATCGGCGTGTGAGTGAAAAACGTTTCAAAGTTAGGCAAACAGTGTGACAAAAGCAGCCCTGAAACTGTAATATATGGTGGAAGTTCAGGTCGCAACTTTGCCCTCTTTGAACTTGACGAATCGGTCCCCGAATATGAAGAATTACCAACGCGACTAATCCCGGATTTAGCCGGAGTCGCTGATGCACGAAATGCAGCACCTACTTTGCTGCTTTAATTGTCGGATTAATAAATAAAATTAATTTAATCGTAAAACTTGAGATTAAACTCCGACGAGGAATTACAATGAACGCTTCAGGAGACGGCTTAAGCCACTCCGGAAGTACTTTCGACCGAATTAAGTACAAACACATGACGAGATTAATTCGACAAGAGTTGCGCTGAAAAATTCAGTCACCACATTTTTCTCAACCGGAAACAAACTCATCAATATTGAAATTAGGGCGAGCGAGCTTTACCACAAAAGCAAATTATTCATAGTGCTTCAGGTCGCAACTTTACCTGCTGGACTGATTGAAGTTTGATACTTAAAATTTTAAAACTGCTCAAGCTTCAGTCTTATTTTAAGAATGTCTTTGAAAGATTTAAACTATACGGACTTTGACTACATTTTTAAAGAAAATAAAAGATAAAAGACTTGCGCATTTCTAATGCAATGTTCAATATCAAATTTTCCACAAAGAGGTAAGAACCAGAAAGAGAATGAAGCTGAAAAATAACACCCGAATACTGTAATAGGTACTCATATTCATGTTTACAAAAGCTCGAAAAGCACTTGAATATATTTACTGCAACATCAGTTTAGTTTTTTTTTGTTGTTTTACTCAATTATAGGTTTCAAAAACAATAAAATATTTTGGTTTTCAAAGTAATTAAAAAAAATATGTAACAGTTACTGTTTTATTGTTGTTTTCTTATTTTTATTTTGTATTATTTCCTTGAACAAATAAAAAAACCTCTAAAAAGAATAAAAAAAACATGCAATAACGTGATAAAATTTAGATAAAGCCATATTTAGTCAAGCGAAAAATTAAGGAGAATCAAAATAAAACACTGAAAAACCTAAAAAAACGCAAGAAAATTAAAAACCGCAATAAAAACTAAAAGTAAAGCATAAAAAATAGTGAAAAGATAACAGGGGTTTAGTCAGGTCAGGTCACAACCAGACAACGTGTTATTTATGACTATAACTTTCTTTCTATTTGATTATTTAAAATTTGGAAAAAACGGTAAATACGCAGAAAAAAACGTCAAAACCACAAAAAATTAAAAAAAATAAAAAAACAATAAAATTAAACATGACAAACAAAAACCACAAAAAAACTTGAAAAATAAAAGAAAATTAAAATAAAAGGCAAAGCAACCCTAAAAAATTAAAAACAAAAACAATGAATACATGACAAAAGTCTGGTTAGGTCAAGTTTCAAGAAGATTGAATATCAATTGTAATTAAATCTTTATTCCTATTCTATACACGAAAAAACCGACGAAAACCTAAAAATATAAAAAAAACACAAGGAATTTTAATTAAGTCTAGCAGAAGATCAAAGAAAAACAAAGTAAAACATAGAAAACTCCTGAAGATACAGAAAACAAAAAAAGCACAATAAAGATTGAATCATGTGATTATTAATTATGTTTATAGCCTTATCTCTATTTTATTATTCAAAATACAAAAAACTTTGATAAATACGCAAAAAATCCCTCAAAATCCCCAAAAATCTAAAAATATTAAAAACAATAGAATAAAACACGAAAAAACACTACAAAAATCTAATTGCGTTACGTTAAGTTAACTAAAGAAACATTAGAGTAACGAGAACTCTGACAAAACTTGGAAAATAAGAGAAAACTCGAGAAAATGCAAATAAACTTAAAAAAAAGAGAAAACACGATAAAAGTGTGGATAGGTTTGGTTTCAAGAAAATTAAACATCAATTAAAGCTTTAAAGCTTAAAAATAATTATTTTTATTTTATTGCAGAAAAATGTCACTGAAACAAGAAGAAACTGATGAAAACCCAAGAAAGTAAAAAGAAACAAAAAAACACGAGTAAATTGCAGGTCCTTTGGTCTTATTAGGTCTTTCAAAAATTTAAGAAAAAACAAAGTAGAACAAAGAGGAAACCCAAAACAAGGTGAGAAAACACAATGAGGCGCAAAAAACAAAAAAAAAATATAAAAAACAGAAAAACACAACAAAGCTTGAGTCATGTGAGGTTATAACCAGATAAAGTGGCAATTCTGATTATAACTTAATTTCCTTGTCATTATTTATTATTTGGGAAAACTTGGAAAATATGCAAMAAACCTCATTAAAACTCCAGTYAAATATGAAAAATAGGATAAAACACAAAAAAACYAAATAAAATTTGAGTCATAGTCAAGTTACAAGTCAAGTAAAAAAGATAAGAAAACACAGTGAAATCAAACTTGAAAAATACGATACAACCAGAAAAAACGCAAAAAACTCGAATAAAATTAAATAAWAGAAGAGAAAACACGACAAAACTCGAATAAAATTAAATAATAGAAGAGGAAACACGACCAAGGTTTGGTTAGGTCAGGTTTCTAGAAAGTTAATTATCAAAATAAGCAAAGAGACTTGTCAAAACTTGTCAAAAATACGATTTGTTCAAAAATTGTATTCTTTGACAACTAATAATGTACAAAATAAGTGTTTTTTCTCAATTTTTGTTGTTTTTCTACTTTGTTGTATTTTAAATTATTATTTTTTATTCTCTATTCGTCTCTTGTTTTCATTCTATTGTTTTTTATCTTCCAAGTTTTTCTTTTGTTCTATTTTTTTTGTTATTAATTTTTTGTTTTTTTTATTTTCTGTTTTGATTATTATATTTTAGCGTTTTTTTATTATGAACTTTATGAAGTTGTTTTTTGTTCTTAGTTATCTTTCTTAAATTTTGCATGCATAAATCATATATCTGCATCAGTAATTAGCTTAATTTAAACATTGTTTTATGCAGTTCATTCTTTTTTTCCTTTTTTATT
>NW_025400983.1:2608272-2608716 GCF_015345945.1 Tribolium madens
TTAAATTTTGCATGCATAAATCATATATCTGCATCAGTAATTAGCTTAATTTAAACATTGTTTTATGCAGTTCATTCTTTTTTTCCTTTTTTATTTCTGGTACTTTGTATTAAAATTTTGTGTCATAATTATTCACTTACTTACATAAGAAAATAAAAAAAAACATATGGATTATAACAAAAAAAAGAAATAAAACAACAAAAACAGATGAAAAAGGACTAAAAATACAAAAAACATATCAGAGTAATACAAACAGAGAATAAAAAAATAACACTGATTTAGGATATAAAAAAATTACAGAGAAAGAACGCAAACACTTGTCAAAAATACGATTTGTTCAAAAATTGTATTCTTTGACAACTAATAATGTACAAAATAAATTATGCTTTTTTTCTCCATTTTTGTCCTTTTTTACTGTTTTTGTATCTTAAATTATTATTTTTT
>NW_025400983.1:2613456-2615033 GCF_015345945.1 Tribolium madens
TTCTTTGACAACTAATAATGTACAAAATAAATTATGCTTTTTTTCTCCATTTTTGTCCTTTTTTACTGTTTTTGTATCTTAAATTATTATTTTTTTATTCCCTATTCGTTTTTTGTTTTAACTTTAATAATTTTTTATCCTTCTATTTCTTTATAGCTTTTCTTCTATTCTTGTTATTAATTTTTTTTTAATTTATGTTTTTTTAACGTCTTTTCATTACCAAGTTTATGAAGTTCTTCGTGTTCTTAGTTAATTTTTTAAATTTTGCATGCAATAATCATATATTTGCATCAGTAATTAGCTAAATTATCCGTCCCCGATGCGAAAAAGCAAACACTAAGCAGCTTACACATCATCCGAGCGTAACGCCGCCATAATACCAGTAATATTCACATTTAATTTTTCACTTTGTTGGTTTTTATTTGCCGTGAAAACGAATGATATACCGCCATGCTCCGGTGGCAAACACCAAATATTGACGTTTAATAACGCCCAAAGACGTGCTTATTTATTTACCAGGGTTTAATTAAAGCGTTTTTTGCCCCAACTCGACTTGAAAGTGAAGTGTCGTCATCGATCACGTCCTGCGGAATGCTAAATGTCGATATTAGACATAAATCGAAGGGTCATAAAAGCCATCCGGCCGATATATGGGACCGCTTCCATTACCTAAATGTGTTGAACGCTGTTTTCGTGCAAGACTTTGAGACTTTGGCCAGGTCGCTCCAGGCGACTCGATTTGTCCACCGAAACAATTTATTACAGCACTTGAGAGGAAAAATTGCGGAAATATAAGCGGTGTTGGATAATCAAAGCAAATGGCTGGGATTGCCTCAAGTGTGGAGGATTTGACTGCGAAGACGCCATTAGAACAGCTTTTTTTTGTATTATGGGAGGAGGAATAACAAAGGAAAAACTTGATACGACCAATGAACTTGGAGTTTTTTCTTGCAAAAAAGGAAAAATCAACTTTTAAAGTCGGCTCTTTGAGCCTCCTCATCGCAAAGAGGAGAAAAAATTATTGAAATAATGGAATTGGGAAAGACGCTTGAGGGTGGCAGGGTCACGCACGATTCTGTTATCGAAAATTTTCAACACAATAAATAAAAAAGTACTAAATTACTGCTGATCTTTCCCTCGACCTGACCTAACTCGAGCTTTGACACCTTTTCTCATTTTTTGCTTGATTTAATTCGACTTTTTTCGTTTTGTTTCTATTTTTTAGGGTGTTTTTCGATTTTTCTGAATAGAGACAAGGTTTAATTGCAATTCACACTTTACTTGTATGTTTTTGGAACTCTAACCATACTTTTGTCCTGTTTTTTTTCGAGTCTTTTTGTGTTTTTGGAGTTTTTGTATTTCTCGTAATCTCTACGAACTGTTCTTTCGTGTTTTTAAAGAAAACTTATGAAATATAAAAAGAGATAAACAGAAATTAACAAGTGAAACAAAATAAAGAAAACAAGATACTTAAATGCAAAAAATAGAGATATAAATATTGTTACTTAAATTAAATTATTCAAATTTTAGTGTTATTTATTTACTCTCTTCTTTTTTTGTTCTAATAATTTTTCTAA
>NW_025400983.1:2615058-2617684 GCF_015345945.1 Tribolium madens
TATTTGTATTATGAATTTTTGTAGTTTTTTATTTATTGTTAAATTTATGTTTGAACACCTTAAATGTTCATCAGTTTAATTTAGTTTAAAACATTGTTTTAATCACTTTTGCAATTATTACGTCTTTGCTTCTCTTTTTGTTTTTTGTATTAAAATTCAGATATAAACTATTGCTTACATGTGCTTATTTTTACCTCAATTTTCGTCATACTTCTTCACTAAACAGAGATAAAAATAAAAGAAGTTAAAGACAAGTCAAATAAAACAAAGTACTTGATTAATATGTATTATATGGTATTGTATAATATATTGTTTGTTTTCTATACTTTTTTATTCATTTATTATGTTTAAACAGCTAAAATAATATTCAGTGTTAGTTTAGTTTTAAACATTGTTTTATTTACAATTCCAGTTATTTTTTGTTTGTTTAGGATTTTTTGTATTAAAATTGTTTGTTATAATTATTCACTTACTTATAGTTCTATTAAATTTATCAAAAAAAGCAAAGAAAAATAAGTAGGGGCKAAAAGCAACTAGATCAACTTGGTTAGTAAAAAAAAACTAGAAAAGAAAATTATGATGGACCCAAAAAATTTAAAAAAACTTTTAGATTATAAAGGAAAATAATTAAACAACAAAAACAGAAAATTTGAAATAACTGGAAATACAAGAAACAACAAATAGAAAATAAAAATAAACCACTCTACAATACGCAAAAATTGGAAAAAAAAGATTTATTTTGTACATTAGTTGTTAAATTATACAAATTTTGAACCAATTCTTACCAATGAAATACACAGGATGTGATTTTTATTTAAATCAGAATTTTTTAATAAAAATATTTAACTTTTATTATTACTTATTTTCTTTCTTTTTTTTCTTCTCGCTCTTTATTAAAATTTTTTAAAGATAAGTTTTTTTAATCTATATTTTTTCTATTCGTATTATGAATTTTTGTAGTGTTTTTTCTTATTTATTTATTGTTAAATTTATGTTTGAACAACTAAAATATTTATCAGTTTAGTTTAGTTTCAAACATTGTTTTAATCACTTTTGCAATTATTACGTCTTTGCTTCTCTTTTTGTTTTTTGTATTAAAATTCAGATATTCACTGTTGCTTACATGCGCTTATTTTTACCTCAATTTTCGTCATACTTCTTCACTAAACAGAGATAAAAATAAAAAAAGTTAAAGACAAGTCAAATAACACAAAGTACTAGATAAGATTAATATAGAGAAAAAAATATTATAAGCCCAAAAAGAACAAGAAAGGAAAAGAATGAAAAAATAACAAAAATAGGATAGTAGAAAAAAATTGCAGAAAAAAAAACAAGAAAAAATAAAAAGTATAAAAAACTAAAACTAAAAATATCTAATTTAAAATACAAAAACGGTTTTCTCGTGCGTTTCTTATCTTGGTACTCAAAATTTGTACACTGAAATATTTATGTAATTTTTTTCTTTTTCATAACTTTAATTTTTTATTTTTTGTGTTATTACTTTGAAAAAGATCAACTTTGATATAGAAAGCGTTGTTTCAATTATTGTTATGTTGCGAGTGGTTTATTTGAAAACTCCGCATCGTGTAGTTCCTTTGTTCGGTTTGTTTGTTTCCAATTTGTTTGATATTTTCAATTTTTGTGTCGATTCCATTAAAAAGTTGGAAATCTCTTCAGTTCTGTTTAATTCCCAGTTCCGCTTTCCTTTATTCTTTATTTCCTTGTTTCCCTTCTCTTTAAATCGTCGAAAAATCGTTTTCGAGTGCCGTTATTTCCGGATGCAACAATTAGAATAAACAATTGCGGCATTAATTTGTCTGGAGTGCATTACCGGAAGGAAGTGGCCTAATAAAATTTACGAAGTCGGCGCGAATTTTCCGGGCACCTGCAGTTTCGTTGACATCYCCGGATTAGTCCGGAGATCACCTCAGACGCCTGATAATWATTTATACGCATTTGCCGGTTGAATATTCCAATAGAGATGCAATTCCGTTTGAAATTTAGCGTCATGGATGCGTTTAGTGGTTTTCCATGTTTAATATCCACGAAATAATTGAACAGACGACGAGGAATGGTCGGGCTCTAATCTAAAATCGATCCGGGAATCGGGACAGGTCAGCAAAAGCAAAGCGTCAAGCTATAAATATTCACCGAGCTTTTAGACTATACATTTAAATGTCAGTCAGTGTGGAAAAATCGCGATTTTGAAGCTTTTCCTCAAAATTTCCAATGATTTATCGCCGGAGCCAATATACAATAATTCCAGGTTCCAAGTTCTTATACAATGCACATTTTTACGACGTAATAAAAACTTTACTTTAATTACTTTTTTTTTGCTTGATTTAATTCGACTTAGCTTTTTGTTTTTCTTTATTTCTTAGGGTTTTTCTCGATTTCTGAGAGTAGAAATAAAGGTTTTCTTGTTTTTTCGAGTTTTCGTGGTCTTCGTAAACTCTACTATGTTCTGTCGTGTTGTTTTAGAGAAAACTTATAAAATATAATAAGAAATTAACAAAGATTAACAAGTAAAAGAAAAAAAAATACAAAAAAAATTACAGAAATCAGGAGTAAATGAAATTATTCAAATTTTACTGTTGTTTATTTACTCTCTTCTTTTTTTTTTGTT
>NW_025400983.1:2617819-2619429 GCF_015345945.1 Tribolium madens
AAAGGTTTTCTTGTTTTTTCGAGTTTTCGTGGTTTTCGTAAACTCTACTATGTTCTGTCGTGTTTTTTTTGGAGAAAACTTATAAAATATAATAAGAAATAAACAAAGATTAACAAGTAAAAGAAAAAAAAATAAATACAAAAAAAATTACAGAAATAAGTAGAAAAATTCGCAAAGCTTCAGAAAAAAATTCTTAATTTATTTTGAACATTATTAGTTGAATTAAATTATGCAAATTTTACTGTAATTTATTTACTCTCTTTTTTTTTGTTCTATTAATTTTTTTAAACAAAGTTTTTTGTATTACTTATCAATTTTTGTATTTGTAGTTTTTTCTTAGCAATATATTGTTTGTTCTCTATACTACACTTTTAGACTATACATTTAAATGCCAGTCAGTGTGGAAAAATCGCGATTTTGGAGCTTTTCCTCAAAATTTCCAATGATTTATCGCCGTAGCCAATAATACAATAATCCCAGGTTCCAACTTCTTACACAATGCACATTTTTACGACGTAATAAAAACTTTACTTTAATTAGAAAAGTTTGTGATGTATCGACGGATAAGGCACGAAACCCCACCAACAATTTTAAATCTCCAATTAATTTTTATTTAAATAAAAAAAATTGACAAACTTTTCTGTAATTGGATTCAATAATTGTAAAATTTATCGACAAAGTCCTGAAATAATGCTGTTTACTTGCGACAATTTTGCTTAATTTACGTTAGTTTTCTATTGGCGAGTGAGTCAACAAGACATTTATCTTATTTACTTAGAAATTCAAATTAGATTTGCTTGTCTTTTATCGTAAAACATTAATCATCGGAATTATTGTTGGAGACATGTGTACAATTTTTGTTTGCTTGCTTGTTCAACTCGTATTGATTGGAGAAGTAAATAATAAAAATGTGTTTATGTTTAATGCAGTTATAAACTGAAAGCAACTGCAGCGAGTTTCAAAAGAAAATGAAACAAAGAGAAATCTATTTTTCTTGTATTATTTGATGAGAACAAACTTGACAATTGTGACATTTGCTTCTTGACGGCAATTAAATAACAATGACAAGAAGACTTGTTGTTTTACTCAAGGTAAACAATGCTGAACTTATTGACACAAAAAAAGATTAATACATAGGAAACACAAAAATTACATTAATTGCGAAAGTAAATGGAAAGAGTAACAAAAAAAAAAAAAGAAAGCACAAAAAAATATAAGCAAAAGAAGATAAATTGGATATTAGAGTAAAATAGCATAAGTTTAAAAAAAAACGAGTATAGTGACTATTTTTGAATTTATTAATCAATATCTCAAAAACTATGCGTCGTAGAGTATTTTAACCTGTTGTTTAGCGCTTAATTTTACGTCTAGAAAATCATATTTGAAGCGTTTTTACGACTCTTAGTAAATTGACTATTTTTACGATTTTACTACCGCTCACCTTGAAAAACTCAAAAAATTCATAATTTTTTAAACTTGACCCAATAACGTTTTATGCACTTTTTTGAGTCTTTAAGACTTCTAGAAATGTTAAAAACGTTATATGGAAGAATTTTAAGGTTAAATTTTTTTTTGATTTTTGTCGGGATTTTGGTCGATTTTTGGAAGCC
>NW_025400983.1:2620915-2623807 GCF_015345945.1 Tribolium madens
CAATCGATTCCCCGGAACATTTTACATAGGCTTAGATCAAAACATTACATCAATAAGGCACAGTTTAGCCGCAATTTACAAAAAAAAAAAAACTAAAAATTAGTGTTTTTGAACATGTCTCAGATACGATTTAAACATATGTTATCCGATAGATTTTGACACACTGATTTCGAATTTGCCAAGTATTTTGCGCCATCTCCTTTAGTTTCGCCGTAATCGGTGTTTAAAAATTCAATTTTTTTTTTGCGAGTTATCGACTTGGCTTTAGCCTCAATCGATAGATTTTCTTACGCTGATTATGATGGAGTTGAATTTTTTGCTCTAAGTCTAATAGTTTGGCCGTAATCGTCGTTCAAAAAGTCAAAATTGTCAAAATTGTGAAACTTTAAACGCGTTTTTCTACGAAACTATAAGACTTAGAGTATAAAGCTGAAAACCATTAGAATTAGCTTGAAATTATCTATCTAATGGCGCAKACCGGAAGTCGCTCCGGGTTATGGRTCCGGGTACAGAGCCATTTTTAGTTTTATTAAAAAAAAATTATTATCTCAAAAACTATGAGTCTTAGGTCAACAGGGTTTATACAGGCGTGTTCTCCGGTTAATTTTACATATAGTGCTACTTTTTCATAAGAATAAAAAAATTTTGATTTTTTGGTCAAAATCGGATATTTCTAGCCTTATTCTTAACTTTATAATTCAATATCTCAAAAACTATGCATCGTAGAGTATTCTAACTAGTTGCATCGTGTTCAGCGAGTAATTTTACGTCTAGAAAACCATATTTCAACCGTTTTTACGATTTTTAGTAAATTGACTATTTTTACGATTTTACTACCGCTCACCTTCAAAAACTCAAAAAATTCAAAATTTTTGAAACTTGACCCAATGTCGTTTTATGCATTTATTTGAGTCCTTAAGACCTCTATAAATGTTAAAAACGTTATATGGAACAATTTTAAGGTTAAATTTTTTTTTGATTTTTGTCGAGATTTTGGTCGACTTTTGGGACCCGGAGCTGTCAATTGCCAATAACTCCGGACCTATTGGTAATAACCTCTTATATTTGGTACCGTTGGAAAGAGAATTTAATTTTCTATATACAAAAAAGATCATAGTTTTGCGATAAATAGTTATTGAGTAAATCACTGGTAAAGACAAAAACAACAAAAATATTAATTCTACAAAACACGTAACTTCTAAACTATCAAGAATTTTGCAGTTTTCTTGACACTAAACATAAACCGTTTTTAATATACCTACTTTAGCCTCACTTAACAAAATAACACAAATAAAAATCTTTGCCCTTCTTTACTAAAATAGTTAACATATAATTTGGTATAAAAAAGCAAAAATGAATATACAAAAAAAAAAAAAAAACTTAAATAAAAAATGGCGTTTTCAATTATACTACTCGTATCGCTAAGGCTCTTACTTATTAATCTTTATGCCACAATTTCGAAACTAAAAAAAATTGATGTTTTATAAAATGTAAAATTTTAATTCAATATGTCTTTAGACTGAATTGTCCTAAAAACTTATTGTTTAATATAAACACATTTTAGTAAAAAATTAAAGTTTGAAGAAACACTCTCTTGTTTTCTGTGTTGTTTATTTGCATTCTATCTCTTCCAAATTCTAAATAAAACCCCCCCTTTGTTTGCTTTTCATCCCCGTCTTGCAAAATTCTCTTTCAACCGCCATTTAACTTTCTCACTAGAACTATTCGAAACTCTCCCCCAAGTACCAGCACTAATTTCAATCCAATCCTCAGTTTCGCAGCAATTACCCCAAACTTATCAAAGTCTCGCCCCGTGGTGAAAATTTTAATTTCGCTAATAAAAACAAATATCGAATGACTAGTAATGCGCTTAAAAGCTCCATAATATCATTACCGTTCGGGTTTATAGCGGCATATAAACCGGTCGGACGGCCTTAAAAGCTCCAAGCAGTTAAAACATTTCCGTAAAATTCGCATAAAACATCAGTATGAATATTGACGTCAGGTGCGGTCGGGTTCCGGAGCCCCGGACTCGCTTCCAAGGGTTGATCCTTCGTGTCTTTGCGCCACCGATCACGACCAAAGCTCTTTATGAATTTGCTAAACCTTTCAAACACAATTCTTCTTCGGTTGCAATTATTTCGGAGGAGTTTACAGAGACGAAACCCACTTTGAGGAGAAGTTGAGACATTCCCTAATGGCCATCCGGTCGGTCTCGGTGGAGTTTCTTTGAGGTTTTTTTAAACAAACAACTGCATTAGGTCGTGGGCAAGATTGATTCGGGGCCGAAAAGCGGATTGCTGAGAAATTTAATTAATGGCGAGGCCATATTTGACGTCTTAACTTGAGATTAAACGCTTTGGAAAAATCTATTATGACAGAAAGTCGAAATTGTTTAATTGCACTAAGAAACAAGAGACAAATTGGAAGTCTATTGCCATGTTTTCAATTTTTTTAATTATGGTAAAACAATATTTATTAATAATAAAATAACACATAAATAAATGGGTTTAACGATTTAATATTTTATGTTGAAATAATCTAAATGCATTTTCATTATCTCTAGAGAACTTGTAATTAATTGGTTTATTATTTAGAATGACAAAAAATAGACGCAAGCGAGTATTTAATTAATGGCGAGGCCATAGTTGACGTCTTAACTCTTTGGAGAAATCTATTATGACACAAAGTAGAAATTGTTTAATTGCACTTAGAAACAAAAGCCAAATTAGAGGTCAACTGCGTTGTTTTAAATTTTTTAATGATGGTTGAATCAATATTTATTAATAATAAAATAACACATAAACAAATGGCTTTAACGATTTAATATTTTATGTTGAAATTATTAAAATTTATTTTCATTATCTCTAGAGTACTTGTTATTAATTAGTT
>NW_025400983.1:2625275-2626519 GCF_015345945.1 Tribolium madens
TTTTATTTTTAGCTAAAATTTATTGGAAAATTAATTTAGTTTTATTCTTTATCTGTACTTAACCTTTTTCCTGGTCTTTTTTTCTTTTAGTGCAATAACATTTTTTTGTAATTGAGACAAACAATGTTTTACGATAAGCTCCAGTGAGATAATTAAAGAACGCATTTTTTTGGGGTTTTATACTTTTTTTAATTGTTTTGCTTATCTATGTTTTACGCTTTTATGTGTTTCTAAAATATTGTAAAATATTTTATAAGATAATAGTTGGGACCAAAACAAACAAAGTCTTAATAAACATGGCAAAATAACGGTTTTAAAGATATCAAAAATTATTATTTTTTTTGAAACATTTATTTTGTTTAAACAAAAAAGAGGAGCTTCTAGTCATAGTTCTAAAAATTTTACTTTTAATATCTCCGAAACCCTTACTTTGCGGACCCATGTTTATTAAGACTTTTTTGCTTGTTGAGGTCCATACTATCACCTCCTCAAATATTTTACAGGCTTTTTTCAATAGCCTGTATTAAACTTAGATGTTAACTATTTTCTCTTATTTCAGCAAAATTGTTTTWATTTTATTTTATTTTGATATGTTTTTCGGTACGTTTTTTATATTCTCTATTTTTTTTCTTTTTACTTACTTATTTAAGTATTACTCTTTTATTTTAAATTTGTTTGTTAACTGCTTTGTCTCTTATTTCAGCAAAAGGTTCTAATTTTTTATGCCCCTGGTTTATTTTTTTTCTTTATTGATTATATTTTTAGGTAATTAATTTTCGTTTTTAATTTTGTATGTGTATCTTAATTTTTTGTGGTCTTTTTTTCTCTTAGCACGATAACATTTTTTTATAGAACAGTTTTGAAATTGTGACAAAGAGATGTTTTACTAAGCTCTAATGAGGTAATTAATTTTTTTTTTTGTTTTTAATACTTTTTTTATATTTTTCTTTGTTCATGTTTAACTCATTTATTTCAAATTTGTTTGTTAGCTGCTTTGTCTCTTATTTCAGCAAAATGCGATAATTTTTTTATGCGTCTGATTTAATTTTTTTTTATTGCTCTCATTTTTAATTGAAATTTACTGCAAAATTGATGTAATTTCTGTTTCCTTATGTGTCTTACCTTTATTCTTAGTTTAATAACATAATAAATAGTGGTTTTCTAAATTATTTTTTTAGAAGTTTTAACTAAAATGTATTTAAATTAAACAAATAGCCTCCAGGAACTCTAGTAAAATAATCAAA
>NW_025400983.1:2627334-2631533 GCF_015345945.1 Tribolium madens
AGCTGTTTCAGGGACTCAAAAAAGTCGCTGTAAATGCGTTTTTTGGAAGCTTTAACAAAAAATTATGTTTGTGCCCAAAACTCTAATTTGGATACTTGTAACAAAAATAACCACATATTTTAAAATATGTATTTAATTTTTTATTTATTTTTTTTTTGCATTTATTTGGATGATCGTAGTTTCCACAACAACAAAGAAACCAAAACAAAATAATCAGAGTTGTGTTTTTATTTATCAAACCCGCCGTTGGCTTGAAATTATCCGGTCGTTTCCGGGACAAACCCCTCTTTGTGGCGTTTTCCGGGGCTGTCTTTTCGAAGGTCGAGTGCATCTCAGCTATTCATCATTTGCATCTCGTATAAATTTCACGCAAGCGACATTATTGTTATTGCGGTTCGGTTTTTGTTCAGCACGTGTACGAAATCCCATCGAATTATGTTTGTGTTTTAATGAAAGTCGACGGTGCGTGCACGACTTCATCTACCCGGAGTGGCTCCGGGCTGTGTGCGGCGCGGCGGCTTTGTCCTCGACGGTGCAACATGGAAATTTTCTAAAAACAAAAATAACAAACCAGCCCATCTCGCGTCGCCCGGATTAATAATGGATGATGGGAGGCGAAGGATTTATTTCACAAATGTTATTTGAGGGCACACAAGCTTTCAGTTTTTGATAAAATACTGGCGAAAACTGAAGCCTTGTGCAAAAAATTGCTTTTTTACGTTTATCTTGCATTTCCTGCATGATTTTTTCTCTCTTCAGGGTGTGTCAAAACTCACGCTTCAGAGAAAAGGTAAGAGAGAAAGAAATTAAAAATAGAAAATAAAAACAAAATATCAATAACAGGAATTAAAAAAAAACAAAAAAAAGAGAAAACGTAAATACAGGGTTTCCAAACGAGTTGAAAAAATCTATTAGTGACCTTTAAACGGTAAAATTAAGAAAAAATAGTATAGAACATTGACAGTACTAAAACCTTTTTTTTTTTTTAAATGAAACACCGTATATTTCTTGGCATTTTTGGATGTAGCCTTTTAAAACAATGTTTTTACGCTAAACTTTTATTAGTCGATTTTGCTTAGTTTTAGAAATAAACATGCACTTTTTGAAAATTTATTGCACAAAAACCAAGACAGCTAGAACAAATTTTTTCTTACTTCTGCAAAGAAGAAAGTACAGAACTGAAAACTGTAGCAATTTTTTAAAGTTTTGCATTTGTAAAGATTAATAAATAAAGAAGTTTGTTAAAAGTTAAATAACTTAAAAAAAATAAATGAAACACATTATTTTTTATTTTTGCCTCTAATATATTGATAAATTGTCTAAAAATAAACTTTCAATGTCTTGAATTAATAAATGAAAAAATATTTAACATTCATTTAGCAACAATGCCTATCAATATTTGGGCATTGTTGATACTATGGCAACCATAGTAATTTCACACTTATTTGTTGATTTATCCAATCGTTAAAAATACTGAAATTCGATTTATTTTATTGTAAAAATAAGAATAATGAATTCTGTTTAACACCAATGTGATTATTAAGTGATATTTCTTCCATATCTTGCGCAACTGTGCACTTTTTGGCTACTGAAACAATAGTACTTTTTTTTAATTTTTAACGTTAAATATCTTTTTAGTTATTCATTATAAACACCTAAAAATAAATAATTTTAGAAAGACAATTTAGTAATCGATTAAATGCAAAAACAAAAAAATGCTGTGTTTCATTTAAATTTTTTAAGTTATTGAACATTTAACAAACGCCTTCATTTTTTTATCTTTGCAAATGCAACACTCAAAAAATGTTACAATCTTATAGCTTGCACCTTCTTCTTTGCGTTAGTAAAAAAATATTTCTAGATGTCTTAATTTTTGTGTAATAAATTTTTAAACGTGCATGTTTTCGCCAAAAACCGTCTTATTTTTAAAACTAAGTAAAATCGACCAATAAAAGTTGTCATAAATATTTACATCCAAAAACGCTAAGAAACATATGGTGTTTCATTTAAAAAAACACAAACTTGTATTGTAACTTAATTTTGAGACACGCTGTATAGTTGAAAATAATTTTATATATAGATAGACTAGATTAGTATCTATCAATGCCCTATATAATTTTTTTTTAATTTTTATCATTTAAAGGTCACTAATGAACTTTTTCAATACTTGAAAATATTGTCGAAAACTAAAGCTTTGTGCAAAAAATAGTTACATTTATTTTGCACTTTATTTTTTTCTGTCTGTTTTGCTTTTTTATTACTAAAAGTTGGATACACATTGTTAAATGTATGCATTTTTACCTCAATTTTTGTCATAATTTTTCAGTAAACAAATATCAAAATTAAAGAAGATAGTAGAAAAGATTAATAAGATGAGAATAAATGTAAGAGACACAAAAAAATAGGAACAGAAAATGGAAGAGAGAAGAAAAAAACAGGGACAAAATAATAATAACAAAAAGTTAAAAAAATAAAAAAAAAATAGAAAAGTGAAAATAATAAATAATTTCAAGAATAATTTAAAATACAAAAAAGCTTTCATAAGTACATTTGCTACACAAAATTTGTACACTGAAACTTTTATGTTATTTTTAAAAAAAAATTATGTTGTTAATCAGGTCAAGTAAGTAAAATAATTTCTAATCACAGGTTCTAGTAATTTTCACTTGGAGTGTCACCTCAGTTAAAAATTTTTTCATTAAGTCCATTTTATTGTAAGGATGCCCCAATTAACAGTGAGTCAACGAGAACAATCATCGAAGTGAAGTACTTTAGTGAGTCGAGTTCTAGCAAATCAATTCCTCTTATAGAGGCAATTTACACTTTGTGGTTTGTTAAGGACTTAGTGACGCTCATGAACATGTATTTAGATTACCTGGACTAACAACCCAACACAGTTGCCCCATTACCGCTGAAAATTCCTGAAATTTCTCGTTTTAATTGCATTTTGTTTCGGTATTTATCTTGTTGGGCCAAAATTGAAAGGTAATGCCGTCTTCAGAAATATATAAAGTGATAAAACATCGATAAAAGGGAAACAGTCGGACGTTAACAACTGCGCCTATTGTGTGTGTGTCCTGACATGGCTGGATATTTACGATTTTTTCTTTGTGAGTCCTCTTAATAAAAAATATATGGGATTTTCGGCCTCGACGTCCTGAAATATTGTTAGCACTTTGGTATTTTTCATCACTGACCCGTGTGTTTCAAGTGGTGCTATTACACAACGTGTAGCACGAGTGTTTTTGTTCGGACAAAATGGGGCACATTCTTCACTAGCGTATCTTTTATGCATTGATTTACGTCGAGAGGGAGGCCGCACGAAACCCCTGAAAAATTCACCATTCACAACTTTGGCGCAGGTTAATTAACGGCCAAAGCCACTAAATTACAGACCCCGACTTCAACATTAAAATATGATCGGTTTATTTCGCACGCGCGAAATTAAATTTTATAACGGATTTCGGCCAAAGCCCAAACAGGTGAGACCAAGTGAAATCTGACAGTTGGAGAGATTTTAATTAACGCACAAAGCACGGATTAGTCGGAATTCGAACAGATGCGAAACAAAAATTTCTAAAATTTCTAATTCAACTATTAAATTACACTTTACAGACTGCCTTGGTCGAGAATTTGAAAACATTAGAGTCTAAAAATTTACTATTTTACGGACTTTATGGACAATTTTAGGGTATAGTTTTTGCTAAACGTATACACGGTGAATATAAAATTTAGAACCAAGTAATTTATACCAGGTGAATAAAAAGTATGGAACGAAGCGTTTTTCTCGTAAACTAACCACTTTACAAAAAAAAATAATTAGTGTAGCGTAAAGTCCAATTAAAATGTGACCATTTATCAAGAATAACATTTTTCGAAATTTCTTTTAGTTTTCGGGTTTTAGAAGAAAATTTTTTTTTTAATGGCAACCCACCATGATAATTTTTTTAGTTAAAGATTATGATCTAAAAATGACCTTTAATTAAATAAAATTGATTTTTAGCCAGTACTTTTTTTTAATTAATTGTTAAAGTTGCGTTCCGAGCTCATCACGAAGATTTTCCGAACTTAACCGAAGTGGTTGTTTCATGCTTTTTATCATGGGAGAGCGCTGATTTCTATGCAGGTGCTTTGGGGTGGTTTCGAATGGACTAAAAATAGAAGAAAATGATTTGTTTTTACATTTTTTGATCCATCCG
>NW_025400983.1:2631843-2635677 GCF_015345945.1 Tribolium madens
GAAAAATGTTATTCTTGATAAATGGTCACATTTTAATTGGACTTTACGCTACACTAATTATTTTTTTTGTAAAGTGGTTAGTTTACGAGAAAAACGCTTCGTTCCATACTTTATATACACCTGGTATGTATTTATATGTTTCCAAAAAATAATAATTAATATAAATACACGTAATACAGGATGCGCCAGAGGTTAGAAACGAAGAACATAAGAAAATGTAAAAAAAAATTATCTATTAAAATATATAATCTACAGGCTGTTCCGGCTAAACCTCACATTAGAAGTATCGGAAATGATATTTATCTAAGATTTTGTTTATATCCATAACAGGTAAGGTTCTTAATGAAAATATTTTTAAGATGGCGGGACTTCCTGTTACACCGGAAGTGGATATCAAGTTTGTCAATTTAAATATAAAGTTATGTTTTTCATTGCGATTTTGGATCAGTCAAGTGATTTTGAACGAGTTTTTATTAGCCTTCCCTGTAAGTATAAAAAAACTTTTAAAATTTCAAAAACAAATAAATTAATTAAGATTTTGTTGTACTTTTTTTAGTACTTCTTTGTGAAATAAAAAGTTAAGAAAATGAGACTCTAAGAACAAAAAACAATTAATTTCAACAAATTAAGTATACCATAAGTGCCTTTATTGTTAAAAAAAATATACACGGTATTCGGTTTTTATTGTTACAAATTTAAACAGGTGATATTCAATTTTAAGATAAAAGTTTCCTATGGACAAAATTAATTAATTAATTATCATTAAATTACAAACATATACACCACTACTAAAAGTCCAGTTTTTAATATTTAATCTAGAAATAAAATAATTTGTAATTTAATTATGTATGTATTTTAATGCGTATCCCGTTACTCWTTGACAAATCAAATTAAAATTACTAATAAAAATGAAAGAATCAAACAAAAATTGTCCAAAAACGATTAAAATAAAAAATCTAAATAATTGCTTTGACTAGCTTAGACTTGCCATATCTCACGTGACCATAATATCTCTATCTTTGTCAAAACAACGTCAATTCTTATATTTGCTTTCTTTCTCTAATGAAAGATTACGAATATCGCATATTAAAATTACTAATAAAAGTGAAAGAATTAAGCAAAAATTTTTAAAAACGACTATAATAAATAATATATAACTTTGAGTAGCTTAGACTTGCCATAATGTGTCTATCTTTGTCGAAACAACGTCAATTCCAATTCGCTTTCTTTCTCTAATGAAAGATTACGAATGGCGCATCTGGTAGTTAACATTGTAAGATCATTGAGACTAATGCTAGAAACATTACCAGGAGTTTGAGCTAGAGTGCCTCGTATGAGTAATTCCATCCAATCAAAGTCGATAAACACACTCCAGTTGACATCTCGTAGCCAATTAAATTAAGTTTCTACTACATGGAAAAGTGCACCCAAACAAATTAAACTTTCTTGCATAAATCCACGTTCGAGGTTTCTCGCCTCCATGTTTTCGCTCTATTTACGTTTTAATTAAATTACAAAACTTGGCTTTATCGGAGGGATTTTTACCCAAACATCTACATCCCAATTAACGTCAAAACTTTGAAATAATCCCTGATTTGTCGTCGAGTGACCGTTGGCAATTTCCCGAGGACGTGTCCTGTGCCAATCTTCCTTAATTATTATTCCGGACGGAATTGGAGAAACAACAGACGATTTCGTCGATCGAAAAGTTTGACATTGCGACAATTTTTTGCCTAAGAAGGGATTAAAAATTGCACCGACGACGATCACAATTAAAGTGTGCCCGCGGACGACACAAAATAAACTCGTCGCTGAATATAAAACGGAATTACATACATATTGTTGGGGTGTTTACATTTAAACACCCCGACAACGATGTGATTAATGGTTAAGAGTGGACCGCTTATTGCGTGACAAGAGGGACGGGAAATTTTAGTTTAAAAAAATAATTTTAAATTTGGCCGAGAAAAATCTTCATTCTACGACTAGAGCCCAAACTAAATAGTTAGTAATAGTAATCTAAAGTAGTCCCTAAAGTAGTACTTTTCTGTCTTTTATGTGAATATTATTTTTTACGCTCGGCTGTTACCTCGAAGAGTAAATTTTATATTTGTGATAAAGTGATAAGTAATAAATTTTACTTTGATGCTTTGTTAGACAAAAGTTTTATTTGTCTAAATTGTAAGCTATCGCGAAACCCATTTTTATAGTTGTTGTCAATCACTTCTTAATTTGACATTTACTGGTTAAAAAAACAAAAATGTTATTTAATAGTTGAATTACAGAGACTATAAATAATTATACCAGCTGGATACAAAGTATGGAACCGATCATTTTTTGCTTAAATTATTTAGTTTTTGTAAAAACCAATTGATGAATAATGAAGTACAATAAAAATGTGGTGTTTCATCAAAAAAATTTTTTTTTTTAATTTCTTTTAGTACCTACTACAAATTTTTTCTTTCTTTCAACCCACTATAAAACCATTTTTCTAATAAAGACCATAATTTAACAATTACAATTATCTACTTTATATGTAATTTATAAAAAAATGTTTTTACATAAATTGCTATTTTCACAAAAAAATCGCATAATTAAAAACCAAACAAGTTCTGGCGTACCTCGTATAATAAATAACTATTATTTATAAAAATTTGTAGTCAAGTTTTTAAAATATACGATTTAGACGGCAAGAATTTTGATGCGAATAACTCGTATGGCGGGGCAATGTCGGAATATTTGCCACGTGATAAATTTAATTATAAAAATTATATTTGCCCATCTTGTAATTCTTGTATCAGTGGTATGGGTGCATTTTTAGTGAAAAATCCTTAATCTTGTTATAAATTAGTGATGTTTTTTCTACATTTATACATATACAAGATGTTCCGACTAAACCTCACATTATAAAAATTAAAATTACAAATTTTAAATAACTCTATTTTTTTTAATCATTTTGAAAATGTATTTGGCTATATGAAAAAAAAAGATTGTATCTTTTTTTTCCTCTATTTTTAATTGAAAAAGTAATTAACAAACCTCCAGAATTTAAGGTTATGTTTGGAAAACTTCAAATAACGTAACTGAATTTTTTCAAACTGAAAGCCCCAATTTTTTTTTGTAAATAAAAGAAAATTTGGTTCTGCATCGATCTGTATCAACATTTCCTATACCTAAATTTAATAATTTTCAAGTTATTTTGACTTTTTTTACAATGGAAGAAATTCCTTACTATCTCTGGTAGTTTTCGCATAGTTTACCATAGAAATATTTCTCACTAAAAAAACGCCAAGTTTTTTTCACAATTGTGTTATTCTTTTCGCAAATACAAATTATATTTATTTAATCTAAATTTGAATAACTTTGATATTCTATTTTTTTCTTATTTCTATGACAACCTATGCTGGCTAATGAATTTCTCACAATATCAAAAGAAGTTACTATAGCTTGAAAACTATCAAACATAGGTATAGGCAATGTTAAAACAAATCGAAGCAAAACTAAATTTTCCTCCATTTAGTGAAGAAAAAATTCTGGTGTTTTATTAAAAAAAAATTAAGTTGAAGTTTCCGAAACGTAGCCTTACATTTTGGCGGTTTGTTAATTATTTTTCCAATCATGAATGCACCAAAGAACAGATCTAACTTTTTTTTCTCCTATACACAAATATGGATACAAATACGGTTTAAATATAATAAAAAACGGTAGAGTTATCGACTTTTGAATAGGAAGATTCAAATCCAAAAAATTAAAAAAAAATTAAATAAATATTTCTAAAACGATTTAACTTAGGTAAGTAGCAATTTTAGGCTTTGTGTAAAAAATTTTGAATTA